>NC_135076.1:3352500-3952500 GCF_051107435.1 Chaetodon auriga | reverse complement strand
CAGATTTTACTATGTGCAGTTCAGTGATGTCAAAGGACGGCTCACATTAGATTGACAAAATAAGAACAAAGCATGACGCTGCATGTCAATATCTGTCAGTTATCATGAATTGAATTCATGTGACTTTTCACAACTGTGGAACAGCTATGACTTATTTTATCTTGTGAACCTGCAGATTGGACTTGCTTCTCACTGAGTCGGGATGCTGTGTCACTGTTAAAAACAGTCAAGCCACAGTGTGAATGTCAGAGTGCTTGCATGTCACAGGACAGAGCACACAGACTGGTTCGTGATTTCAGTCCTTTCTTTAGTGATCTAACACGTTGTCTTGAGCAGACATACGCAGCAGTGAGGCGCAGGAAGCTGCAGAGAGCACTCCTGTTAAAGGAGAGTTTATTCAGCAGGAGGACACCTGCCATCAACTCAGCATTGATTTCCATCTCATACAGCAGATAGTGTATTCATTACTCAAGGCACTGCTTTGGAGTGAGTGCATGTATTGTATGACTGCACGTGTGTATGTGGATATTGTACTTAATATGTAAGAACCAAATATAAAGTGTCATTCAGTTCAAGTCTGTCTGCAATATAAATATATAAGCCTGATTCCAATAAAGGCCTGGTTCTCTCTGCAGTTCATGTATTTGAGAGTTTATAGTTATTCCATTTGGAATTGCATTTGTTCTATAAAACAAACACACCAACATTTTACTTTCACTTCCTTCCCTCTTGGGGTTGTTGGACTTCTGCGGGTTTGTTGAGTATCTTGGCTTGACTAGTGAACTGACTTCAGTACCTAACCCCTCCACCTCACTTATCAGTCTCATTAGGAGCATGTGTGGCTTGAGGACTGACCGAACTGCTGCGACATGGAAAACAGAACCTGGAATCAAGGCCCATCCTCCTCCAAAAATGTTAATACGCTTCCAAATGTCAACAGGGCTCGAATATTAGAGGGTGACATTTATCGCAGCGCTGTGCCGCAGAACTTAGTCTCACTGTGGTGTCACCACTGCCGGGACTCTGACAGATTCTCTCTCTCCTGCAGTCCCCCTGTCTTCAAATGCTGTCTCTTCAACAGTACCCTGTCTCCCCCCTTCCTAAACCACAGTTTCCTTGTTGTAGTGCGGGCAGATGCAGACGATACTGACATGAACAGATAAAAGGGGAGTAAAGGGAGAAGTGGCCTTTATTATGCTGAAACACCACGGGCGCTCAGAGAGATCCGCCAACAACAATGACAAACACTGGAAGTGAAATTTATGTAACATCTGACAAACATCTAACAAAAAATGAGAGGATAACAGCACCACTGCAGAGTGGAGACTGAACCGGAAAGGACAGAAGCAAGGCAGACAATGCTGCAGTTCAGGATGATGATGATTATTATCATGATGAAGATGATGGTGACAGCAGTGACGGATGGAGAGAACAAGGAAGGGACGATGAGGACGACGGTGTTGACAAAAATGCCAGTGACGATGGCGATCTTGGTGAAGGTGGCGTAAACGAGCGCCGCATGTGTTGCTGTTACCTGCTGGAAGAGACCTCCTGTTTGAAAGTCCCTGCAAGGTGAAGCGTTTCCTAGCGTTAGCAGCCGAGTGGCCTGATTGGCTGGCTGAAGCATCAACTAAGTGGGAAAGCAAGAGGAGCAGGAGTTAGTATGGCAGGGAAAGACGAAGAAGAGCAGGCCTTGAGTGTTTGAAAATGTTCCATGTTTGTGCCAAATGATGTCTGACTTTCTGTACCAACGTCTTTTTTCAACAACCTGGTGTGGTATGTTTGTTATCATAATTTTATCACATCAAGCAACACTATTCATTCACTATCTCTGTTGACCTTAATGTTTCGCTGAAGCTTAAAATTCCCCATTAGTATCTTTAAAACATTATATTGCCATTATAAGAGCTACGAAAATAATTAAGTAAAGATTAAAAAATAAAGAAAGAATTCTTGAAATGTTTCCAGCCAGTGAGGTTATGGTAAGCAATGTTCATCACTTAGAATCCCAACAGTTTTTCACTGTCTGTACTGGCACCATGTCTTGTATGTGTAGTAATGTTACAGTTTGTTGCAGGAATATTTCTCATTGCTGCTTGTTCCAGTGGATGGGTCTAATTCCTGGTGTTGGAAATTACTCTGCATGCTTTATTGGGTAATGATGACAATGTAATTTACAAAAACAATCAGAGAGTGGGATAAAATTATAATATAGTATAATATAGTTTCATTGTCAGTAGTGTTGTCACCTCCCACAGTGGAGATCAATGTTGTCAATCCTACAATGTAACATGAATGAACAGTGACAAATGGATATAGATCCATCTTACATACTAGGGTTAGTAGGAAAAATGCTGAATTTGGTGGAACTGATGAGTCTTTGAATATTAGATCAATTTTCCTTTACAAATACTTGTACTGCGGTTTCATCCCAGCCACATGGCACAGACTCTGGGAGGAAGTAATGAGTATAACTTCACCCTTGCTTAACAGCTGTGTCTGAAGTGCCCTTGAGCGAGGCAATCAACCCTGACTGGCTCGATTGGAGCTGCTCAATAATGCCTAATTGTGATATGAGAGAGAGAATGAATGAGGGCTTTGGTGAAAAAAAGAATATACACATAAGAATATAGTATATACAAAGAGAAGCAGAAGTAGCAGTCTGTCAGCAGAAAAAGTCAGCAGCACAGAAGAGAGACACTAACTCAAATCATTCACCCATTTAAACCTCCTGCTCATCCATGAAAAAGTTATTCAATATGAAGTCACTGTAAAATACTCTCTCAGCCTTCCAGTATTCCGATCTGTACGTCACAGTGACTCATCTATTCGTGCTCCGTCTGTGTGTCTATCTGTCTGGGCTGAAGGGCACGACAGGAACTTCACAGCATAAAGCTAAGCTCAAACAGCTCTGTCATTTTGGACCAATAACACATCATCTAGAGAAACAAACAGTGAGGTGACAGAACAGCAGAGTGAGGGAAAGGAGAGGAGATGGGGGGGGTTAAAAAAGTTTTTTTTTTTTTTAAAAAAACAGGAGCAGAGAGGACGAAAAGATAAAAAGTGGCAGGAGCAGTGACAGAAGGAGAGAGTAAAAGACAAAGAGACAGACAAGGAAGAGAAAGACAGAGAGAAGAGGAGAAGGTGTGAAAGGATGTGAGGAGACAGGTGTGGTCTGGACAGTTGGTTTTATGATAGTGGCCATGCAGGCGGCCATTGAGGGGTGAGACCAAAAACAACAGCCGCTGTCAACTGTCCCTAACCTTTACCTTCATATTAGCAGTGGAGATTGGAAGAGGTGTGTGTGTAGGTGTGTGTGTGTAGGTGTGTGGGTGTGTGTGAGTGTGAGTGTGTGTGTGGGCATAATGAATCTGAGACTAAGTCAAGGCGACAGGAGGCATCCACCACAGCGGTCTCCAGGGAACCACTTTGTCTCCTACCTTCCTTTTTTCCTTTCTTTCATCCTTCCTTCCTTCTTTCCTCTCTCCTCCCCATGTATCACTTCCTTACTTACCATCTTTCGACCCAACCCCCTCCCCTTCACGCCTCCTTGTCTTTTAAAGTTCCTTCCATCAAATCCATACAGACGGAGAATACAAATCATGCTGTTAACTAAAATCTTGTGTTTATACGAAAGTGAAATATGTTGTTACAGAGACTTGAAAATGTTACCCTAAATTTACACCACGTCAAGACACTGGAGGCACACAAGAACTGCTGAAGCATCCAACTGTTTAATCCACACCGACTCCAACAGCTGTTTGGAACCAGCCGTTCTTTCAGGCGCACAAGGGTGCTGAAAAGTCAGCAGCCAGAGCTGAGCAAAGTGTTTCCAGCAGGGTCACTAATGTCAGGAATACCATCACAACCACCAATCTGTTCAGTTGACAACATGGATTCCAGATGTCATGTTTGGTTTTGTCTAGAATCAGTTGATGTGCCTTATAGGAATCCTGACTGCCACTAGAGGTCCCCATATCTGAAGGTAAACTTCAACCTGTTGAACACCTGCACAGAGCTTTGAGGTCAATCCAGTTTAAGGCAGATCTCTACAGCTCCGATCATTTCATTTCATAAAGTCCTCACAGTTCAGATCTTTCAGCACGTATGACCTTCTGAAGGCAACACTATTGATAGTGGCAAATTAAGCTTAACTATGTAATGTCATTAAATGGCCATAATTGATTTCAGACTATAGAAAGAGTATAATCTAACACACTTAAGAGGTTAATTCATAGCAGCCATTATGGTTGGATGTAAATTGAAGAGGTATGCTTACTGCAGCTTTGAGCTGATATAGATTATAGATTATCTATAATGAGACATCATTACACATTTTACAATATGATGAAGTATATAGTATGAACTGAAAAGTACAGACTTTATAATGATCAAAAGTACAACAAGACTGCAAATGATAAAACACGTGTTCCAGTCATATGTATGATTTCACATGCTTATCTTTCAGACTATAACCACACAAAGCAGGTTAAATTTGAAAATGCTATTTTTGTCTGAAAAATGGTGTTAAACTACTGAACAACATGAAATAGCTTTTATAAATTTAACTCTCAGAGTCAGTGTGGACTGTTACATTTGTCAAAATAGATAAATGATGACAGTTATATGCTCCGTAAGACAGGTTACAGCTGACTAAAACACTCTAGAACGCTGAAGGTCTACGTCGGCCTTCAGCGTTCGGTTAACCCAAGTCTTCATCCTAAAATTGAATAATTTAGATTTATCATGTCTTGCGTTTGTCCCCATAAGGAAGGTGTAAACAGATTTATGTCCCCACAAAATGAGTAAAACACACACACACACACACACACACACACACACACACACACACACAAATGCTCAACACAGCCACTGCTGATAGACTGTTGATATTCTCACTCACTGGAAAGTAACACCGAGGGCTTTCTCACAAGCGTGAAATCGTACCTGTTATCTTATACTGAACTGTGGTTGACAACAGTGTGTGTGTGTGTGTGTGTGTGTGTGTGTGTGTGTGTGTGTGTGTGTGTGTGCGCGCGCACATGTGCATGCATCTGTATGTGTAGTGGCTGTCTGCATGAGTGCATGCTTTTGGCCAGACTGTGTGAAGGGTTGATAAGTGGCTTTGAGAGCATGTGTTTGTGAGTGTGCATCTACGGACAGAAGCACAGCGTTTAGGCTTGGATGAGATTGCGCGTGTACGTCTGTGTACAGTAAGAGTCGAAGTTTGGACACCGTCTCATTCAGTGGTTTTTCTTTATTTTCACCATTTTCCTCATTGTACTTTAGTGCTGAAGACATCAAAGCTCTGAAATAACTTGTGGGATTATGTACTGAGCAAAAAAGTGTGAACAGAGCAAACTATGTTTTATATTTTGGATTTAGAGAACTAACCACCATTTGCCTTGATGTCAGCTTTGCACAATGTCGGTATTCTCTTAACCAGCTGTGGGTGCGCCTTGTCAAAGGTTAATTAACCAGTTGTGTTGTGCTGACATAGTGTTGGTATACCATATACTGAACTATTGTGGTAATCCAAAAAAGCAGCAACAAGTTCTCAGCATACATGACAACTCCTTCAACACTGCTGGAGAAGCGTTCCAGGTGACTGCCTCATGAAGCTGGTGGAGAGAATGCCAACAGTGTAGAAAGCTGTCACCAAAGCAAAGGGTGGCTACTTTGAATAATCTAAAATATAAAACCCAAACTGCTTTGCTTACATTTGTATTATTTCATAGTTTTGATGTTTTAAGTATTAATCTGCACGGAGGAAAATAATAAAAATAGGCAAAAAACATTGAATGAGAAGGTATGTCTGACTGGTAATGCATGTGTGTTGGTTTGTGTGTGAGCATGTGCTGTGTCATCTGGCATTTTATTTCTGTCTACACCATGGTGCCACAGTGAACTCAACAATGGTCACAATCAGCAACCTAAAGACCTCACACTTCATTACCTGTCTACAGTTTATTCCACTCCCTCCAGAAGGTAATGGGAGATGTTGCTTTAGCAGGACAAAGAAGAAGTAAGAAAGAGCTGATTTCTGTTGGAGTCTGCTCTAAGGTAATGAGTGTACTCTCACCTCTCTTCTGCCTCATATTAGGGCTGGGGTTGGTCCTCCTGAAGCCTGACTCTGGACTTGATGAATCAGACTGTCTCAGCGCCATCTTACGCACATTCCTATTGGATTAGAGGGACAGGTAAAATTGGTGGAAGCCAATAAAATTGCTGAAGCAGAATATCTGCAACTTAAATTCCCATTATCCTTATGTTCCCTGTCTAATGTGCTAATATGGGATGTTCTGACATCAAAGTGCAAGGTTTCAGGGCCTGAACAAAATCTGCACCACGGTAGGTGGTAAGGGTCCAGTTTTTAGAGGTCCATTGTGTACGATTTAGGGGGATCTATTGGCAGAAATGGAATATAACATTCATCAATTATGTTCTCATTAGTGTATAATCACCTGAAAATAGGAAACATGTCTCTGTTACCTTAGATTGAGTTCTTTATATCTAGACAGGGAGCAGGTTCTCTTCCACAGAGTACACCATGTTGCACCCCCTCACCACTAGAGGCCATTCAATTCAACACACTGGACCTTTAGCTTTATTTTGACTTTTTTTTTATGCTGAAAAAATTCATGGTCACATAGGTTGCTGGTGGCTCACCTCATGGGGGCCCCATAGATGTTGAGCTGGCTGGCTTCTGTAAACACAAGAGAGACATTACGTGTTACTGTTCATCAAACGACATTGTTTCTTGAGTGCCTTCCACAATGATCCGTATAACTAATCACTGTTAAGAAAAGATGTAAGTGGGGTCGACCTTGTCAAACTTAATATTCTCTTAATTATAAACATTGTCATCATCTTTAAATTGTATCTGACATGCAGTGCTTTAAAATAATGGCTTGGATGCACAATAAATGCACAATAAACAGCTTTTTCTGATCTGTTGCCTCAATGATCAAAGGTCCGGTGAAGTTGAAGGGAGACACGCTTAAAAGAACTAATGGCGATATTCAACGTGCCCTGCAGTCTTTGGTGTCTAAGTTGTAACCATGTACACTAACACTAACACACTAGGCTGTGCTGAAGGTCTAGAACATTACAGGCACTCTGCTTTTCTATTTTAAGGTGATATTTTTGATAGATGCACATAACACCACATGATTTTGAAACAATCAAAGTCAACCTCATAGCATAAGCTATCCATGATAAATATAAAGCAGCTAACATAACCAAAATCTATAGTCATGTATTATTAAGTATTATATGAGATTGTGCATCATTTGAATAAGTATGGCTAAAAGCTATGTGACTCTCTTGGCCAATATCCCGATCCCAACTAATTTTTAACTCTGTATGACAACAGTGTGTCTCTAATGTATTCAGAACATTCTCATGTTGACTGCATATGCCCACATTTCAGAAAAAGCTCCTAAATTCCAGTGAAAGGTCCAAGCTCAGCCTTTGCTTCTGAGAGAGATCAGTCGTTATTGGTAAACCGCAAGAGGTGACTTGAAAACACTAAAAAAAAAAAAAGATAGCTCATTTGTGGAAACGAGTTGCCGGCGCTGTTGTTGTTTTTTTCATGATGACAGGCTCCCTCCTTTACGTGAATATTCAAATATTCCTCTCGCTGTGCAGTGCAGCATTTGTCTCTTAGCAGCTCCACCAGAGCAGCTGGGTTCAGTACCTTGCTCAAGGGCACTCATTTTGTGTCCTGTACCATGCAGTTTGTTTAGTATCACGAGGGCCTTGAGGTGGCTTGTGTCTGCCACGATCTGGTTTATTCGGTTTTGTTATTTCCTGTTTCATATTGAAAGTTTTCCTGATGTGTCGTCTTTTGCTTTACTTGCTGTGTTTTCCCGCCGTTGAGATTGATTTGTGTCACCTGTCCCTCATTAATCTTCCTCCCAGTGTATTTCCGTCTGTGTGCTTCTTTAGACTTCGCCAGTTTGTCGTCAAGCGTGCTGCCTTCATGAGTGTTTTGCTGGTATTTATGGGATTGTGGACTTTGCTTGTTTTCTCGTTGTTGGACTTCTCTCTTTGTTTTGGATTCAGTTTGTCGCATTGACTTTTGCTTTATTGTCCCTCGACTTGTTTATTTTCTCATTTTTGGACTTCTGCTCCCTTGGTTTTGGATTTTGTTTGCTACATTGGACTTTTTCTCACCTCTCTCACCTGCCTGTACGTCTTGGGTGTGTGGTTAATCAACTTAATAAATTTATTGAACTGCACCAGCTCTGCATTTTGGTCTGCATTTGGGTTCAATCCCTTGGTCGTCTGTGACACATTTACAGTGACAGTGTCCTTGTATTGGTGTTGGGTTGAATCTGTGCCCTGTAGCATACAGGACACAAAGAATGAAGGACAGGATAGTAGCTAATAGCTACCATAGAAAAAAAGTGAGTCCTCATTACACAGGTCAAGATATTAAATCATAGAGGACAACAAATACTACAAGGCACGATGCAAAAAAATCTAATCACACTGTTTTCCTGAACAGCTGTGAAATGGAAAGTTATGGGTTCCAGGTTGTGTCTGACCTTCAGAGCACTCTTAAAAGGTGACATCTTTTACACTAAAAAGCTCTGACTCCTGCATCTCCTTCCATTTTAACACTGAGTTATTTCCATGCTTAAAATCTCCCAAACTGCTGTGTCAACTCTGTAAGCTGCTTTTATTGGCCCGATAGAAATCACTCTGTGGCGCTATAAAGAAACATCAGAACACTGAAGTCACTGGGGACACAGCTTTAGATATCAACCCATATCTAAATAAGAGGCTTCATAAATGCAACGTTAACAAATGTAGGCTGCCACAGGATTCTGCTGTGTGACAAGAAATCTCCAGAGAAGAATCGAGTAAAATAACTGCAGACAGTGAGGCGCAGCCTTGGCCAAACGCATAGCTCACATAAGTGAAATACCAAGCTCTGTGAAGGATCTGGCTTGTCACCTCCTGTTCCAAGCAACCAATGAACCTGTCGCAGAAATGCAGACTCAGCATGGACCCATTCCACATGCTCCAAATATTGTACTCAGCAAAAGGGATATATTTTTTCATCATGGATCTAGAGATGTTTTATTCATAAAGGGTGGTCACATTGAGGTGGGAGAGGAGAACCTTAGCACAGAGCAGCAGGGAGGAGTTGATATGAGGAGTAACAGCACGCACAGCTCTAGACTCAGACTGGCACCGAACAAAGTCCACTCTTTCCAAATGAGTGCACCCTGGCTGACACTGTCAGCTTGTTAATGTAAATGTGACAAACATGGACACATTATGCAGTTTTCATTTCATAATCTTCCAAATCAGCCTGAGGGTCAGGGGACCTCCAGGGAGGTGCAAGACAAATCTCAGGTCATGAGATGATTAACAGGATATGAAAATCTTTCACTCTTTGCTCTAATCTTTTCTTTCTCCTTTTTCCATAAGAATTACTAAATTGTTTTATCTCCTCGGGCCTCTAAAAAATTATCCAAATAAATTAATATGAGAAGCAAAACAACTCATAGACAAAAGGCAGCAAATAGACATTGTTTTGCTTTCAGGGGTAACAAGCCAAAAAGGTTGGGAACCCCTAATAAAAACTACTGCAAGAAGTACCTGTCAGCAACAAATGTACAGCGAGTAAAGTGTTAGTACTGCATTTAGTGGCCAGGGCCTTTATTTACTGCATAGAGAACCAGGCCTTTGAAACAACCAACATAACACCTGTCTTCTAATCTGCTCTGTTGTTGTTAATGCACACTCAACACTGCCTCCATGTTAACCTGCTGAACAAAATAATGTGCATATAATGTACATTTCCACAGCTTGTTCCATCAATACATAAACACACAAGAGTCACGTCCTATTAACATGACAGGCCCAACTCTTGGAATTTGGCTTTAAGCTGTCAATTGTCACTATCTCTCACATGATAATCCATCTCCTCCTCTCTTCTCTTTCTTATCACTTCATGCTGTCTCTCTCTCTCTCTCTCTCTCTCTCTGCAGCTCCTCTTCGTCCTTTCTCTTCACACCCAACGGTGGAGCAGGGTAGGTGGTAGGTTTTAGTTTTTCAAATAACTTCAACTTTGTGTCACTTCTCCTCAGTCCCCTGAACGGACCAGCAAATCCATGGAGTAAAAGTTCTATTTGTGGGGGAATACCGCCATCTATAGGTCCGCACAACATTGTCATGTGGGGTTGTTGTGTATGTAGTGAGCAAGTGTCATGAGCTGGTCTGCTAGTGGCGGGTTACTTAGAAGAACCGGTTCACTCATGACTACGGTACCCCCAGCCATCGCTGTGTTTCTGCCTCTCTCCTCCATCTCCGCCCTGAAAATCTCTTCTCTCTCGCTCTTTGTCTCTTTGTCTCTCTCGACCCATCATTCCAACCCTCCCCTCTTCTCTTCCCATCACTTTCAATCTCCTCCCGCTCTTTTTCCCAAACCAATTTTATTCTCTCTCTGTCTTTCCTGTAACCTCTCACATGAAGTCAGAGGTGTAAATCAGACACACACACACACACACACACACACACACACACACACACACACTCCCCGCATTGGACCGTCAGATCCGACTACAGCCTCAGCTCTCTAGGCTTCATGACAGGACTGCTGTGTTATTAGTCAGTCTGCTCACACACACGTAGGCACAGGTACACACACACTCTTACACACACAGACGGGTTGTCAGATAGGCAGAATGTGCGGCTCACAGAGGGTGGTTTTCCTGTCAGTCAGGACCACAGAGTGGAACTGTGGACAACTGATGCTTACTGGTACAGAGAAGACTGAGAGAGGCAGAAGCACACAGGGAGAGAGAGGGGACGGAAGCCAGCACACACACAGCGACTCACAGAAAGGTGTGTGGGGGAGTATTTGTATGTTTCTGTTTTTATGTCGCATCTTTACACCAGGGCTGCAATTACTAACATTTTTTCCTTATTTATTGAGTAATTTCTTTGGTTTAATCTACCAAATGTCAAAAATGAGTGAAAAATGTCCATCAGCCTGAAGTCACATCTGCAAATTGGTAGTTCTGTCTGACCAACAAACCCAAAGATATTTTATTTGCAATTATATTTAAAACACAATAAAGACACTGTGAGTGTTTTTAAAAAAAACAAAAAACAAAAAACATTGAAAATAATTTTCAATTAAATGGGCATTCCACTGATTTTTGATATATTGGTCAATTTACTGGTCAAGAGCTTTCGAAAACTTTCTGAACATATTACATTTTATTTATATACACAGTGTGTGTATGTGTGTGTGTGTGTGTGTGTGTGTGTGTGTGAGTGTGTGTGTGTAGCTCCATCATGCACAACCCTCAAACTCCCAGTCCTCTGGCAGAGAGAGGACTCGGCTTATTATGACTTGTGTTGCTCTGGAGGAGCTTTTAAAATCTGGAGAACAAAGGCCATGAAGGTTTTCATCTGGAGAGATCCCACATTTTTAACTGAGAATATGAGGATATATCGAATTTCATGATACTGCAATAAAAAAATGTCACTGAGGGACTGTGACCCACTTCCTTGAAACAGTCTGAGAGCTAAAGAAATAACAAGATAGATCTGTGAATACGTAGGCAAAATCTTAAGGCTGACAACTTCAAAACTTGACAGGTTAGTAATCACTGGAGTCCAAGTCTGCTATTCCATCACGGCCACGCTTTAGTCGCACAGTGCTGCCAGCTCTTTGATTTAATTAATTATTCAGGGGAGTTTCAGTGAGAGGAAGTCTCTCTCTTGCAGGAAGGCCCTGATCACATTCACACCTGGAAGCTCCCCAGTACAACCACTCTCTCATTTGAGCACCTGAGCTGTGTAATGAGGGAAGATTTACCAGCCACCTCCTGGTCACGAGCCTGCTTCTCTAACCTTTACACCACTGCCACCGCCTCATGCTCTGCACTATTGCACCAAGAGACAAAAGCTAAACCTCAAAGAGGAAGCGTGCATCTCAGTGAAGTAGAATAGGGGTACTAAAAAAAACACTGAGTGCGACCTGTTGACAAGATCCAGCTGCTGCGGGAACACAATGTTAATTTATTGTATTGTTGTTATTTTAGTTTAAAAAAGGACTGCTGCTGACTGCTGCATTGTCTTTGATCTGCAATTGTTCATACATACAGTGGTTCAGCCATTGAAAAGACAAGATTAGTTTCATTCATGCTCAGGTCATGGCTGGCTACTGCTATCTTCTTCTATTAAAGAAGGAAATCAGAAACAGTCCCCTGACTTTATGGAGGTGCTCTCAATTGCTTGAGTGCATTTTTTTTTCTGTTCATCAGCTAATTGTTTGAGCAACTAATCATTTCAGCATTGCACAGCACTGATTTCAGTGCGATGACTGGGTTTCGGTGACTGTGGATGAGAGTTTGTCACAGCGTGTCTGTGGGCTGCAGTTCATGAGAAAGACTGTGTAGTATTTTCATCATGTTCTTGTTGAGCTGTTATGTCTGAAATGCCTTTAAACCTATAGAGACCTTTTTAGACCAGCTGATGAACTGTGGATCTCTAGATTTTATTTTGGAAATGTGCTTTTTTTCATCCCCCCCCCCCCCCTTTTTTTTTTCATAATTTAAACTTCTTTTAGAAGCTTTGTGGAAACGTCCTTTCATTGTCCCTAATGCATTCTTTTAGATGAGTTCATTCACTGTTGGAATGAATTCCTTGTTGCCTGAGTACGGTGGGCTTTGCTGTCTCCTAGATACGTTAAGATGCAACTAATTTGAAATGGGGGGAAAAAAAACGTCAACAACTTAACACAGCCTAACGACCAATGAGGAGTCACCAACATATCCGGTGAGTCTCACAATGTCGATACTGAACATATCAGTAAAAAGCTCACAGACAGTTGTCAGTCAGTCATTTGTTTTGCTCCATAATATCCAGTCTTGCAATACAGTATCCACCATAGTGACTACAGCATTATCCAACCTTTTATGGTTAAAGTCCTTTGGAATGTAATTTCTATGCAACAGTGTTGGCTACTGTATAGTGTATACATACACATACGCTGTGTATGTCAGTGTAAATTGGTTATCCTCCTGCTTTGCTTTGTTCTGCAGTATACTTCTCTTGGATCACTGCTCATAAATGTTACAGCCAAAACAGATATGTAAATGCATGTGTGTGCAGCAGTGATTTGGGACACAGGAATTCTTCCAGAGTGAAAGCTTACAGCCACAAATGCAAAAACTATGGTGATTTTCAGTCAAGATGACTAACAGAAGTAAAATCAGGCATTTCTTTTCTCTGAATAGTCAATTACATGGAAGTCACGCTAGTGTTACAAGACACTCAGTGTTGCTGTACCTGACCTAATTACTGTGATGCAGTTGTGTCTTTCCGAAAAACTACAAAAATAACTTAACAGACTGTGATTATGTTTGTATGTTGCAAAACATTTCTTTCTGTGTGCGGTTCAGTATTAGAAAGAGGACATTTCTCTGACTTGGCAGTCGGGATGAGAGAATGACAAGAATATCTCCAGATTGCAATGAAGGATGACTCCAAGATGTGCTGATAGAAACTGGTGTTGATGAAAAAATCTTCATGGTAACATGAAGAAATTGAGCTGTTGCAGCAGGAAAAATGGAATAGAAACAGTATATGAAGAAGAATTAGAAATGGTTTTATAAATATGTGTGACTGCATTCAGTATGTCTGCAAGAGATGTGCAGAATGAGAAAATGTCTGGACTCCAGAACTGTGAAGAAGCAATAAAATAGCAGTGATAGCAACCAGTTGAATGTGTGATTACAAATTCAGCGTTCCCATGTACATGTACATGCCAGGTCTGTATGATGTTACTTGTACTGCATGCTGGTCTAACAGAAGCCAATGGATTGATGGATTCATACACTGTAGATATATGTCTGTCCTTTGGCTGCAGATTGGAACTTAAGTAAGTTACACAAACAAGGAGATAGTCTCAAGTGCATAGGTATATGTGTGTGTGTGTGTGTGTGGGTTTGTGTGTGTGTACCTCTGCACGCCTCTAGCTGGCCTGTAAGAACTTTACGAATCTCTGACACCCACGTATTTTTCACATCCATGGAAGGAGCCTGGAGAAGAAGATATACACACCGCACACACACACACACACACACACACACACACACACACACACACACACACACACACACACGTACACACACACACACACACACACACACACACACAGTTGCATGCACACATACATACATGTGCACACACACACACACACACACACACACATATCAAGCAACATATACAGCAAGAGCATCTTTTTCTGAGAGCCACAGCGTTTAGCAGAGGGAGCTGTGTGGTGCAACACTGCCCCCAAGAGGAGGACTGCGGCTCACTGAATGGTGGTAAATATTAATTGGATCTTTTCTGAGTTTTTTTCAGTTGTAGAATTGTATTATTGATATTATAAAACTGAAAAAATACACTTCCACAAGTATTTATAATTCAATAAATAATTTAAAGATGCATGTCAATTTACATCACCAGTGTTCAAATGAATTTTATTCAGTCTTATTAGCATATGGAAAATGAATGTATTCACTCTGACATGAGTTGAGTATTACAGTACACATATAAGACATAAGACATGCAACTTTCCAACTTGCCTGATTAGTCTTAAGTCAGTCTTGCATGAAAACTCCATTTTAAGTAAAAGTATGGAATGATTCAAGTAAGAAAAAGAAAAGTTCTGATACATAAATCTGTTTTCACTTTTTGGACCTTTCTCTAATATTAGCTGTTTTTTTTATTTTTATTTTTTAAATACCACTTTTGTCCTCAAACAGTTATTGAAATTAAATCATGTGAGACGTTAGGAGGGCAAATGGTGAGGGAGCACTGGTGTAACTTTAACAATGTGTTGTGTTTTACTTGTATTTGTCTCGTTCTTTAAATGTAACATCTTAATCTGTGAAGTAACTACGAACTACATGTGACAAAGAAATGCAGTGGAGTAAAAAGTACATTTCCCTCTGGAATTATGAAGTACAAAATAAAATGGATATACTCAAAAGTACCTCAATATTTTACTTCCTGAGTAAATCTAATTAGTTACTTTCCACCAGTGTTTAAAGTAAAAAAACAACCTGGATGAAGGTGAACCTAAAGCACAGAGGAAAGCTTTCTCTCGTTCCACCGGCATCAACATACCTGGATGATGTAAACCTCCTCTCTGCCGTTGTACCACACTTCAAACTTCTTGCAGTCCCCTTTGACATTCTCTGTGATCCCCACAGCGCTCATCTGGACAGAGTGCAGTGCAAAGACACCGTGAGATGCAGCAAAACTGAATCATTAGCAAAGACTCAAAGTTTAAGACATTAACACAACTGAAAAGGACCCAAAAAACTGAGGGTAACTGGCTGTTTGAGCGCCCCAGGGCAAAAATCTGCTGTTGGGCAGCAGTCAAACACACACTTCAAGCCCTCTGTGCATTGTGTGTGTATCCTGTTGCCTTGGAAGCTCCAATAATCAAGTACACCAAACACTGCAAATAGTTTCCCAGGAATCATCCAGTACTATGCTGAAATACCACGCTGATCCCAGACAGTGTTAGTTCATTTGTGGTCATTTGTCTGAACAAAGCTTCAGTTATGAATAAGCAAAAAACACAACAACAGAACAATGTGAGCACAAAATAAACTACAACAATTGAAGGACAAACGATGCTGGTGATTCCCATGAAGAGTAAAACCAACAGTATTTAGTATGTATTGTGTGTGCATCAAAGCCTGATATATATTCCTCCTCTGTTCCATAGAGTGCCATTGTTGTCCAAAAATGATTGAAACATAACAATGAGAGACACTGTTTCACTGGGTGACATGTTCCTTCATTACCATGAACACACACACACACTGTAATTTATTTGGGCTGAATTCCACGTATGAAAATGCCCACTAGAGCTCTGGAGCAGCTGAAAATAGTCCCAAACAAATGCGTCATTTCCTCCTGTTTGAGTGATGTTGCATGAAAACTAAAGCTTAAAAAAATCAAACTATATATTCATAGCCGTCTTTAAAGATTTGCGTTTTCAGCTGAAGCATCCACACTCTCAATTAATGACATAATGTCCCACTCACTGACATGCACTGAACCTGTTCCATGGGGCTTTACATGGACAAACAGCAACCCACTGTTTGTTTGTGTGCCAGGAGAAATAGCTCGCACACTTAGTGGGTGAAAATGTGTGGTGATGAACTGCCGTGACAATCATCCTTTACTCCCATAACACCTTTAAAGGTCCCATATTATGAAAAACCGACTTTTTCTGGGATTTGGGGTGTTATTTTGTGTCTGTGGTGCTACCACACGCATACAAAGTGTGAAATAAGACCGTCCGTGCTTTTTTGAGTAAGATACGGATTTGTGAAAGCACCCTTCCAACCGAGCCATTGGAGTTCCGGGAGTACTGTTGCGTAACAAGTCCGGATATTTGCATGCTCCCACCCACCAGCCACCACCCCTACTCCTCTCCTTGGCGTCTCTCCACCCACCAGATACGCTACCTTCTCACAGATCTGCGATGTCGCTATCGAATGCACCGTGGCAGGAATCATGTCGAGCTGCCACACACAGTGTTCTGTTGGTGGCTGTAAAGACGAGCACAAATTGCTCCATCGGCTCCCAGCCGCAGAGGACAGAAGAGCGGCGTGAATTGAATTTCTGAAGGCAACGTCCCCGCTACAGTTGGCAAAAACCTGCTGGTGTGTGCTAACCACTTCGAGGCTGACTGTTCCGCCAACCCCGGTCAGTACGAGGCAGGATTAGCTGGGAGACTTTCTCTAAATGAGGGCTCACTTCCAGCTTTGCGTGGATTACGTGCAGACGAGGGACATGTAAGTATACAAATAATTAGCTGTGTGTTTCTTGAGTAGATTAGCGCGAACTCTTGCGTGTTGTAGCGTGTGTGTTTTGCCATTGAGAACGATGTGAGGCTAACCGCTAGCTTCGAGACTACGACTCCAGCCATCACAGGTTAGCTCGCTGCCACCGTAGCTTTTGGTCCATCACACCACGTTTCTGATCTTGCAAATGAATGAATACATGTTCGAAGGAGATGCCAGCATTCACAAATATTAAACTGTGTTCATTTTGCAGTTTAACACGAATTAACCAAGAAGTGCTTTGCGACATAGCACAAGCTAACGCTAACCGCTAGCTTCTAGTTCGCAATTAGCATGGGCTCCATATGCAAACCCAGCGACCCGGTCGGTCAAGCGATACATACACAGACGCTCCGCAGGGCCTAAGCTTCAAGAATTTATTAAAATAATGCATTTGGAAACGTTTTCTAAACTGGAGTATGTTAGAAAAGCCCAGGGCAAAACGAGTGTATGGTTGAGACTGCTACATCCCAGCCCACACTCCAAGCATTTTTTCTTTTATTTTTACGCTGTATATAGCTGTTGGCATAGCTATTCTGTAAGATAAGGTTGATGTCACTTCTCTCTTTTTATATAGACCAGTGCATCATTACAGTTACCTGCTATTGATCAAGTGTAGCAGTGAGCTGTTGCAGCCTTTAGTGCTTGAATTTACACTATAACAGTGCTGTCATGTTTTACTCCTAAGTATGCCCTGTTATCATAACAATATACTGTTGTTACAGCTGTCCAGGCTACTGTGTCCTGCAAGGACTACTGCTGTTATGCACTTCAGTACAACAAGAATGCTGATAGAGGACAAGTGACCACATCATCAGGAGATCCTCTTTTCAAACTGAGCTTTCCAAAGTCCATGAACGGAGACAGCCAAACCAGTGAAGACTAACCACATTCGTAAGTGTGAACTCCTTTTTTTTATTTACTCAAAGAACAAACTTTTATATTGTACATGACAAAAAGACACAAAGTACCACACATCAGTACTTTCAACACAATAAATAAACCAAAAAAAAATACACACTTAAATACCTGAGAAACTACAAAATTCAAAGTGCAAACTCACTATATTTGCAGTTGCTGAATGATCTAATAAATGATACTAATGATTCACTTTTTCCTGTGTGTCTGTGTATTGCACAGGTTATATTGATGATTTGATGGACATGATCACGGAGAGGATCTTTGTCGACCCATCATCGTACAGAGCTGAGATTCTGAAGATAAACATCCTGCTGGACGTGTCGTCGGGGGGGATCTTCCCTGGGCATCAGGAAACTCCAAACGTCAATCTGCATGATGGGATGACTGCTCGAATCTTCTGCCCAAGGAAGCTCCAGCACCAGCTCACAAAACTCATTGGCTGGATACCTGTAACGACTGAGAAAATTTGAACATTATGTTAGTCAACAGGTTCTATAATGTCAACATCTGTATTCACATTTTTCTAATATGGATTCAGAATCCTTCACTTGTACTGTATTTCCATGTACAAATATTCATGACTGCAGTCAATAAATATTTATTTATCTGTAAAATGTTTCATGTGAAGAAATGTATAATATATAGCATTTGCTAAGGAAAAACCTGGTTATATGGTCAAGATAAAATATGACTGACTATATTTAGTTTATTATGGTGTATGAACAGTGAAGTTGGTTATTATAGATGAAACTCACTGCTCTGTCCCCCATAGCGGTAAAGGGTCGTATTCAGCCCTGTAAGTGTTGTATGCGTTCTGCAGTGAGAACGCATTTAGACAAACAGGTTCTAAACGTGGATGGTTGATCATGCATGGAGGCCTTTCATCCAACTGCTGCAGCCTTGATGTAACCTATTATTCATAACATAAGGTGAGTATCTGCAGTGGCATGTTATCTGCAATCATACACTATGATCATACTGTAAGTGCAGGTAAAGATACTGTGACCTGTGGCACCTCCTGGCAGCATTTGTTCTCAGGCTGCATTGTTGCACAATTTCCACATAAGCGCTGAATCATGCATGTATGAAGCTAAAGAAATACGAAACCTTGCATACCAACATTTTCAACCAATAACAGCACCCGCGTTTTAGATTTGAATGTGTGTGCTCTAGCTAGCTACTTTTTCTCAGCCTGTGGTGAATGGTCAGTAGTGCTGCTCAGCAGTGTCGCCTGTGTGTGCTCTGCCCGTTCATGTGTAAATGAGACGGAGCGCTGAAACTAACAGCGCAGTTAGACGGTCAATGTCTCAGCAACCCAGTGATTACTAGAAACCCCCTCCTCTTTATGTAAAGAAGCAGGACCTTCCGACTCTGCTTTCATATGATACCAGGCTTGTGTGGTTTGTGTAATGTGGTGAAAGCAGCAGACGTGCAATAGTGGACATACGCTATTCCCGTGTTTTCGTTACATACGCATTTATTGCGATATGAATTGTGTTTTGTTAGGGTGGCAATCCTTGGTAGAGACTTTTAGCTGAGTTTCTCCCCGTCAATCTGGTATGCTACAAGTTAGGATTGGTGCTTCCTAGCGTGAGCATTGACCGTCTGAACTGCCGCCATCTCACGCTGCCACCTGTACAGGCCGTGCTTGTGTTGAAGAGAAAAAGATAGAAAGATGTATTTTGACTGACCTTTCAGGAGCGTCCTGCTGAATTCTCTGAGGTTCTGTAGGAGCCTTCCCTCCTTCAGGATCCGATTCAGGTTCGAACATGTACGGTTGAACTACTGAAGAACTCGGTCTATTCACTACCGTCATGTCCGCTACTTTCGCACGGGCAGAGCTACGTGAGTCTACGCTCTCCCCGTTACCACGGTGACATGGGTGGGACAGCAGCAGCTCATTTGCATTTAAAGCTACAGACACCAGAAACGGCACATTCTGAAAGGGGCTGAAAAAGAAGGATATAGAGGGGGGCAAGAATCTTTTCCTAAAAGCTATTTCCAGCAAACAGCATCAAAAACATGTTTTATGGAAATCATAGACCTATGTAACTTATTGAAAAATTGTCATAATATGTCACCTTTAAGATGTGGTTTGATGAATTCATTGCATCACTCAACTGTTTTGGTTTTAATTGTGCTCATTAACCTTATTTCCAGCAGCAGCGGGCAGCTGTGTTCAGAGAAAATACTATTTACTTCAACAAAAACAACATCACGCTTCTCGCCCAGCATTGAACAACAGAATTAGTGACTAACTGTGGAAGAAAGTCAAATATTTTGCAGCGAAGGACACAGATGTTTTTTCTCTGAGGAGCTAAGATGAGGGTGGACAGAAGCACAACTCCAGAAGAATGCTAATGCTGCTCCATGTCTGCTGGATGTGTGTACAGGCAGCTATTTGCTAACACATGCTTCGTAACAGCTGCAGACAGTGATGCTACATCAGTATTATGTTTGGAGCTTGTTCCACCAGTGGCCAAAGAAGACTGAACCATTTGTTTATTTCATTCGGTTTACTTCTTATTGTTTTGCTTGACTGCTGATTTATCATTGTTTTCACTGTATATTCTATGAATCTCTCTGTCTCTGTCAAATCAATCTTTTGAATGTGTGGAATTATGTTTCTAGTGTTTCTCACCTAAACACACTGTGTATTTCCTTAACAAATGTGCTTCCAATGTTTGCATTTCACTTGTCATAAAACATTTGCAAAGCCAATTTTCAAGTATTTTGTATGCATATCATGTTGCTCAGTGGAACAGTGTGAAACCACTGGCGATTTAAAACATTTGAATGGTCAGTTAGGAGGTGAATTCTACTTTAGCTGCTGCTGTAAGGGACCTTGAGATGTCAGTGCCATCTTTATCAACTGACCAAACACTGAGGACAAACACAATCAAACAAAAGGGACAGACAGAAAAAGAGCCATCACACAGCCCCAGCCCTGTCTGACCTTGAGTGAGTGTTTGAAGCTGTAGGATGGGGTCTTCTCGTGTCCATCGGTGGTCTCCTCTCGCTTCTTACAGAACAGCAGCATCTTGTCATACAGGAACAGGTGCCTCTGCATGGGCTTAAACCTGGCCAGGTCCTTCACCTGAAAACAGTCAGTATTTTCCATCTGTATTGCCATCCAGCCACACTTCAGCTGTCATATTGCTGCATATTGTCTCTCACTGAAGAGGATAAGTGTTTTACAACAGCCTTTCTGTCCTTTCACCATCAGCAGCTGCAACAACTACTGCATCTTAATCTCCATTTGCAGCAACCTTGTCATTCTGTGTGCAGACACACAGGAGAAAAATTTGTCAGTGCTCCTCCGAGTGTTTTTTGTTTTTTTTTTCATGTTCATTTTTTGATAATTATTTTAAACAAATTAATAAGTATGCCAATGGGTCTGTGTGCATATTTTACCTATTTAGTGCAAATCACATTTACCTTCCAACAAACCAATTTACAATCCTGCTGATCTCTTTAATAATTCACTTCCGCTGATGCTCCAGGCATCCTTTCATTCTTAGCTCATTTCCATACAATATGAAAATCTATCAGGACTCTCTCTAAACTTGCGTGAGTTGGTCAGTCCATCACAGTGAATAGTCTGCATTTAGTTACCTTCAGCTTCAAGGTAACTAAATGCAAATCTTTCAAATTGTTCTGTTTGACTGATGTTGAAATAAACATGGAATCATCATGTTCTGACAATGTAGTGACAGCAGTATTAACTCCAGGAGTGTGGGCTCGTACCTTGCTGTGGCCTTTCTTGTGGTCAGTCCACACATTGAAGGATCCCTGCATCAGCAGCTTCCCAAGTTCACTCAGGTTTCCCTGTGAACATCGACACATAGACGCTCAGACTTTCATAGCACCCCTCATTACAGTCATAGCACTTTGGAGTAGCAGCCATTGTCTGTGCGTGGTCCTGCCTCAGCTCAACCAAGAAGGGTTTGTGGGAAATAAAGGAAAATCAGTAATTCATCCAAACATGATATTCTGAACACATTTTTGTGTGAGTATACAGCTGATCTTCAATCTCCACAGTGTGAAGTTCTTCCCTGTACTCCTCCATGGTGCTTTTGACAATGAGACTTACCCACAAACGGCTGAACAAGCCTTGTACAGAACACAAACGAAGGGCTTTGATTATGCCCATGATCACATTTCACAAAGGAGCAGCTACTCATGAACAGGCAGAATCCATTAAGTTAAGAGAGTTTCTCGAATCTGATTTATATCACTCACATGAAGAAATCTCCCAGAAAAAGAAAGATAAACAGCAGATATGTTTAGGAAATATTTTTGCATGTGGCCCAATATCTATATATGTACAGTACATGACACTATTTGCTTTATACACAGTCTTGGTGGAGAAGAAAAGTCTTTGAAACACACACAACACACACACGCACGCACACACACACACCCACACCCACACCCACACACATCCAAAGAATCCCAACAATTTCTTCAACTACCTCTCTCCTTTCGGTGATTTATTAACCAAGTAATAAACCAACTGATCTTTCCAGAATGTTGGGTCACCTCTGAGAGTGCTGGGTTAATCAACGATCTGGAGTTTAAGCTGAGTGGACAGACTTTTTAAGTGTTTTCCCGAGCTAGCCGGATCCCCTGGATATAGTTTTTCTCAATTATCTTGGTACATTGTTGCAATTTTGAGAATATTTGACACATTGACTGTTTTTGTTTGAAAAACAGCAAATGCGTGCTCCAAAAGATGATCACATACTGGAGTCTAAAAAAACATTCTAAGAGAGCAGAATTACAATGTGTCACACATTTAATGGTAATACACAAAACTGACACATAAAATATTTTAGGCAGTGTTCACTGCTCCACGTTTGTTTGGAACCAGCCTGTGCTGCTGCCTGATGGATCCTCACATTTCCAATATGACACCAACCAAACTTGGACAACTGTTGTGTCTCCATGGACTTATCCAACCTTTTCCTCCACACAGTCCTACATCACAGCTACATTTCCTTCTCTCTTTGCGTTCATTTTTTCCACCAGTCATCAGTGTCTAGCCTGATGTGCCCCTTAACTTGTGACTACACACTGGTTACAGAGACAAAGGTTGTGTACATATTGTCACACAGTGAAAGATCAAATCATCGGAGTAAACTGTAGAAACAAAGGATGAGGACATGTAACATATCAATGATGATATCAACAACAAATATTCTTTCAATGCAGCTGCATGGACTGAGTCTTTTTAAATGGTGGCTGATATCACGTATCTTATCAAGGAAATGTTTAAGAAAAAACAGCTTGAGGTTGTGAGACAAAATGTACGCTGTTCGGATCATCTGATGTGACAAACCCTCAGCGGAAACATACACACACATCTCACACACACACCACAATTATTCAAGGTTAAAAGAATTACTGACTGGAACCGACTGACTGAAAGCCCCTTTATCAGCAGCCTTTTACAGACTTTGATCACATGAGAGTGGAGTCAGGCTTGAGTTCACATGAACGGACCTCACATACGTAGATAACGTGTGATTGAGCCAGTTCTGCTCTCTTTTAAGTGAAAGATGCAATGATTCCTTGCATCCACTGACTCTTCACTGAGCGCTGAGACAGCTCCATAAGCAATCTTAATTAGAACTAATGCATTAGTGTGTTTTATTCCTTAAAGGCCTAACCAGGAACAAGGTCTGCTAATTAGCTACGGCTAGAAATCCTGTTTCCTGTTTGCTGCATCAGTTACATTTTAGCTAAATGTAGCAATGCCTACTTCTATTGTCCCTCTTAAATAAATAAAAAATAAAATAAACATTAAGATAATGCATGCCATGATGAAGACATATGTCCTCTTCAGCCACTCCAAATAGTCTTTGTTTGAAGCACATTTCAGCCACAGATTTCAAAACCTGATGAGTGAATCCATGTTAGGATTTTGCTGCAGTCTAGGAAATGCTGCACTGGTACATGGGAGAATTCAAAGCTGTCACTGCTTTACCAGGGAGAGTTAGATACAACTGCAAGTCAAGTCCAACAACTCTTGACAGCAGTTGGCTCAACTTAAAATCTAAAGTTTTTCTGCTTTGATGAATTCATTCTATGTACTGACCTCAAAGCCGGTGATGGCTATCTGGTGCATGGAGTCATTGACAGACTTGATGATGTCCAGCATCGTCGCTAAAGCCTCCTCCAGCTCAGCCGTTCCCTCACCCTTACTGCATTTTAACATCTCCTGGAGGAGAGAAAGAGGGAAAGGGATTAGAAAGATCGTATAAGGCAGGATGGAAGGAAGACAAAAATCAAGAGAATGAACACAAAATGCTGAAGAGAAGAAGAAGAAGAAGAAGAAGAAGAAGAAGAAGAAGAAGAAGAAGAAGAGACAGCAGGACTGATGTAGACATTGAAGAAGACCCGTAGCTATCTTTGTGGACCGGGGGGTCATGTCCTCTGATTTGTTTATAGAAATTATGTTTATATTATGGTTTTAGTTTAGTTTTAGTGGAGGGGGTGTGGGGGCTCATGGACTCATGATATCAGTGTTTCAAAATCCATTTTACAACCCACTGAGGAGGAGGAGAAGAGTGGACAGCCGTGCCAGGCACAGGTAATCATTAACAGTGATAGGCTGTGGTAACAGCATTATCAGGGTGAGGATGTCATGCTATTGTCCAGGTAACAGCTCCTCTCATATTGATTAAACCCTCATCAGTGACATAAGCTTATATGATTACAGGGGTTTTAAGGGTTAAGTCATTTTGAAAAGTTTTAATGAAAGATCCTTCCTTTATTTAAGTAATATCTAATCAAAGTTGTGTTCTCAGGAGCTCTGCAAAAAACATGAAACTGAATCTTGAGATGATTTTGAATTTGAAGTGACACATGTCCAACCAGCAACTCTTCTACATAAATAGGACGCTGACTTTAGAAGAGCTAGAAGATGTTACGCTGAGTCCAAATGAACTTCATGTCATAGCATCACAGTTGAGTGTCAGCCCATTCAGCTGTGTCCTCACATTTGTCTCATGTAATGTGCTTTTGGTTCCTTATTTTAAAAGTTTTGTAAATTCCTATTTCCTTTATCTTTCATGAAAATGTTTTATTTTTGTTTCTTTTTAGACATCTATTGATAAAAGTGGGTGAGTTAACTATCACTGCAGGTCCTGGGTCTGAAAACACCCTGCCTGCAGCTTCCAAATGAGCCAATCAAAATGATGTAATTTGAATGCATTTGCATATTCCCACCCACCCACCAGCTACCACCACCCTCCTCATCTCCGCGGTGTCTCTCCATCCACCAGATACAGCGCTACCTTCTCAGAGATCCACCATTTCATTATCGAAAGCATCATGTTCGGAATTATAATGTCAAGGTGCCACACGCAGTGTTCTGTTGTTGGCTGGAAAGACAAGCACAAATGGCTCCATGGGCTCCCAGCCGCAGAGGACAGAAGAGAGGCGTGGATTGAATTCATTTTTGAAGGTAACGTCCCCGCTACAGTTGGCAAAAACCTGTTGGTGTGTGCTAACCACTTTAAGACTCGGCCAGTATGAGGCAGGATTAGCCGGGAGACTTTCTCTAAAGGAGGAGTTATAACACTTCTCCTTATTCATAAAAAACCTAAGGGGAAAAGCTACCACGTGCTAATCTATAGGTCACGGGCGGATTGAATGTGTGTGAGTGAGGCCACCCCCAGAGACTGATCAAACAAGTTCTACTCATAAATTCAAAGCACAAACATGAACCAAACCACATGAACCAAAATTCATTCATTCATTCATTCATCTTCTTTACCCGCG
Source organism: Chaetodon auriga (assembly GCF_051107435.1). Taxonomy (NCBI): domain Eukaryota; kingdom Metazoa; phylum Chordata; class Actinopteri; order Chaetodontiformes; family Chaetodontidae; genus Chaetodon; species Chaetodon auriga. The sequence continues at coordinate 3,926,890 of NC_135076.1, read as the reverse complement.
CATTCCATTTCGGGGTTGCGGGGGGCTGGAGCCTATCCCAGCTAGCAATGGGCGAGAGGCGGGGTACACCCTGAACCGGTCACCAGCCGATCGCAGGGCTACATATACAGACACACAGACAGACAACTCACACCTATGGACAATTTGGAGACCAATTAACCTAACGAGCATGTTTTTGGTCTGTGGGAGGAAGCCGGAGTGCCCGGAGAGAACCCACGCATGCACGGGAAGAACATGCAAACTTCACACAGAAAGGCCCTGCCCGACCCAGGGTTCGAACCAGCAACCCTCTTGCTGTGAGGCACGCGCACTACCTGCTGCGCCACCGTGCCTCCTGAACCAAAATTATTTGTTGAAATTATTCATTAACGGAAGTGCTTCAGAAACTTCTGATTCCCAGAATTTATTAATGAAAACAAACTTAAACGCGTCGGCTTTGGGACGGCTTAGACAAAGACAGCGTGGTGTGGTCGCCTATAAAGAATTCAAAAACAACATAAATACATACACCCAATTCAGACATCTTTAAGGTTTCTTCAGTACGTCAATATAAATAAATCAGTCCCATGAAAGACTGATTTCCCCCCAGAAGTCCAAGTCCAAAGAAAAGAACAAAAAAACTCAGCTGAGGGAGGAAGGTGAGTGATGAGTGATGAGTGCCGTAGCTCTGATCAGTAAAAAAACTACGCTGTCTCACCAGATATGTCCTTTTGGAATCCAGGTCCCGTTTAGGATGATACAGAGGCACAATTCACACCTCATTAACATTAAACAATTATATAAAATTATTTGCGCCAACTTCAAATTGTATATCCATTTAAAAAAAAAAAAGATTAAAAAAAAGTCTATTTCCAGTTGGACACAAAAGGGGAAACAGGGAGTGGGCACCTGCACAACCTCCACTGAACTTGGTTTTATCAGATTTGCTAGAAGGTTAGAGGGGCTTCCAAATGACTGAAACTCATGCCAAATGATCAAACAAGGTCTGCAGTCTGCAGATGGGGTACAGATGGGATCATTAACCTCTCATTCCAACATGAGGAGTGGAGTAATATTTGTTCATAACTCTAGCCCCCATGGTGACAGACCAAAGCCTCATTGTGGCTCTGGACTCAAAAAGAGCTTTTGGGAACTCCTGTGGGGGATTATGTGGTGCAGGCAGGACTAATTAGCCCGATAATTCTATAAAATAATGCCCTTTGATTAATGTACTGGCATAGTAGTCAAACAAAATTTGGATAATTTTTAATGAGATCTTACAGCCAAATCAAACAAGCTACTCAACCGAAGCTGTCATACAGCATTTTAATGTGTGTGTGTGTGTGTGTGTGTGTGTGTGTGAGGGTGGGGGTTATTTTTCTAACATGAGGGCATATCAATCCATGAGGACTCTCTGTAACCTTGGGAACAGATGATTGCCGTCAGAGGGTGTGGTCAGCTGGTCAGATGGGGGGCGTGACCTTGACATGTGGTCTGTCAATAGGCTTTCATGATCTCAGCTGTGGACTGCTTTGAAAGCAGATGAGAGTGGCCAACTCTAGTTGGGGGAGTTATCAGAAAGTGTGATTGAATTTGAACAGCTCAGTTGAGTTGGCTTGACCTGACTTGCAATGGCAGAGGTAGAATTCGTGTTCTTCGTTGCTGATGAGGTGGATGCAATAAAAATCCCACTATTAATCCATGGAGGTAGACCTGACAAAGACGTCTGTCAGTATCAGTGTAAATTTGAAAGTATGATACCATTCTCTGACTGATTACCTCACTTTGTAGATCACTGTTATTGTGCAAGAAACAATTGACACTATTTGTTTTTTTTCTAATACGTCAAAAACTAATTGGAAAAAAGATATAGAAAACAATTAGTACAGAGATACAATAAATTAATTAATTAAATAAATAAAAATAAACAAATAAAAGCATCAGAACAAAATTAAGTCAAGTGAAGATAATATGCAGCAGTGATGGCAACAATGGCCAAAAAAAAAAAAAAAAAACCACAGACAAACAATGTCGAATAATTACTTATGCTAATCCTTCGTTCCCATGTGTCTGCCTTCCCTGTTTGAACTGAACATTGACCTGCTGTGTTAGACAGAGGTGATTGTTCCTATTCATGTGAAACAGAATTCTTCATAATGAGCTATATGATGTCTACACCATGGATGTATGCATATATATTATATATTTCCTGGAACTGTAGAGCAAACAGCAATTACAAATGCCAGACCATTTGTAATGATTGATGGTAATGATTTGGTTTAACCTTAAGGGCATGAGAACTGCTAGAAAAAACACCTCCCTCCAAATTAAAGTGACTCAATGTGACTATTCCTTTTAAAACAAATCAATACAGGGGGTTGCATACTGCATGTGGAGGGCACAACCACTGAATGCACAAATGCATTAAAATCTTAATGTCAGAAATGTGCTCATTACAGACATTTGTTACTGCTCAAATTCATGTAGATAAACATGGTGGAATAATGAAAAACAAAAATTGAAGTGTTGTCATTTAATTGTGAGTGGTGACATAAAACCTGTGCAGAGAGACTTCAGAGCCTAGCTCTCCCAACTGTGCTTGTCTCTGTCTTGTGTGATTTATATGCCTCATGCAGTCAAGCCTCTGGAGCGAGTTGGACAGAAATCACTCACCAGCATGCAATGCACTCAGCAAGCAGATGTGTGGCCAGTGGTTTTCACATTGGTGTTGTTTTGTTTTTCTCACAAGGGCAGGGTCTATTTCTGACCTACATAATCAACAATATAATCAGTCTGTGTTTTTCTGGATTACCTATCTTTAAGCATTTTCGTCCTGCTTGAGTCAGTGCTGACGCATGTGTATTAACGTCTCAGCCAAACAGTCTTTTGTAATAAAGTACAAGTGCCAGAGGGTGGCAATAGCTGAATTGTAAGTAAAGTAATGGAGCCGTGCAAATCACTGAATTTTTCACAATTGCAAGTCCCAATAAAAGCCTTGTTAATAAATGAATGGATTCTGTCCACTGACATGCTAGAGTCATTTTCATTTCAATCAAATATAGGAAGTGTTGAGTTTGTATTAACAGCATAATGCAGTGACAAAAATGTCAGAAAACAAGGAGATTTCCTGCTAAAACATGACCAAATATACTCATCAAACAGAGGGAATTATGATAAAGGCCTGTCTCAAATATAGGCCTGCTTCAAATAATGGTGCTCTGGAGTTGAGGTAAACAAAGACCCCAGCCACTATTTGAGGAAATACTATAAATCATGCAGGTGTCCTAGCAGGTTAAAAGACTAATAATATAAAAATACTTGAGGAGCATAAATATTTCTTAAAACTTTATCAGTAGTCTGAAATTGAATAAAATTGTCTTGTCAACTGCTCAACCGAGCCAAAATTGTGACACAAATTGCATCATTGTTACACACTTGCCTAACAGTTAAAGAGTTTCTCCAAATGAAGTTTAATTTAAGCTGAATTTGTGTTAAGTGGTACTCAGGAAGAAAGAAAAAAAAGATAGCGTGTATGCACTGACCACACACTAATTAAATATACGACAAGATCCCAGGATGATGTTCCTAGTCCAGTCAGGGAACTCTAGTTAATTAATCATTTCAAGTGACATCTTTGTCTAGGTCCACTGCAGGACACCACCTGATTTTTTTATGTTTTACCATCAATGTGTGCAGGTAGTTACCTTGAGCATGAGCTGGTATTTGGTTATCCTTTGGACAGGCTTCAACAGGTAAGCATCCAGAGACAGTTTATGGTCCAGTTTCTTCTGGCATTCCTGTTGTCACAAACAGCAAACATTCTCCATCAGGAAGGGACACACCCAAAGCCTACTTATAGTGTTAGAGCTATAGTAGGCAAAACATTCACATCACATCAAAACACATCAAAACACACCTGACCTGGCATCAGACAATGTTTTGCTGGTCTACAGGAAGTAATGGACCAAAGACTGGAGTCAAAAATCATAAAGAGCACCATAAATGATTCATGGCAAAACTTCCTCATGACATACAGGTCCCCATTCAATTTTAAGGTGAGGACTAGGGTTAACGTTGCAGTAAGCTTAGGGTTAGTTAAGATTAGGGTAATGGTTATAGTTATAGTAAGGGTAGAGCTCCAACAAATGAATGCAAGTCTATGTAATGTCCCCAGAAATGACCTAGAAATGTGTGAGTGTGCGTGTGTGTTACCTGAAAGAAGAGGCTGTCTCCACACTGTCTCCAGAGGACTTCAGAGCGGGGCTTATTCTGACAGTACTTCTCATACACTTGAAGCTCTTCTTTCTGACAATGCAAAGACAAGAGAGAAGGCCTTTAATAATCTCCTATCAGTTTCTGGTCAATTTCGGTTGCTGCCTGCATATGAAATACTACAATCTACCAATCTACTCATTCTATGCCTGTGATTGAAGGAGCCCGCTATCATGAGACAAACAGTATATACTAAGACTGTTTCCTGTAAAAACCTGTAAGTTCCTGTTAGTCTCTTGGATAGGATGAAAGAAGAATTCTGATATTTTGATTGAGGAAAAAGTTGCAATATCACACTATAAAATACTCCATTTCAAGTCAAAGTACATAAGTATTATCAGTAAAAGTTACTTTAAGTACTAAAAGTATTTAAAAAAAGAAGAATTGTATTACATACTATATTTTCAGGAACACTGACTATCTTCATGCTTAGTCTGTCTATTATTTACTCTCACTCTGCGTCTGTCTCCATTTCCTCGATCGGCTGAGGTGAGGGAATTCACTCTTTTAGTTAAACCAATCAGATTTTACCAGAACCTCGATGATCCAATCATCTCATTGCTGTCAATGTTCAATAACTCTTCTTCTCTGCTCCTGTCAGCTGTCATTTCAGTGTCAGATAGATGAAAATGGCACAGGTTCAGATTATCTTTTTCAGTTCTTGCTGGTAGTAGCGAGCTGGTGTCTGATTCCTCAGCCTAAGAGGAGAAACATCTCATTCCCATCTGCAACTCTAGGATAGGTCACTACAGGCAACATCCTGATCGTCATCATGCAGTCTCTGGGTATTGCAGCCAAGCTAACCACGTATGCATTCAGCCCCTGGGAAATGCTTCAGCTTCTGCCTCATCATCACCGTTCTTTGCTGCCAATCAAGCCTCCATATTGCAGTCTGCCTCTGCATTAAACCAGCACTTCACATCTCTTCTGACCGAGCAGTCAACATTTTATTCCATTATTTCAGTGCGAATGTAACGCAAGTTAGAGCTAGTCTCCCCAGTGTTTCTGCTTTGGAAGTGTAGCGTTACCCTTGTTATCCTTGCTTCAATCGAAAATCAAAAGTGCTTTTTTCAAAAATCTTGTTGATTGATGTTTTCTTTGTTTGTGTTAATGGCCATGCTGGTTTGGTCATATTGTCAACATTTCTTCCTCAACGAGTGCTGCATAATTTCAATAAAAAAAATGTAACAACTGAATAACAGCAGTACGTAAATTAAAAAATATCTGTCATTGCTGCATCTGTGTTGTCTGTGTCTGTGTTGGCTCTTTATGCACCTGGTACCCCCGCAGGTGTGGTCACTGCTGACCTTGGCATTACATTCACATTATCCTGGTCATATCAAATCATTCAGATCAACAGCAATATTACACACATCTGGTTATTGCAACCTACATAGGTACACAAATTCATTTATTCAGTAATTGCTGACAAGTTGGCATGTTGTGCAGTGGGTAATTGATATATTATCATTGCATTCGACTAATTGCTACATATTATTGCTTTCTGGTAAGTGCTGTTATGAACACTGTTTTCTGGTAAGTGCTGTTATGTTCATTGCTTTCTGGTAAATGCTGTTATGTTCACTGCTCTCTGGTAAGTGCTGTTGCTTTGTTTTCTGCTAATTGCTTCATTTTTATTGCATCATGCTCCTGCAATGACAAGTTCCTGGTCATTGCCGAGCTCATCAAGTCAGTTAGTCATGGCCATTGCTGATCTCATTTAAGCAAGTTTCTGGTCATGGTGGACCTCTGTTCTATTGTCCAAATGTACTTGAAATTCATCTGGGGGCTCAACACAAGACCGTGGCAGACACTGCATACCAGTTTAGTCCCAACCTTATTGTTGGCCCCCTGTGCCCCCTGTGCCCCATGCTGAAGGTTCCTACCAATGTATTTCACCTAATGCTACATCCCTTTATTTTCTAAATAAAAGATCTTCCCTGTGGAGATGCATGAGTAAACATAGTAAGCATTTCAGAACAACAAATGGAAAGCTCTTCACTTTTACTCATACCTTTTAACATAAATATGATTCTGTCTAAACCCCTTAACATATACAGTAGGAATATCAAAACAGCAAAATAATCTTTCAACAATTGATTGTTTGTTGTCCTTTTTTGTTTTTGATTTTGAAAGATGGGGTAGACTACCCGACTGTCTACCTGAGAATGGGAATTACTTAATTGCTCACTCAGTTTTCATTTTTCTGAATATAAAAAGTCTTTCAGGTACATTGGAGGGCCTCTGATTCTGGCAGAAAAATGTCTCTCCCACACTGGAGTCTGCTAACTGGTGCCATGCTGGACAAGTGTGATAGGAGTGTTTACTGCATCAGTGACTGTGTTTTTGGATGCCGTCTCAAGTAAGTTTGTAGGCCTTTCAGGTGTCCCAGGAATTATTTGTGTCTGCACAGGGTGTCTCGATGATGTAGGACCTTGTGTTTCTGCTGTAGACGACACTGTGCTTCTCATAAGCATCTTTGATCACTGAGCCGGGCTGGAGGTGAGGCATGTTGTGCTTCTGTTTTTGTCTGGAAATTTGTTCCGTAATTTTCAAGTTCTCCATGTCTGCACATCCAGGGTTAAACTGGGATGGAATGACAGGAATAGCTGTTCTGATTTTTCTCCCCATTAGATGCTCTGTAGGACTGTATCCATTTGCCAAAGGAGCAGCATGGTAGGCCATGAGGGCCTGCTCTGTGGGAAATCGGGACTGGATATCACATGGCTGAAGCTCCAATCCTGTGCAAACTTACTGAGGGGCGCGGATGCAAATTGTGGGGTATTGTCTGGTCTATTGTCTATTGTACCACTGGTATTCCATGACGAGTAAAGATAGACTTGAAATGCTGCTTCCAGTGTCATGGATGTTAGTTTGTCCACTTCAAAGCGGCTGACAAAATAGTCCACCACAATCAAGTAATGCTTGTTTTCTGTCTGAAAGAAATCTGCTCCTACTGGAGACCATTGTCTTGATGGGAACTCAGTCAGCAACTGTGTTTCTGTGGCTTGTTCTGTTGTGGGCACACATGTCACAGTTTTCTATCATTTTTGTCAGTTCTCTGCTGAGGCCTGGCCACCATACTGACTGTTCCCAGATGGCGCTCATGGCACTAAGTCAGCATGTCTGCTCTGAGTGATGTTGAGATTACTATTCTGCTGCCATAAAGGAGCAGACCATTTTGAATTAGCACCTCACCTGAAAATGGCAGGGTTAGACCCATCTTCACCGAGTTCAATCAGTCATACAAAGTTACGCCATTTCAGGAATGGATGTAAGCAATTCATAAGAGGAAAAACAATCTGTTTTGGTTACAAACTATGGAGCCTTGCCTCATCCAGTGGTTATATGCATTACATGAAGTCATATGCTGGATCCCACATTCTCCTCCCTGAGACTGGGTTGGGTCAGGGACCCAGTTTCGTTTGGTCACTCTGTCTTGCAGAGCAAGCTCAGGTGCCTCAAGGTTGCAAATTCATTAATCACAACCTCTTTACTTCACTTGCACTCCTCGATGAAATGACAAAAAGAGGATATGGGTGCTCTGGAACAATGAGGCAAAACCATCTGTTTCATGTCCCATTCAAGTCACAGAAGGACTTCATGAAGGTACCCCGGGGAACCTTTGTGGTTCTGACGAGAAGTTGCTGGCACAAAACCAGTGAGCTCAGGAAGGAGATCTCCTCTGGCTGCTAACTGTTCAAGATCAGGCAAGATATCACAATGCTTCTCACTGGCCAATCAATACGACACACGAGTCCCAGAGATGTCATCCTTGTGACAAACGCAGTAGCTACAGATGTGAGAAATGCAAAGTGCCACTGCATATCGAGTGCTTCAAGTTGTACAATAACCAGCAGAAAAGAAGATAAGAGTGAACAAAAGGGTGGAAAAGGGCCAATAAAGAGTAAAAAGAAACAACTAAGAAGAAAAGAAAAGCAAGAAAAAGGGAAAAATACAATTAAAAATATTTCTGAAAAAGGTCAATTGATTCAAGAGATGGGCTACTTGTATCAGTATTCATATTGGTGTATTTGTATTTTTGATACTTTAGGCCTAAGTCACACTAGAGCAGTGGCAGTGTAGTGCTATGTGAAAGCTGTCAGCTGACTTCCCCCTATCCTAGCTGCCACAGGTTAAACCTTACCCTCTCAAAGATCAAGTTCCTTTGAGGTAAGAAGTGAGCATCCAACTTTCTTTTAACTATATCTTACCCCCTTGCTTCCTTAAGGAAAGTGAGTGACTGTTCCAAAGCGATTTCCAAGAGCATCTCCAATGGTACATCAGCAAATTCACCTGAACAGTAAATACAGTAAATGTATTTAGCTACTTTCTACTGCTGTTTCTAAGCTACTTACCCTTTTCAGAAAACAGGTTCCCACCAGCTCTGGTTTCTCTGCACAGTTCTCCAGCTCCCGCAGAAATGTCCTGCGGATAATTTATGAACAAACAGAATAATAAGAACACAATACACATTGTAATTTTCCTTTGGCGAGCTGGAAGCCAAATTACCTAATGCTTCAGGGGACTAAGCCAATAAACTAACTTGTGTAAGCAATTTTTAGTTTCAAGGACTTAGACATTCCTTCAGTCCAGTTGCTGTCGTCATTAATTTTTCTTGGGTAAGTTGGCCTCCAACTCTACTCATTATCAACATAATTTTAGTGTGCCAGTTACTCAAAACACCAATTAACAGTGCCATTGTTCATATCAATTAAATATTCTGGCAAATTAAATCTGGCCTTGATGTGAAAACATGTTTCCCTGTTAAAAGGAATTTTACATATGAAGCCTGGTTTGCTAGTCATGAAAACAATACAGTTGTATTAAGTGTTCTGTGGCTCTAGAGGAGCTTTGTCAAGTCAAAAAAAAATAATAATAACCCTGGTGATGTCATCAAGGTAATCTCAGTTTTGACCTAGAGCCTGAAACATTGAAAAAAGTGAGGATTTTTCAATTTTTACCATTCTGTTTTAATCTGTCTCTTTTAAGTCTCTCAGCTTTATGGAAGTGCACTACTAAATATTTGATGGACTTCTTCAAATCAGTGCGCCAATAGCAGTTTGGGTCTTGGCCACTTAGTTTATGAAATTTAAAACTAAGGAGTCTAAAGAAGTGGAAATAATCCCAGGCAGTGTAATGATGGCTTCACCGTCAGATTTTTACCAGTTATTGTACAAAGAAATGCGAGGCAGTGCTAACAAGTAGACTGAGAGAGAAAAACAGAGAGATAGAGAAAACAGGCAAGACAAAATAGGAAGCAAGAGAAAGAGGAAAGAAAGTATACGAAGAAAAAGGGTGAATGAGATAAAGGATGGAACAGAACGGAGGAACAACTCTTTGGTTCAGGCCTTTAGGGAGTCTAATCTGCCCGGAATGCCTGTGATGTCTCTGAATTGTTCTGTTTGTTGACAGTTGCTGCGAATAACTAGCTCGTCAGCACTGATGATTTTGTTTGTACTTGAAGTACATGCACACACAAACCAGTGCTCTACAGCTCAAATGTCAACATGCTGGCTGCTGAGTCACAAAAGTTCAATTTTCCTGCCGACGAATATGGATTATTTGTTATATGCTGTCTTTACAAATGCCAAACCGGAGGAAATCCATCTTGTGAGAACAAATAGTCTGTTGGCTAAACTGCTATCATGAACAGCAATTGTCCAGTTGTAGCTAAGCAACCAAAACTAGGTATACATAGCTGGTTTGTCAAGTTCTGGATTTCTCAACATGCTGAAGTGGTGTGTATGGGTCATAAATTAGATAGCTTGTATCTCTCTTTTGACCAATGCACATTGCATAAGAGCAAACCTATAAAGAATGAAGAAAACACTGTATTTGTCTACTCAATTTTAATGTTTGCATACTCAAATGAATAGCAACACTACCTACAATATTAGTTTAGGTATACATAGCTAATATAGGTGTATGTAATAATATTAATAGGTATACATAACAATATTAATTTCCAAAGCCAAGGAGCATGGCTAACTGTAGTGACATTGCAGGGATTACAGGTTATGTTAGAAAAATTCCCTTTCAGGACTGAAACATCAGTTGCAGGGGATACTGTATCAGGGTTTAGGCTATTGTCCTGCTTTTTATTTGGTTTGGTGAAGAATACACTCCAGTCCCTTAGGTCAAGACAGCATACCCAAATTCATCAGTCTAGTGCCATCCTCAAAGCCTTTTCTTTTGTTAAAGAGACACATAATGTTTGAAAATACAAGTAGCAAAGCCTAAATCTAATCTGCTTTTCTCTATAGTAAAGATTCAAACAGGATTCTAATAGAATAAATAACATTTAACTTGACTTTAAACAGAGTGGGGGAATCATCCACTCTCAGGAAAGACCAGCTTTTAGCACAACAGGGATTTACAACAGAGCTCCGGTGGAATTAACATTTTAAATGGACTGCATTTATACAGCACTTTTCTAGTCTACTGACCACTCAAAGTGCTTTACAACACAAGCCACATTCACCCATGCACACACAGCTATGACACTGCATCAGGAGCAATTTGGGGCTCAGTATCTTGCCCAAGCACACTTCAGCATGCAGACTGGAGGAGCTGGGAATGGACCTTCTGATTCGTAGACAATCCACTCTTCCTCCTGAGCCACAACAAGGTCCAAAAACAAGGCAAATGGTAATTAAATTCATGAATTGTGAATAGTGTATTTCTACCCCGTGGCCATACTGCCACTCACTGTTCATCTATGTTCGGCTGCATTTTGTAGTAATGCTAGGAAGCATTCATTCCTTTTTGGTCAAGTGTGTTATGCTTAAAAGTTTTGAATGACATATTTATATTGTTTCTTTTTTTTTTTTTTTTTAAATCAATAGTAGGGGTAGTTTTACATAGTGTTTACATTTTACTGTTTTAATGGGTCACGGTGGAAGACTGACTGAAAGACTGAAATCACAATGAAAACAACAGCTCTATACTGATAGTACTGTGCAGTCGAGGCACACCCCACACAGACAGCAGACATGGACAGCATTTTATAAACAATACAAACATTGCTGCTAGAGCAAAGGTGAAATAAGATATAGTATGACTAGTGTCCCATACCCATAAAGACACATCTACATTTGTTTAAAATAATTCTAATGCTCCTATCTATGACTAAAAATCCTGCAATTAAAAAAGATGATTCAATGCTCTAAAGGTGCACCAGTTAATGCTGGAGTTACAGTTATGGAAAAATTGACTGAATATATCTCTTGGGAATAAAAGACTTCAGACATAAGAAGTGTGGAGGTGTCCTCCTGGTCTAAATGTAAACTATATGGACTCAGGATGGAAATTGAACCAGCCAACACACTCAACCACCACAGCAACAATGGAAACACTGCCTCTTTAATTATGTAATACAGTTTAGTCCGTTTATGATACATTATCAGTGCTGTTCGCTGCGGTCGAAAAAACACTTTATCTATATGAGAGGGAAAGTTGCTTTCAACTGAGGGGAGGTCACGTGACTTGAATGGGAACTGACAGAAATGCATTATCTTGAACTGTTTCATTTGCTTTTCCTCCCACTATTTAAATCAAATATCTGAGTTCTCAAGTTAAATTCCTAGGTAGATATTAGCTCTGTGTGTGTGTGTGTGTGTGTGTGTGTGTGGGAGAGAGAGAGAGAGAGAGAGAGAGAGAGAGAGAGAGAGAGAGAGAGAGAGAGAGAGACCACCTTCAGCAAACAGACAAGCTGGACTGCAGACTGTTCATTAACAGATGTTCATGTGGAAGATAGAACACAAACCTTTGTGCATTTCAAGATTTCGAGATGCTCAAGTACAAAGCAGCTAATAAATGTCTGTGTAAACTTCTTTGACTTATATAATTATTTCAAATGAAGACCTTATGTCACAAATGTTTAGAATTTAGAAAAGAAAACAGATAGAGTATTAACACATACTAATGATGAAAACTGAATGTTCATTCAACTGGTTTTAATTTCACTTTTGGAGGTGTGGTCTTACTTTAGATACACAGTACAGATGAGCACAATAACATCTGCACAATCTTATGCAAGCTTCTACAGAAGATTCTACCTTTGTGGAACATACTGTTTACACTGTTAGAGAGATGTTAATTGAACTGTGTGGTCATTGTGATGTTGTTCTGAAATGTCATCATTACACTCACTTACACCTTAGCAGACTGACACTATGAAGTTTATGAGGGAAGTCAATCAAAAATATTTCCAACCTGTGAGAAACTTCACTTTTTACCAAAGCATTGCTGCCATTGTATGCAGGAAAAACTTAAGTCCATATTTCTCCAGAGTGACATCTGGATTGAGGTAAAACTAGACTGTGCTCAGAGTCATGGATGGATGATGAGACAATGGATCCTTGGGCAGAGACCCCTCCTTGACCCTCCCTGACCCCATCTACACAGGAACAAGACCCCAAGACTGAAAGAGGTACAATGACAAATGGCCACTGTAGTTATGTAGGAAATTAGTAAAGGTCAGTTGCAGTTTTTAATCCAACAGCAGGACCTGGTAGTTCTGGTTCACCTGCAAAATGTCGAACCAAAAGAGACAAGAACAACTACGAATGAGGCTCAGATGCTGTTGGTGAACTGTGACTGAACCTTTGCAAGGTTCTTGCCTCACCTTCACCCATTCGCACACACACTCACACACCGATGGCAGCAAGCTAAGACGCAGGGTGCTTGCCTGACCAGGAACAATTCAAGGTTCAGTGTCTTGCCCAAGGACATTTGTTGACAGGAGGAGGTGGGATTGAACCGTTAAAATTGTGATCAGTAGATGACCCACTCAACTCCTGATCCCCAGCCACTCCAGTCCAGTCACACTGAAGATGAAGAGAACCTGCGTGACTGTCTAAAGCTTCCTGTCACCATAGATCAATACTCTGCACAGATAGTGTACCTAATAATACAGCACATAAAACATCATAGTGGGGCCAAGCTTGAGATGTGGGTTTGTTTTCTTAAAGCATGTTAGATTTTGGGGGGGGGGGGGGGGGGGGATACTTTCTTCAATGCTGCATCACCAAAAGCATTGAAGAAAGTGCTTTGAATGGGACATGAAATAGGTCAGTTCACCACTTAGCAGCACCAAGTGCTACTTATATCATATAAGCGTGGCTTTAAAGCTACTCTATACTCTTATATAGACAATGGGTCCAATGACTGTAATGTGAAATGTGAAACCACAGAGGATTATCATTTACCTCTGCTATTCCATTCAGTTTTACAGAACATTTCAGCTCATTTTAGCTAATTGTTTTGGCAGAACCAAAAAGCAGACAACCAAAGTTAGCAACTAGCTGGTGACCATAGTGGAGCATTTAGCAGCTAAATAGTCAGACTATTTTCTTATGGGTTGGTGGAGAACAAAACGGAGCTAAAAGCAGAGTGAATTTTGGACTTGCACTCATCAACTGGACACAAACGCTATTCTGACAGAATATTGGTGTTGCTCTATCGGCTGGATGTGCAAACAGTTCACCATAACAACTTTATAGGGAGATACGTCAAAGTTTTGTGGCCAAAAAGAAACTGAAGCATTGTTTTTTAACTTTAATTTTGCAATCTAAGGAAAATATTTGACTTGACAAATGAAACTGATGAAGACTCAGAAAATAATCACCAAGTCTCCAATGACAAAATTAATCCAGTAATAACATTAATTTTACCAATCTAAAAGATACTCTTGGCTCTCTTCTATCTGGGTTTTTTCTCGACTTTTTTTCCATTCAAGCTGCACGTGATTGGTCAACTACATGATGTGTGGTGGCTTCTGTGTGTACGCACTGAGCAAGAGGGGGAGGAGGGGGGGGGTACAGACACGGCGCGCGCGCACACACACACACACACAAACACACACACAGAGCTGCGACAGACAGGAAATGCAGTAAAATTTGATATAAACTATGTTTTGCACATTAGTAATTAATTTTACATAAAATTTTACATTATTTTGGTGGATAAATTTAAGCAGCAAAAAATCTGAAGAGCCACGTGGGAGCCAAAAGAGCCGGTTCTTTTATGAGAGCCGCGCCGTGAGAACCTGCTCTCTTAAAAGAGCCGGAATTCCCATCACTAATCTTGTGGTCAGTCTTGTTTTTTCCTGATATCAGTGTTCCCAAGATACAGTATATTGTATGTCATGGCAATGTACAAGATGCATCCCACCTACCTGTTGTGAAATTCATATATCTCTGGCAGGTTGCCAAATAGCACATCCCGTTTGTTCTCCAGGGATGGGGGGATGAGGTGGCTGAGTTCAGAGTTATCCAGCTCTGCAAAGTAACCCTGGGGAGGAGGGCAACAAGGAGTTTAGAATAATGAGACAGAGAAAGAAAAATCAACTGGCAATGCAGCAAAACATCTAAGACAGCTAATCATTTCAATGTGAGACAACCAGAGAATGAGAGATTCTTAACCTCTGCCCATCTGCAGTGTTAAACTCAATCCACAGATCAACATCTGTGGATGATGGGAATAAATTCTAGACTAATACACACTGACACACTGTGCTGTGTTCCGTCTAATCAATATACTGTACAGTCAGCATCAATGCATTCCTGCTGCAGTTCAACCTTTCATGCATGTGTAAGCCAACAGAAAATTGACCTATTCAGCCCTGGAGGTCATATGAATTACATACATTGACAGGAGGAGGGCAAATGCAGTGTTCTTTCTACTAAATGGCAAATTAATGTAGTTACTGAGGTCAGGATTGCCCCAGTAGTCATAGTGCTATTGAATGTCGGGATTGGAGACTATTTGCATTGAGAATATCCCTATTGAAATGATAAATCCAATATCAAGCACTAGATCAGAGTCAGAAATCAGAAAATCAAATGATTAATAACTCCAGACTAATGGTGTGCGTCTAATGAATCTCACTATTAAATGTAATAGACCAGAGACCGGCCGCTGCATGCAGTATGCAGGATTGCAGTTGTTTTGAATGGAAGTAAGCCCTGAGGCAATGGAAAATACACAAGACGATCCTAGAGCCAGCAGATGCACTGTACCTCCATGATGCTTTGCAATTCCTCCACATACAGCCTCTCTGTTTCAATCAGCTCAGTCATGATGTGTCTGCAGAGAAAGAAGAAAGCAGGGTGGTTTCTAACACAGAGCAAACAATGAAAACCTTCTAGCAGAATTCCCTCCAGAAAAGACATTCATTTATTCATCCATCCTGTGTTGGTCTGACAGGGATCTTTGCAAGCCGACAAACAAACTAATGGATCAGTAACCAGCAATCAATATGTCAGTGAAGTGCTCTTTGGTCACATGAGAGCAGCATTTTCCCTCCCGAGCCAGTCTACCCTGCTGTTGTTGAAGTTGTCCACTTAGAGCCACTAACTGGCTAATGAAAACAACATGAAAATTCAAATAATGGCTTTTCAATCTTGGCACAGCAGTAATGACACACTCATAAACAAGAATGTTTTGTGGGTATTTTGGATGAGCAGTGAGATCAGACTTCATCAGGATTTGTCTCCCAAAGGACAAATGTGGCACCATTACAAAACGGAAACTTGCACTTTTTTTTATTTCATGTTGTTTCCTCTACATTGGTAATTGGATCCTTCTCCTAATGTTCAATCAGAGGGACTAAATCACGTTGTGAGTCATCAGGAAACTGAACACTCATGTTCATCTTTCATGAGTTGCTAAATCGATGCGCTGGTATCCTTCCACCCATAGGAAGTCAACTTTTTAGCTATGCTTGCTGCATGGCTCCAGGAAAGGCAATGTCCGTCTGTCTGTCCAGACTGTCCAGCTGTCAGGAGCTGTAACAGTTTGGGATTTTTCACACATATATGCTTGTTTGTCTGTGTGTGTGCCTGTTTGGTCACATAGTGAAGAATATCATATGTACTAAAACAAAGCCTCCAATGCTAATTGACCTTGGCATGCAGTTACTACAGTAATATAACTGGATCAACCTTCCATCTGAAGTGGTTTTCTTCCACTTACTTGTCATGATAAGACAGGAGTTTGCAGTTCAGTTCAGTTCAAGTAATGGCTCAATCAGATATGCAGACTTTCATTTCCACATAAGAGTGTAGAGCAGAACTCAACAGGTGGCAGCAGAAGAAAGCTTGAAAGGAGTACTCCACCGATTTAGCATTGCACTTCTATCATATTGTCAGACTCATGGAAGTCACAGCAGGTCGAGAGATATCCTCTTATTTATTCGATACATTCTTCTTCCATATATAACCTAGCATTTATATTCCATCCCCCACAATGCAACTTGAGCATCAACAAGTCAGTTGGAGATTTGGGTGTGTTATGCTAGCAGCAGCTAATGCATCTTCAAGCAGAAGCTCAAGACTATTGGCTTGTTCGTCTTCAAACCACATCTCCAGTCTGTAACACAGACTTTCTGTTAGACACTTCAAGTCTCAACAACACTGATGATCATTGGGGTTCTTTATGCAAGTGAAAATGACATTTTGGACTTTGGAAACAGTAGCTAGACAAAAAAAAAAGTCTTAACTCAAGGTCAACCTATCAGCTTTTTCCCAGAGCCACATCGAATGATGGATGGATGATGAGATATGCTTGAAAGCGCTGGAGAAGGGTTGTAAGTTATTTGAGTTGAGCCTTTTTTTTCCCTTTTTTTCAGCAAACTAGTTTGAAAGCCTTCACCACTCCCACAAAACAACATCAACCTTTGTACAGGCAGTAATGTTCCTTTTCATGTAGGCACTTGTATAAGGTTTGACTTGCAAATTTATATGCTATCACAAACCCATAGAGATGTGCTAAGAGGCTTTTTGATGTACTCTACAATAGGTCAATAAAGCTATAAGCAAATGCATCAGATGCTCCCATCTCTCATATCACACACAAATACAGGAAATGGAAGAAACGCTGCTTGCTTGTTGAGTAACCACAGACTTTGTAGGTGTCTTCCTCGCCGTTGCTACAAATCTGAGACTGTAACTGAAGCGCTTTTTTCTAACCTAGTTATACCTAAGAATGTGCACAAGTACAGGGACACAAAGGGCTAGCCTTGTGTGCTCATTACCCGACTGCACAGCTGCTGTCTTTAAAAATGCTCACAACATGGGTGCTGGCACTGATTTGTACAATTTCACACATGCTCATGCACACAGACACAGACTTATCCTCCAATCAATGTGAAGATATAATTACGTTTATTGTACATGATGCGTGTATCAGCTGATTCAATTCAGAGGACATGCGTTCTCTATATTGCTGAACATTACTAATTTCACTACTTAAGTTTTCAGTATGACTTTAAACTGTGACTGACAAACTCCCACTGCAGGTCTATGTATGTCCATGTCCTATGTTTCTCAATAGGCAGTCCATGCAAACATTTGGCACTCATTCAGTCTCTGAGAGTTGCATCCTCTCTGCCACACTGCTGCCTGCTATCAGAAACGGCAAAACAGAAATGAGCATTTATCATAGTTGTATGTGAATTCTGAAAACTTTGACTTTGGTTTGGTGTTCATTAAATGTTGTGTATCTCATGTTTTGCTGTGGGGGGATTGTGAGCCCAGGGCTGTTCAAGCTTACTCAGTTTTGTTCTAGAATATCACATGAGCAGAGTTGCATCATCAAGCTAAAATGCCGCAAAACTGCTGCAATAAAACCTTGACATGAGTGTCCTGACTCAAATGTACAGTTAAAGAAGGAATGATCATTCTTCCTTTAACAACTCTTTTCTAATTGTGCTGCTGTTTACTACCTTTAAACATTTACTGTTATCCTATAAGTGCCGCTTGTGGCCACAGTGGCCACTGTTAAGCAATCCAAAATCTGAATTTTGCCAACTTCAAACTGTTATTATCCAGCCACTAGTGTTAGGATAACATTTAAGATTTGAATACTTTCGTGAAATGAAAGTTATCAGTGCTGAAACTGATTCATGTTATCGTATTGGCACAAATATTTCAAAATTTCAAATGATGCCCAGCCCTATCTCCCACGTGTCTCACAGATGCCCCAATAAGTGATTGATTTCATCTTTTGTCTTCTTGAGGCTTGTCAAATTTAAATAACAGAGCAAATACAGTTCCATTTGGGCGCAAATGATCCTGAATGACCTTTAACAATTTCCTGGACAAGGCTTATGCTTTCACTGAGGTTTCAGTCTGATTGTAGGGAATGGTTTATGTGTCTCTCTGGGGTTCAGACAGTGGCGCTCAGTCCCATTTGCAGAGAACAGGCAATTAGGGCTAATATCTGTCCATTATTCTTGTAGTGAGCCTAATATTATATGATATGATATTTTATATTATATTAGTGGAGAGGAGCTGGAATTTGAATTGTTTTGCTTTTAGTGTCAGGAAATTTGAGTTTTAATGATACTACATATATTGTGCATAGTTTCTGTTTTTCCAAAAACTTATTTTGGACATAGTGTTTTTGGAAAGAATTTTATTTATTTATTTATTTTTATTTTTATTTTTTTTTCAACAATACCACATCACTATCTACATTTAACATTTGGGAGTCTGTTCCTTTTTAACATTAAACATGTGGGAAGACCCTGGTTTGTTTTCTGTGTAGGAAGTGGAAACCACACAGCTGAGCTTGCTAATGTTAGAACAGATTTCAATAAATGCTAATATTCATGCATGTTATTTGAGCACCTGCTGAGGGCCGTGGTCAGCTACTGCAAATGGTTCCATTTAGTTTTGCACTCCTGTGTTCTTTGTACTTCCTGTGTGTGCGCTCTAACTGTTGGGACGTAATTACCCTACACATTCACCCGTAGAAAACTGAAATTCCTCCAAGTGCTTGTGGATATAAATACTGATACAGCCTGAAAAGTCGCACAGATAGAGGGAGGTTGGATAGAGTGAAGGGGAAGTAAAGAGCCCAGTGGTTCCTCCCCCTCTACAAGATACACCCACCCACTCCATACACACAGTCTCTCTCACACACCGGGACCTTCAGGGCAGTCAGAGCAACACTTGAAGCGCAGCTGAGTTTATGAAATGGAGTATCGTGTCTGACGGGAAAAAGTGAGAGAAAAAAAACAGAGATGGCAAAAGAAAAAGAGAGGCAGTTGGAAAACGTGAGGCAGAGACAGTAAGTGTCACAGGTAGGCAGATAAAAGCTGAGTTTACAGGGGCTGAGCAGAGCAGAGGAGAGGGCTTTGTCTGTACTGTACCTCACACATGGACTGGACTCAAAAACAGGCGGTAAGTCAGGAGCACAGTGTGTATGTGTGTATCTGTGTGCTGAAGGGTGTTGCTCTGAATGAAGTCTATAATACCATCCAGTGTTCAAGGCTAAAGGTGTCAGCCTGCAGTAGCAGACTGACAGAGTTAGAGAGGTAAA
Organism: Chaetodon auriga; assembly: GCF_051107435.1. Taxonomy (NCBI): domain Eukaryota; kingdom Metazoa; phylum Chordata; class Actinopteri; order Chaetodontiformes; family Chaetodontidae; genus Chaetodon; species Chaetodon auriga. The sequence continues at coordinate 3,907,309 of NC_135076.1, read as the reverse complement.
AAAAAACAAGCTGGATGTGTCGTGATGATGAAGTCAAATAAGGAAATAGGACCAGAACTCAAAGCACTTTTTCTCTGGGTCTCTGCTGAGAGGATGCCAGGCCATATCCTTTACTTTACAAGACTGTTTGAGCAAGACGGAGGGGATGAATCAGGTTAGCAAAGCAAAAGACAAGGTGCAAGGTTCATGTATTTATCATTTTACAACCCTGGCTGTATGTTGAAATTCTATTTTTACTCCCTTTTTGCTACTCACGAAAACAAAAATTATATAAACGGATGATTAATTTATGAGTCAAGAAATAAACTATCATTTATGGTGGGGTGCAGAGCTCGAGGAGTCTGGTGTCATGGCAGCAGGTGAACAGGATGTGGCTGGGCTCGCTATTGCCTTTTAGTATCCTTTGGATTTTCCCCTCTTGGATGTCAGTGATGCTCAGTAGCTGGTACCAGTGATGTTCTGTGTGGTTTTAATGCCCCACTGCTCAGCCCTCCTGTCCGGGGCTGTGCACATCCCATGCCAGTTTGTAATGTTTCCAGTCAGAATGCTTTCTATTGCTCCTCTGTAAAAGTTAACAAGAACTTGGCAGGTTTCATGGTTTCCTGAAGAAATACAGTTGTAAGTGAGTGAGGACCATGACAGGTTTTCAGTGAGGTTGATTCCCATCAACCTATAACTCTATGCCATTGTAACAGCAAATATAACAAGAAACAATAACTAGATAGATTAAAGAAATGAGAGATAATAAATAATATAATAATAAGCAATAAGTTAGACTTTAATCTATTGATCCCAATTGGGAAATTCTTTTGTTGCAGCAGCAGGTTAAGCATACACAAAAACATATTATACATAATAGAGAATAAGGATGAGAATAAAACTAAGAGAAAAGAATGTTTTTTAAAAATATAACTAAGTATACAGCTTGCTCCGGAGATGCACCGACAGGAAACCAACTTTCTCTCATGAAATCATCGGGAGCACAGGGTGTTTTTTGTGACTTATGCTGAAATCTGGCGACTGATCAGATAAATAGCCAGTTTCCACCCTATTCTAGGACGCACTAGTGTTACTGCAGGTCAGAGTCAATAATTAGGCCACACTGGTAAGAATTAAATAAAAGATCTCTATTTGAATAGCTGAAAGAACTACTGTATCCGAAAGTGATATTTCACAAAACATGGAAGCTGTTCAGCCAGATGTGACTTAGCAAGTTTCGCTTTTGGACTGGTGGTGGTGGAGCTTCACTCATGGTAGAAATAAAGAGCTTATTTCACAGCAGCTGATGCTGAATGTGTGAGATGTTGCTTTTACATACTCTCACAAACTCAGTTCAGTCATTTTCAGTGATTTCCTTGAGCCAGCTTGGATGGCATGTCTCCTCATGTCCTCCTGCCTCTGCTGCCTCAATTTCTTCATTGACCTTTTCTTAGCATGCAAATGTGTGTTTACTTTACTTCAAGAATGCCTACAGTACATTCACTCGTTGACATGCAGTAAGTAACTCTGCAGGAGTGCACAGAAATGAATAATCACTGCATACTAGAACAAACCTATTGGTAACTTCTGCTCTCAGTCAGGGCTGTTAAGGAGCAGAATGGTAAGGGCTGTTATTCGATATGGCGTTGATAGGACATTTGATATGCAATGACAGGTATCCTGCTCTGAACCACCTGACAGCACTAGCCCAACTTCATTAATCCTCACAGGAGACATCTCAAGTTAGTTTGGTGAAATCAAACTGAGCAAAGACTTGGATTCATCAGTTTACCACAACTTGAGCCCTATTTTTGTATATTTGGCCATCATTTCTATCACCTTTGATAACATTTATGCACCCATGTCAATTGGTAAAATTAGGGACTTTGGTATCATTGCTACAACAAGTTTACAGAGCCACTTGTTCACTTGACTTTGACCAACACCTAGCTTTCACAGTGCACCCACATACGTTTCCTGTGCAAGGACTATTATGGGTATCGCAGGCGTGCTCACTTTGAGCTTCACGTACAAATAAGATCATCTGGAAATTATTAGCTTGTTTCTAACTGACTACCTGACCACTCATGTTTCTTAGCCCATGAGTCTTTGTTGACGTGATGTTCAACACCATGATGATGGCCAACACCACTAAACAAAACCAGTTATACTAAACAAGAAGAATTGTTTGATCAAACACTAAATGTCATGTTTCTAAATGCCATTTTTCTTAATCTCCTTCACGAAACAGTCCTCTAGTTTCCATTAAATGCAGGAATGGTCCTTTTTGTGACATTTAAGGTGGGGCCATACACATATCTAATCTATGTGTCACAGACCAGTCGCCAGAGTTATCACAGGTAACAGACTGTATGATTGAGCTCACAGTGAAAAAACACGCACAACCACAGCCTCAATAACAGAAATATTCTGCATTCCTGCAATATTCCACCCCAGTGACCACTAACACTGATTATATAAAGAACCATAACTATGTCAAACTATGTATGTCATACAGGATGCACAGAGCACTTTCATTCTGCTGGGCAGATGGCACATGTATCTGTTCTCTTCGCTCTGGGCCACAGTGGAAAGGATGCCTCTGTCACACATTTGCTTACATTCTCCTCGTTTGCAAGGGAGGCGAGGCTTGTAAACATAGTTTGTGCAGACTTATGAGCCTATTTTTCATCCCTCCTGTTTAGATACTTGCTGAAAATCCAGTTCCAGTTCCAGTAATTTAAATGTACTGAGGTGAACTCATCTACTTTGTCTGCTGAGGAAAAATTTTTCAAGCATTAAGAACTTCTTGGTGTCAAATATGATCACCTGAACATGTTCAAATTTTAAGCTGCCCCACTTTTAATTATTTGATGCAATATGAGCTCATATGCTATAGGTCTCCTCTGGCAATCTGAAAGTAAAAGGAAGAATAAAACCACTCAGAACACACTTGTGGTGAACAAACCACGATTCCCCACAAGTGCCTAGAAGAAAATTAACTAAGTGAGTAGTTTGACCATATTATTACCAATCAATTGTACACTGAACTGCTCAGAAACCTCTCTGGGATTCCTGGCAAAGAAATGGGGGTCCATGGCCTATGCCTAGTTGTGGCAGAGTCTGCACAGTTGCAAGATAACATCTCAATCTACATTGCAGCCTGCAGTTACAGTCAGCAACTACTGTAGTCATCATTTCATTTCTCAAAATGTACACTCATTTGATTTAAATTTAACTACATTTAGAGAAAATTACTAGAGAAACTTAACTTAAAAACCTAACTTACTTAAAGTCAGTGGTCAAAGAAGTATCTGTTAAGTACGCACAAGAGAACATGTCCAAACGACACCCATGCACATTCGCTTACGTGCAGAGAAGCATAACTCCAGTTTAAGTGTAAAGGGCTATCAGGTTCCCAGTTCCACTGTACGTACTGTGTGAGGCTTCTTAACCATTTAGGGTGTACAGAAATGTATTGTACAACCACTAGTTTCCCGCCAAAGGAAGTGGTTATAAAGAAAGTTGGCTGTGGCTCAGGAGATAGAGCGGTCGTTCACCTATCAGAAGGTTGGTGGTTCGATCCCAAGATACTAAACCCCTAATTGCCTAAGACTAGAAAAGCACAGTCTATATGCCAGTATCTAGCATGTGACCACTGCTAATTTGCAACATTAGTGTTCATTGCTGGTGATTTTACAGTTTCACTCAAACCGTGTGTGCAGTAATTTCATTTTCTGTTTTCACAGTGGATGATAGTTTTCCAGTTTTTGTCTCAAGCAGCAGTGAGCAGCATCACAAAAGAATCACCTATATTGATAATTTGTCTTATTAAAAGCAGATTATGTTGCATGATTTATAACCTCAAACCTCATTACTAGGCACTATTCTGTTGTAATTATTTAATCATATGTATGTGAAGTAACTGCAAATACTGACTGCTGTATGCGTGTGTCCCTGAACTAAAAAGGCGAACAGCAGCAGAGAAACAAAGGGCACATGCACTAAAAAGCCAAGGAAAAGGTCTAACATCACACTCGATAGATGACAGGAAGTGGTTGCCTTTTTTCTGCTCTTTGATAAACTAGAGAGTCCAATGCATAAGAGAAAGCTAGCTCCTACTGACAGTTACATCAATACTCAAAATAAGACAAAAAATTTCGGTCGGTTGGTTAAACCTTTGAGTGCTTTGCCATCATCCTTATTCTAAAGTAACAGGAAACAGAAAGGGCCTCATTTCCTGTGTGGTAGACGGCTTTACAAAACAAGTCTCTCAAGGTCAAATTCAAGTATTACTGAATTGGCTTCATGTCGAATACTGTTACCATGTAGTCCAATTTGAAAATGTAGTTAAATGATCATTTATAGAAAATGTTGTGATTACTACTTTAAGGGTCATCACATACAAAGCCTAGATAGTGGATCCTCTCATGTTTAGTCACAAGACCTCTAGATGTCAAGGCTCGACCACATGTCAGAGCTCTCCATTGTTGGATGACCCCAGTGATCACTTAAAATATGCTGTGGTGGAAATTCGTGTTCAGCCTATTGTGTGGCAGCTTTGCACAGATGTCAGCAGCTTCTGTGCTCGGGGGCTCTGCTGGGCTAAATCCCCTCTATTATGATTCATTGTGCTGGGTCGGCACTTACATTGACAGTGTCCTCCACAGAGTTAAAGACAGTTAGCCAGCATAAGGGCCTGGCTGTTTTGGGGTGTTTACAATATACAATGGTGATTTTTGTGTTTACAGGCCAGTCTGTGTTTAACCACCCCCCTTCCTGTTCTGGTTCCAGTTAGGCCTAAATGATTTGAGGAAAATAGATAATCAATACAAAGATGTATATGTTTGTATCAAACATAATTTTAATTAGTCTTGTTTCTAAATAAAACATAAATAAATAAAAACAGAAATGATGCAGTTGCTAGTTGATGAAGTCCTCCTAGTGTTCTTTTATTAGCAAACCAGTGACTCAATACATTTTAAATTTGGCTCAAAATTGACCAGTTTAACTCATATTTATTGTACTATTTATACCATTTTAGTTTTCATGTGACCACAGAATCAACATCAGGCAAACTACCAATAAATAAATAAAACAAGGTAACTAAGGGGTAACTAATTTCAAATATTTTGAAATGTTAACGACTCGACTGGACTGAGTAGGAGTTCGGCAGGGTTGACCCTTCACCATGATCCTACATGTGTTAATATTTTCACCAATAATGGTAGGAAGGCATGGAAACATACGACTTAAAGATTACACAGATAATAGAGAAGAAAGGAGGGGATAAGATGTCAGGCAACATTAACAGAGACCCTGACTAACAGGACACCCTGTGCCAAGTCACATGAAAGATACACAGCTGATAAAGCAATTGGCTGTGTTCAGCACTGTTAGTGACTGCAGAATCGTCTGCACTAAGTCTGACCCCTGAACATGGTAGTTTACGGTTATTCTCCATTAGTTTTCCAGTGGTTGTATCATACTGACTGACAGACTGACGCCTCACTCAGTCTTTCCTGAACCTGTGTGATCGTTTTTTGCCGTATATGCTGTTGTTGGCAGTGGCGGTATGGGCAGTTTCTCCTTTGCGGGTGTCCGTTGCTTCGCCATGGCTTTCACTAGCCTCCTGACGCCGCTCACAGAGCTGCAGCATGAGGAGGGGGAGGGGGCGGTTTGCAGCGTGTGTGAGTAGTGATTGACAGATGTCAGACACTCCATCAGACGCTCCTCTGGCTCTGATAGGTTGTTTTGCGACGGGCGCGGTGGATTCTTGCAAATCACAGTAGGAGCAGTAGGTGGGATCAATGGAGCTGTTTTTTTTTTTTTTCCACAGATTACATGTTTCATGTACTGCTGTCTGGGCATAGGGACAGTTTTAGCAAATACGTCAAAAAATTACTTTTATACAAGTTACTTACTGCAGCTTTAAGGGTTAGATTAGAATTAGGTTTAGGTAAAGCACTTAGCTGTGTTGGTCCAGATTAAGGTCAGGGGCAGGGGAATGTATAGTCGATGAGTGTCCTCACAAGGGCAAAAGTACAAACAAGGGCAAAAATACAAGTGTGTGTATGAGTGTGTGTCATATCAGCTGTGGGCACTTTGAATAATTTGTGGCCGTTACTAGTTTCCTCATATCTGAGCTGCCTCTCTTGTTGTGAAACTTTGCTATTTCCAGGGAAAGCATTATGACATCAGTCATTATCATCAATGCTATCTGTCAAAAGCCTCAGCTGAAGGAGTCTTTAGTATCTAGTTTATTTTGCCTGCAGCAGAACCAGACAACAAAAAAAAAAAAAGACAAAATTAACTGTGATCTCTCTCCTTTATGAATGCAGCGATATCATAGATTATTAAAACACAGATCATTCTGTTTGTCACTCCCGTCAGCAGTGTTCATACACGTCACTGCTCAGCCACATGATATGATGCCTTGTTTTAGGGGGTCTTGCAGCCCCCTCGGCACCCATCTTTCCCACATCCACGGTTATGAGTAAAACATTTTGTTCAATGCAAAACATTTGTGTCCCTCATTTCCACCTACGTGCTTTTCCCTTGTGTTTTTAGTCAGACTGATAGCGAAGTGACAAAAATGTGCGAGCTTGAGACTCCTGGGGGCTGTACCACCAAATGGTCTCACTTTCATTTCCCAGCAACATGGTGCCCCCGCCGCCGCCACCCAGCCCCCGCTCTCCACCTGCGTTACTCGTTCTGGCGCCGACCATGCTTTCATACCACATACATACACAGCCTCCACACCCTACAAAGGCCTGCGGGGAGAACGTTGCCTCAACAACACCTGCTTGTGCGTAAACATCACGTGGTGACGTATTCGCGATCCTCAGCAAATCCAAAAGACGCGCAGGTAATGATGACGTGAGAGTCGGACTGCCCCTATTAATCATGTGTAGACTAACATGGCTTAGTGTGCCCCTCCTCGGCCCCTCCAACCACAGGTTTCTTCATAACTTCGGTGAGTAGCATATTTCTGTGAAGCCTCTGTGTTCGTGCCGTGCGTTTCGCTCCGCTGGCTCTAAACTGATGGATCCGGAAGACAGAAGTGGCCTTTTTAAAAAAGGCGGTGGCCGCCCGCCTTATGTGATCAACGTGGCGACCCTCTCACAACATCTTTGTTTCCTGTTTTAAATGCTTCGTTTTTAAAAATAGGATTTTACCTGTGAGCTCTACCTGTAGCGTTCGTTTTGCACCTCAGACTTACTGCATGTAGCACCATGGTGTCACAGGGAAGGGGCGGATCATCCTGTGTATCCTCACATAAAGTTCCCGACGTGGACTACCTCGTGCTGTTACTTTGGTTGCGTTAATGGTCATATTTTGTCGTCTTCATGTTGCGCTGCAACGTTGAGCATTTAAACATTGCGCCTAATGGAACCCCGCTTCTCTGTTTCCTCCGCAGTCTGAGAAGATTGCGCCTCAGGGTTCATCATTTTACGGGGTGTTTACATCATTTGCATAACAGCCTTTTTCTAGGACCCAGTGTAATGCTTTGGAATGACTTTTTTCATCCAACTAACAGTCAAAAATGAGACAAAAAGTATACACTTTACAACAATATGACACAGAGAAGCAGCTAATCTTCACACTGAGAAGCTGGAACCAGCAAATGTTTGGCATTGTTTGCCAATTAATCAGAAATCAAAGTAGGTCTCGGAAAGCTGAGATATCACAAGTCTTCATTTTTAAGTATTTCTTTTAAGTATTTCTCCCAAAAGTACAATAGTAGTAGTATAAAAGTATAATTTTTTTTCTTTTTTTCTTTTATTGATCAGATCACAGTAGATACAAAAGTAAAAAGAAAGGCTGATGCTGCAAACATAGATCCCATTTGTGTGTATGTGTCTGCTTTCTAAACTAGAAAACCAGGACAAAACCTGAGTGCAACCAGTGCTTACTGTCAAATGTTTAATATGTTTTTTTTTTTTTCCCAAGTTATGGCCTGAATAGAATTTTTTGTGTGTATGTTTTGATGAATGACATAAATAATGTTAATCAGTTAATAATTTCAAGACAAGTGTTCCATCTTAAAAGTGTCACCCAAGCTTGCAAAGTGACTGATTTTAATTGTTTCTCTCTTTCTCAGGTGCCACATGTTTCCATGACATGCTGATGTTACAGTAACCAAGAGGAGAAGGGATAAGGAAGTGGAGGAGAGCGGTGAAACTAACCAGGTGTTCCCAGGAGAGAAGGCCAAAAGAGCATATTGAATTTTTTGAGCCAAAGGAAGGACACTGAGCTTTACCTGGATCTGTGTAAAGCTTGATCACTATGAGGGATTGGAGCTTTTGCTTCACACAGCGTAGGAAGATCAGTTACGGAGCACCCAGACTGCAGAAGAGCCTGACAAAAGCCTACTGGACTTGACAACATCAAAAACAGAAGCCAGTTGTAAGGACAGGAAGAGGAGGGAAAGAGGATATGTGTGAGGCGAGACTGACGATAAAAGATAAAGCGAATGAGATGATAAGGAAGACAATTAGATAGATGAAAGGAGCGCTAGAGGCAGACGTGAGAGTCAAATGAGAAGTCAAGCTTAAGAGTGAAAGGAGGCAGAGATGAAATAGCTTCCTCTACTATCAGATAAAGAAGGGACAGGTAAGACAGGAGCATACAGCTCCAGCAGAGCACAAGTCTAGAGGGATCCAGAGAATAGTGCTGTCAGTGTTCACAGATAGCAGAAATAAACATTCGTCACGATGTTCATGAACTTCCGTCGTATCCGCAAGTGCCACTTTGTGCAGCTGCTGACCACAGGCCTGCTGCTGTGTGTGGTGACGGTCTGCTGGGAGGGGCTGGACCACCACGTGGTCAGCCACGTGAGATCCTACACATACCGCTACCTGGTCAACAGCTATGACTTCCTCAATTCTTCCTTCGCCATCACCTCAAACAGGAAGGATGGTTCTAATGGTGGGGATGGTGGCTTAGTGAACTATCCATACCTCATCAACCATCCAGATAAATGTGGTGGTGGTGGAGATGGGAAAAGCTTGGATGATGTCTTCCTGCTTCTGTTTGTGAAATCATCTCCAGAGAACTTTGAGCAGCGCCAGGCCATCAGGGACACATGGGGGAATGAGAGCTTTGTTTGGTCAGAACTGGGGGTGAGCATGAGGATGGTGTTCGTCCTTGGCGTGCACCCAGATGTTGGGCGGAGATCTGGTGTGCAGAAAGCGCTGCTGCAGGAGGACGGAGTCTATGGAGACCTGATCCAGCAGAATTTTTTGGACACCTTCCACAATCTGACTGCCAAACTGATTCTGCAGTTCCACTGGGGCCACATCTACTGCCCTCAGGCACGCTTCCTCATGTCTGCAGATGATGACATCTTCATTCACATGCCCAATTTGGTGAAGTACCTGCAGGAGCTCCTAAGTAGTCAATCAGGGGCCAAAGACCTGTGGGTGGGGCATGTGCACAGAGGAGCCCCTCCGATCCGCCGTAAAGACAGCAAGTATCACGTTCCCGATGATCTGTACCCCTGGCCTTCCTATCCAGACTACACCGCTGGAGCCGGGTACGTGGTTTCAGGGGATGTGGCTGCTAAGATCTACCATGCAACTCTGATGCTGAACTCCTCCATGTACATCGACGACGTCTTCATGGGGATTTGCGCCAAGGCCATGGGGGTCTCTCCCCAGGAGCATGTGTACTTTGCAGGGGAGGGGAAGGCACCGTACCACCCCTGCATCTATGATCACATGATCACATCGCACGGTCACACCACGGATGTGCGTTCACTGTGGCAGGCAGCAACAGACCCAACAGTGTACCGCCACTCCAGAGGATTTCTAGGTAATCTGTACTGCACAGCTGTGAGGGTGATGCTGCTGTGTCTGCACCAGAACACGTACTCCTGTTTGGCTGCTTTTACATGAATGCTCTCAAGATGAAGGACTGCTGAATGTACCACACAAACAAATGACGGTACCTCACACAGTCTGCCATTCCTTTCTTTTTTCATGTTAAATATCACTGTCGTTTGGCTATACTATACGCATTTCCTCTCCTGTAATAAAGACCAAAGATGTTCTGTAAAGCAATCAAATGCAACCGGTTGTTCTTCAGTCATCAGCAGGATCAGCAATCACTTGTTTTAAGCCGAAGTGATAAAAGATTTGTAAATCCCATTTCACAGTGCTACTCACTTGCTAACTTGTGAAGAGGTTTACTTCTGTTCAGTCTAAGATAATGTCTGAACTAGATGTTGAATAGTAGGAATTGTGGTGTGAAGTTCATTTCATGCTCTGCTTACATGTCACATTCAGAGCTCTTTAGAGGACGAATGTAAACTTTTCAAATCTGAATGCACTTCTTGTATAATATATGACTGCTAGACTTGATGATGCAGCTGCCGTGTGAGAGGACAATCTGGCTGACTTTAACCCCGTAACAAGCCGTCCCAGTATGGGATGGATGTTATGTGGCATGACATGCAGTTGAATCCTCACTCAACCATGCCAAATAACACAAGATTTGAAAGCAAAAAGTCTCATTCTGTGTAAACCATTTTGAAACCAAGGGCAAATACTTTGTCAAAGAACATCCTGCATGTTTACAATGTGACTCCCTCTGTAAATGTGGTTCAGCATCATCAGACTGACTGACTATTTGATAATAAACTCTGTGGGGCAAGTACAGGAACCATTCTGTTTTGAGTCAGTAAGCCAATCAAAAGTGAATTAATTTTTTCAAGCAAATGCGGTGAAAAATTTGCTGCTTGCAGCTTCTCCAATGTGAGAATTTGCTGATTCTCTTTGTTTTACATCATTATAAATGAATATCTTTAAGAAGATAATTGTTATATTAATCAATAATGATATGAATAGTTGCAGCCCTAATGTCAGTTTTGCCTGCCGTTGCCCAGACAAGAATGTCAGTACTGGGTATTGAATTAATGTAATTCCCAGGATACTGGGCTGGGGCCAAAAAGGTGCCTGTGAATTGATTACTTGCATTGGCAGTCAGGGGCATAGATCATAGCTTTGCAGCTCCAGTTATGCAAATTGAAGAGGAGCCATGCAGAAGTAAATGGAGCTGATGATCATATTCAAAAATCATATGAAAAAGATACTGTGTGTGAGGAATAGATGTACTTAGCCTGAAATATGTAGTATAATTTATATTTATATTTTGTATTCGTTTGCAGTTCTGCTCTGACTGACTGACTGACTCCCATCAGGCTGACACATTGACATTTCCTAAAGCTACGCGAGGCCAGTCTCTGAGCTAAATGATGCCAGGATTTCCATTCCAACATATGGACAGGACAGAAAGTAGAACATTTTGGGGAAAAGTTACAGTTGCAAAGGCAGTTAACCTGATGTGCTTTGTACCTCTTTGTCATTGTAAAGTATGAATAAGTGACCTTTTATTATCATCATCTATTCATCACCATATTAAGGGAGAATGTCCCCTGCCAAGACTGCCAGATATTTTTTTTTCTCACCACTCACTCTGTACTGTTTCCTGTTGTTGACACCCCCCCCCCCCACCCACCCATCTTTTCCTGTGACTCTCTTCTCTCTCACTGCTGCTGCATCCTGCTGCTCTGTGGTTTTAATAAAAAAAAATCAAAAAAAAATTCTGAGACACTACCAGGAGGTTGGTTTGTTGGTATCATGAACTGTTCAGCAACTTTTTTAGTGCTGGGGCAGCACATTTGTGTGGCCATGGATGGAAAGAGTTAACTACTGAATCACTGAAACTAGGAATAATGTATTCAACAAGTGATATGCTTGATTGTTGTTTCATTCTATAGTTGTTTTTATTTGGGTTACTAACTCTAAATAGCTTTTCCTATGTGAACATGTCAACAAATTCTTGTCCCTAAAGAACAAAATAGGCTTTGTCACTGTCTTCTAAAAGAACTCAAACCATGGCCAATCCCCAAAGGGCTCATCCAGCAGTTCATCTGATTTGCATAAAATTTAACTAAATAGTATCTGTTTTGGCATGTGTTGGGCACGTCAAGGAAGTAATATAGCACAAAAGAAAGTGTTTTCTGTTGCTGAAATTTGAATGTTGGTTGAACAGGATAGATCTGAAACTGCAAGAGTGCATTCACCTTGTGAAGGAAGTCTATGTGAGGAAACAGGATGTTAGCTCAACAGAAGATCAGTGATTGAATGAGCTTTAAAGAATCCATGTGGGTGAAACTTTTAAAACCCCTTTGATTATATTACTGCTGGAAACAGATAGAAATAATATTACAGGTCTACTTCATAGTATTACGTGCTGATTCAGAACAATCAAAATACACTGGACTGGACCTGCTGTGTGCCATTAAAAGGGAAGTGAAATGCACCATCAAGCACGAGGTCACCAACAGGCTGTTGGTGTTACTCTTGTGTGTCATGCTGAATGAAGATCAGCAGCTGCAAGACACACAATTATTTTTGTTGTCTGATCTATTAAGACACTGTCTCAGTGTTTTACTCTGGCTCTCACTTACTAAGTGCATTTCCATCCGTCTGTTTCTGTGCACATTTTCAATTTGCACATTAAACACCTGAGTGGAAATGCACGTAATTTGGAAATGTTTTTATGGTTTGCTGAGGTGGAAAAGACTACAGCATCAGATCTGTGCATCCCATCACATTCAGTTTGAAAACAAATCATGTTCCACTGTGCAGCATACAAAAACTCCAGTGCACAGACACTGAAAATGGACTTGAACTTTTTTATGGAAAAGACACAAAATAGTATTCCAAGCGGAATATTTTTATATATCTAAATAAATATCTAGAGATTACCTTTAAATGAAGTACCTGTATGGTGAAATGTTCTAATGGTAAAGTTGCTCTGATCTGATGGCTTCCATGCAGAGCAGGGTTGAATTAAACAGGGATAAATTCCACACTGTAGTCCTGCATCACCGCTTTCACTGTCACCTGGATGTTAACTGTTCCACCACCTGTGTCTGAAATGTGCTCCTCGCAGACACAGTGCACGTGGTAAGTGCTATGAATCACCACACTACAGCACTATAATACTGCACCAGTTGTGTTTTTGTTTTCTGGAATAGGTGAATTTAACACTGCTGTGCAGTTTGAACTCACGTCTTGTTTTCCAACCTAGAGAATGACATAGTCAGGAAAAAAAAACGGCATGTGAACACTCAACTATGACCTAAGCGGTGTGTTCTGTCCTTACCTGCGTCTGTTGGACAGACTCTCCTCTGTCTCATTGGTCACAACAACATGGGTGGAGCCTCCTTGGCTTTCCTCATGCATCACCTCAATCTATGACACAAAAATACACATTTAGGCTTAATTATAAGGGTAGGGGCTTTGTATATTATGCCGAAAATGCAAATGGGAATAATACCTGCAGGTGACCATACCAACACCAAAACAATAATTACTGGAATTTGTTATAAGGTGCACTTTTCATTTCAAGTGTCTCATATTCACAAAAAATCTAAATAGGATTTAATACACTTTTGTTTACACTTAGGCACATACATGTGTCTCCATTTGCTGGACCACACATGTGATTACATCTGGCTTGTTAGATGCAAATCTACAAAGAGCAGGTCTGCATTAACGGTCAGGAGAGGGATCAGACTATGCAATATGTTTCCCTTTCAAGATAGTCACTGTGTTAGACATAAAGAGTTCATAGTTATTACTTCTCACTGTGACTCATCCAAGAGACATGGCCAACGGCATGTTAGAACCAGATCCCAGAGCCTGACAGCAAAAACAATCCTCATTCCTCTTTTGGTTTGCCATTCTTACTAAAAACTCACTGTGCTCTTATTGGTCAGTGTCACAGATCATGTCACAGACACTGGCATGCAGCGTGCTGCATTAGTTGTTTTCCACTATGACACTCTACACTAGGTGAAATGTGCACTTGTCTTGCTTGACTCTTGTTCATGTTGCCACCACCCCACATCTGTTAAGTGGTATTACATTGTTGATATTGTGTAATCTGATCGCAAGAGATAAGAGATGGATTAGAGAAGTTGCTCTGTTCCTACCACTCTGGAAGAACTGAGAGAAAGATGGCTAATTTCAGTATCATTATGACAGTGCAACACTGTATAGCACTTTCACATACTGCTTACTGGCATACATGTATTTAGCAGGAATATATGGGGTGCATTTACGAGTTTCAACATCTGGCTGGAATGTAAAACCACCAGGTTGAGCAAAAAAGATTTCAGCTCGTCGCTGATGTTTCTTGGTTGCAGCTATACTTTTCTGATATCAGATAGCTATGCAATCTGCCCAAGATGCATAAAGTCGCTAAGCATTAACATGTTTTTATCCAAATAAAATCCAATTCCAGCTTTAACTGTACTCAGTTAATGTTCCTGACCTGTATTTACAAGTGCATGACTGACTACCTGATTATTGTACATGTACAGTATTCCAACAGAAACATAAGAACCTCACTGCCTTTCATGGCATGTCAACAGCTGTCATTGAGGGAAACAGCAGGGAAAAAAAAACAACTGCAGTTTCACTAGTTGAAAAAACTGCCTACTTAAACACTTAGAATTCAGCACAGGTCTCTTTAAGCATGTTAACAGAGTCCAATACAACCAACGACAAGAAGGAAACTGCTTGGTATCCTCTTGATTTTGGCACTGACTTCACACAGCTCTGTCCTCATCAATTATGGAGGAGGGTTTATGGTCTAACACACCAACACTATCACTACACAGACAGATCGTGTTTGTCAGCAGTACAAAATAACCTCGGGGCGTGCATCCAAATTATGCACACTATAAACCAATTAATGAGATCAGAGCAAAATCGTAGCATGGCAGCAAACAGCAGCAGGGTGGCATACTGATTAGTGAGACCCTTGTGTTAGAGTAACTTTGTTTAAACCACAATCGTCCCGCCTGACAAAACACTGAATCCCCACCAGCCTCAGGGCTGCTGTTCTGGAGGTGACCTCTGACCTTCTGCAGGAGAGGTGGCGGTGTGAGGAGAGATGTGTGCTTCTGATGGAGGCGGATGTATGATGAAGTCAGTTTTTGAAAGTAAAGGTACGATGGAGCATGAGACTGAATGTGACATCGTTGCAGTGTCTGTAGTAACTTAGACGCTGCAGTGTCTGTCGAGGCGAGGAAGGAGCCTGGTATTTAAGATGCTGTACAAAGCCAAATTCAGCTGGACCCATCCCTTCCAAGGTATTTAAGAAATGTAACAGACGAGCAATACATACATCTGTGTGAGGCATTTGTGCCTATGTGGGGTGTGTGGGGTAACAGCTCAGTGTAAATATGTATAGCAACATGCATGCCTGCAGAGCTGCCAGGCAGAGCTCAGTGGCCATCAGCAGCCACTGACAGTGCTGCTCCGACAGTCACCAGAAGCACATTTCTGTCCCTCACAGAGTGGGTACCTCCTGCTCTCCTGCTCTCTCTGTGTGTGTGTGTGTGTGTGTGTGTGTGTGTGTGTGTGTGTGTGTGTGTGTGTGTGAGTGAGTCTGTTTAGAGTGTTAAACATAAACAGTGCAAACATGCTGTTCAGAGTGTTTAAACTTGCAATAACTGGATGGATCTTTTTGCTTGTGTTTAGTCAAATCAATAATGGGACTGAAGTTTGGAGCATTTGCACTCATACTGATGCTTTTTAAGGTTCTGCTGCTTTCGCTTAAGACACTTTTCATTGATGGTGCTTTGGTTGAAACTGACTATTTGCTGATTTTACAGGCATATTGCCAGTAAACTGTCAGGCTTCCATACATTTCTTAAAACATAATAAATTCAATGTGACACAGATGGCATATTCAAAAACACTGGGGATTGATTAGAAATCTGAATAAAATTTGTGTAGACTTGAAAAATGCAGTTTGGAATGAGGGACTCCCCAAAGGGTCTAAAAGGAGCATCATCAAATTCTGCAAGTGCACATTCAAGTTCACCTGTCTGGCTGATGTGTGATCTGTGATCCATGATATTTATCAGCAGATACTAAAATAACACGAGGGCTGATGTATTTAGCAGTCCAGTCTGTGCAGTGGGGAGACCTGCAGGATGCTGCTCTTCACTCTTTCCGGGACATGCATTTAGGTCACATCTCCATGCGTTATAACCACCAAACCAATGAATGGCAACACAAAGTCAGTGTAGCTGTTATGCATCGAGTAACCTGTGATACTGGGAGGAACATAGAGAAATGTGCTGAAATGGAAAATCTGAACTGACGATAATCTGTACAATGGACTCAACAGTAAGTCATGGAAACATGGTTTCTTCACAAATATGTAACTCTACACACTTAGCAAGCCTGAAGTGTTTTAACAGCTCGCTCTGTGAAAATGGAGACCAGGCCCTACGTTAAAGCAGGATTCATCAGTCTAATCAAATTACTTCAATTTGTGGATGACACCACTCTCACATCTTTACAGTAAATATGGAATTGGAGCCAGCAGTCGTTTAACTTAGCATAAAGACAGGAAAGAGGAAGAGACAGCTTCCAACTGTGCAAAAGTATCTAAATGCTCCCACCAATTAAATGAAACAATTCTATCTTGTTTGTTTCATCTGTAAACAAACCAAAGAGTAAGAATGATGTGTTATTGTATGGGTGTTATGTGCCAGACTATTTCCAGGCTGGGAGCAGTTTCCAGGTAACTTACTACACAGCCCTGAAGCTTTATGTATAGTTGCTTCTGTTGCCTTAAACCCTCTGGCCATATCTCAGTATCCACTATCCACAGACGAGTGACTGCCCAGTGTGAAACAGGATCATTGGTATTCATTGCACTGATTCTGGCGGACTTTGCTTTTTCAAGATATGTCTCTGTTTTCCTTGTGGTATTACAGCTCCCCTCCCTTACAGCAGCCACCTGTTGGTTTATCAGGCCTCTTGGAGGTTGCAAGGGGGCTGGTGTCACAAAAGAAAATCATGTCAGTGCTGGGGGGTGACTTTTAATCTGAGAACAAGCTAATTTAGTGAATTTAGTGAAGCTGGACAATGATCTTTAGTCATACAGGATATTATTTGCTTTACCTTTATGATTCCAGTCGATATCAGTGGCACTGTTCACCTTAATTAGCCACACTTATTAAAGATGGGCAGGTTATTGTACACTGTCAGGCTGAAACAAACTCCTCCCTCTGCCATGAAACATGCCATGCAGTGTATTCCCTCACATTTATGGTTATTCTGTTCATATTTTCTTATTTTTTCTTGGAAAAGGAGATGATAAGCAGTTATGATAAGAGTAGTGTCAGAACATTTCTAAGGATACATGTCCAAAGACTACAAGTGAGTGTTAGGAACCAGTACTGAAATCAAGTACCAGGATTGGCTCTTTCAACACTTATGGGTTGATACCATGTCTTAAAAGCCAGCTGCTCTTATTTTGAGATGAAGAGAACTTTAGAAATCATTGAAGTTACTTGTTAACAGGGCTTTATGTTGCAGTGAGATTTCAAATTGGGATCAGGGGAGGGTACCTTGATGCCTCCTTTGGCCTTGCGTATGTTCCTCTTCTTGTTGGGATCAGCTTCTGCTGGCTGCTTGCCACTGTTAGAGTTATCAGAAGCTCTGCGAGCCAGTGCTGAAATAAAATGACAAACAGCATAAGTGACTTTAACCATTTATTTCTTTGGAACTTGTGTTACATTACATCCATGCAGTCTTAAGATGCATTCAGTTTATGGCTAACCCCCCCCCCCCCAAAAAAAAGTGTGTATAAGAGTGTACAAGTGTGCAGCTCAGGGTATCAGTCATGTCAAAGGCAGTAACAGTTTGAACGTGTTACACCAGGTTCATCAACTGCTGCATAAATGAGTCAGAACAGAATCCAACTCACGCTGCTGGCTGCCCGTATTCCTGGGGGGGTTCTTCAGTGACGGCCGTTTGGGAGAGGATTCAGGCCGCGGAGCAACAGGCTGGACGGGCCTCGTCTGTTTAGCTGACAGTCTCTTCAGACTGACGTGCCGCTTCTCAAACATCTCCTGGACGTCCTCCAGGCGCTTCAGTGCCTTCAGAACACTGGCCTGCAGGCACAGAGCTCACTATCAATCCTCGTTCTCATCGCCGCAACAGATTATCCAGTCAGCATGAAAACGAATGCTTTTGTGCAGCATACCTTGATATCCTCGGACAGGACAACCTCATACTGGTTGTGGAGGTTCCTCAGTTCAGTCAGCTGGTTCTTTTCTGCTGACTCCCGAAAGTTTTCGATGTCGGTTAGTGCTGACTCTGCCCCCTCCTGTGACTGACACTTATCCACAGCCTGGGAGGCCAACAGGTAGATGCCAGACTCACACCACTGGTTCACCTGTACACAGCAAAAACCCAAACAGGTTACACACTGATAAGTCTGCACTGAACGTCTTCACCTTCATCAAATCATCCCATTCTGAATAGGAAAAGACATTCAGTTTATGGACGTTACTCTCTGGATAATTAAGTCCTCATTCAATTATATCTCACTGCCGTATGGTTTACCAATGTAAAAATGTACCCATTGTAACTCTTATGGTGTTGTTTTATTGGGGCTACATATTTAACAGAAGATTCTGTCCCATTCCAACTTGGGTCTTGTTTTTGTGGTTTCAGCCATCATTTCTGTCAGTTATGATGACACTAAGCTTCTGAGATTGGTAACAAATTGGGGCAGCAAAGTCAGACATGTTATAACCAAGCTAACAGATGATCTAAACCACTTTATTAGGGGGTCATACTTAAAGTGACTGGAGCCAAAGTGTCTAAACTGTGGATGTTTACTGCAAGGTTTCAACAAGCAATTGCAGTAGTGAGTGTTGTTGTCCTGTCTGGTTTTATTGTTTTCTGGGTTTTGGTTGTCTGTTTGAACTGTTGCTTTGTCCACAAGCACATGGATATTTTTGGTTTTTCCTCCATTCACCCCAGAAAACCATGTCCACACAAGCACTGTTTTCTAAAAAATCTCCGTCCATACAAAAATGCTAGAACACAATTGAAGTGCTGTGAAGAGCATACCAACAGGTGGTGATGTACCACTTAACCTAAAGCCATGTTGGCCAATCAGAAGCATGACTAGACTACTTGCAACCTGAGACCCGACCACTAAACTATGAACCTGGATTGTTAAATTCATGACCAGGTTGTAGGCGGGTCTGTTGTTACTTGTGGGAGTGTATACAGGAGTGACCTCTGTAACACATTCTGATGCTTCGGTTCCTCAATAAAAGTGGAAGAGTAACTGTGCATTAACGTGTGAACATGTAAAAAGTCCTGTCGGCAAGGTTTACATAGCACTATCTTTGGCCATTGCACAAAATCAGCTCATATAGACAAACTCTGTTTTCTCTGTGTGCACATCAGTCCTTAGTTTCTAAGTATCTTCACCTTGGAAGGAGTTTTCCAAACACTCTGTCTTGTATGTGGACAAAAGGCCAAAATGCACAGAAAAAGCTATGTTTTGAAAAATAGCTAAAAAAAAAGATCAAGTTATTAAGTTATTTTACCCCCGATGGAGTTGGAGGTCTTATTGCAGGCCTATGGGGAGTATGAGCACATATTTGAGCGTAAATGTATCACCCCTGCAGCTGCAAAGGAGAGAGAAACGGCATGGGAGAAAATTGCTACCCGAGTCAACGCGTAAGTTTTAATGTACTATTCTATTGACTTCACATTTAACCGTACTTAAGATCGTAGCATACAGTTATGAATAGAAATAGGAATAAAATCTGATTTCATTTAGGTGCAATCCAACAGGGGAGAAACGAACTTGGAAGCAGCTAAAAATGAAATTTAAAAACATCATTCAAAAAGGTAAGACATATTTTGCTGGGCTATGATTGTATCTCACTCTGATTTTAATTTTTTTTTTTTTTTTTTGATTGACTTAGGCTATTAAACAAAGTAAATATTAATGCAGTGGCTACTTCAAGTAGTAATTTAAAGCCCTAACAACATGTTGTTTTAACACGTCTCACCTAATACCCCACTGAGTAGATTAATACAATGTTTACACGTTTTCATTTTATACATATTGAAGTCATTTAAAATGTGACGGTGTGTACACGAACACTCAATAAAATACTAACTTAAAAAGAGATTAACACTTGAGTTCTGCTCAGCCAACAGAAAACGGATGGAGGGCCACCTCCACCACCTCTGACAGAGGCGGAGGAGCGGGCCCTCAGCCAAAACTGTGACCGACAGTGGCTGAAGGCATCCCCAGGGGAAGCTCATCTGAGCCTGTCACCCCCCAGGACACAAGTGCCTACATCAGATGCAAGTATACACTTTTTAAGTAAAATTTATATATAAAACTTCTTATATATAAAACTATATAAAAATATGGTTAGGGTGAAATATGTTAATGGTTGGAACTATATTACAAATCCTAACTAATCCTAATAATCCTAATAAATTATACCATTTGATGAAAAGTGGTTGCGTTTGAACAGATGCTCCTCTGGAAATGACAGGAAATCTAATCTGGGTCGGAAGAGTCCCTCGTGACGTAAAGCATTTTGAATCAGTTGGGCTTCGATATCAATCTGATTGGGAGTGAATGGGCAATCCATGTCTAACAGCTTTCTTCATGTGGGAGGGGACAGGTGGAAACTCAGGGTTTCTTACAGTAAACCTGCCAGCATGCAGTATGTGTGCATTATGTTCACAGAGTCTGTTACCATGGTGACAGACTCAGAGTTTCAGTTACCTCTCTTTCTGGAACAGATAACTCAGAGTTTCCCTCATCTCAGGGTTAACTTACTCAGAGTTTTCACACAACCCTCTTTCTGGAATACCCCCCTGCCCTGGTGTTTTCCTCAGACAATCAGCTCCTTTGATGCTCTCCTGTTTCACCACCTCATTCCCCTCACCAGAGCTTCTCCACCCATCAGCCATCCCTGTTTCAGTTTAGCTTGTATTTTAGTCTCAGCTTTTGATGCTGTCTGCTTGTTGTCTCCTGCATGTGGAACCACCTGCTCTGTTTTCCTATGTTTGTAATTTGCTTCGTCTCTCATGCATGTTCAGCTAACCACTAGCTTTGTTTACAACCAGTCTGACCGGTCTGATCGCTTGTGTTTCTCACCCTGTCTGAGTTCTTTTCAGTGATGTCGCCATGTTCCCTGATTCCACATACTAAAATGGTGAATATAACAGAACAGGAAATGAGACCTGAGTTCTGTGAAACCAGAATTTCCTTTTTTATCACAGACATTTGTGTCAGAGTTTGATATTTCTATATGGAGTTCAGGAAGGCTCATGTGTTTGCAGTATCTGTGGATGTCACTATATGACAGCCACTGAATGCATAATGAGTGAAATGAAAACCAGCGGCAGTTAAGATGAAGAGGGAGCAGAAAGCTCTTGTATACTAGATAATCTTTAGAAAAAAGTGTGAAAGCTGTAAAAAACAAACATCAGCCAACAACAGAGAACAAAGTCCAGACAATGTTGCAGCTATTTTCAGCAAAAAACAGCTGAACTGATAATGCACTATACCTGCTCAGCACTAAACTGCAGACAGACAAGGTTAGAGACTAGCAGGTGAACATAATGAAGAACTCAGCAGCTAAAGAACCACATAGTGTTCTCAGGAGCTGGAGGCCAAAACAGAGCTAAAAGGAGAGTGAATGCTGACTAAATGAATGCATATTGTGCTGTCTCTGCTAGATGTATAAAGAGGCAACTGTTAGGCACAAGAACATTGTAAGATGTTAAAATGTCGTGGCCCAGAGTTGCTGAAGACATCAAACAATACCCATTTAAACAAGTGTTCAACAGAAATGTTCCTGGGTTTAGCCATGGTGGTGACTCTCGCAACTGCAATGTCCAGCCAGTTGGCCAGTCTAACATTTTCCAGACTGATTTATATCAACAAATACTGGAAAGGTTGACATGTATCATTTCCTCACCTTATCAATGCCCACATGTATCTGCAGGGATTTGGACAAGATATCCGTTTTTTTCTTGGCTTCGTTGCTGAAGTCGTCGCAGACCCGACGGAGCTCCACGCATTTGGGTCGAATAGAGTCCACAGCATAGTGGTTGCTCTGGATCAGCTGGTCACCATGCAGTGCATGGAGCTGGGCCTTTTCTATTGTGGGCTGGAAGAAAAGCAATTCAGAATATATTATGACATTTAAAGTTGTGCACAGAGCTCCAAAGAAATAAATACATGCTGATCAGTGCTGACACTTTACTGTTATTCATAAATCTTTACAAAATACACATTTGGGATTATTGCTTTCTGGTGGCTGGTAAGAACATACGTAAAGCAGCGGTCATAAAGAGTGGTTATGTAATAGAGCATTGCTTGAACACTGAACATCTTTTCTAGATTTCCATGTAGCAGCGTGTGTGTGTTTTTGTGGGTGCATGTGTGCTGACTGACCTGAGCCTTCTCCTCCAGTGTTTTCAGTTCCTTCAGCAGATGTTCAACTCTGGCCACACAATCCCCGACATCTGACAGGCTGGTTAGACTGTCCATCAAACTGTCTAGTGACACTTTGACCTGCAGAACCAAACAGGGGACAGAGACAGAAAAGGCAGAGGAAAGTGTTCACATCCACAGTGTAATAAACTTTTCTCAGATTCAGACTCAGCTTCTCTTCAGAATACTTTAAGTCTTAAGTCCAACAATGTTGAATTCTCACTTGCACAAACTTTGTCTGTCATTGTAGCGTCAGTGTGATTTCTTTCCACAAATATCATATTAATGAAACAAGACGCCATGTTAAGGCAGTTTTGCTTTGAAACTCTATTTGTAGACTTTAGAAATTCAGTTCCCTTAGAATGTAAAATGATCACATTGTTAGAAATGTGGAGGACACAGACTGATCGAAACATTCTGCTATTCAAACGCCTAATGCCGGACTTTTTACAACATGTGTCTGGCAGAACGTGAAACAGCCATTGTATTGACAAACTTCCAAACTGTTCGTTAAATATGTTTTTCAAAGTGTGATTTTATGGCTGAAGTCTTTTGAAGCTGTATGAAGTGCAGACACAGGCGGAATCCAAAGGTTTCAGGCCAGAGGCAGCCAGGCAGACTGGGAGACAGACAGATCTACAGATATACCTCTCTGAAGTCCTGTTCAAAGTGGCGTAGCTGCAGGCACTGCTCCAGTTTCAGATGGTGTTTACACCAGAACTGTTCAAAGGCGTTCTCTGTCTCATCCAGCTGGGCTAGGAGCCTGAAACACACAACAGGAAATTCATTACACACATCCTGGCAGTTAATATAGGACTGTATGGCCATAATATACATTAGATAATATATAAGAGAAGCTTTGACAGCTGTCACCTTTCCACAGTGGTTTGGTTCTCCATCTCGTCTGGGTTGAGTTTGTGATTCTCTGACTTGGCTGCCTGCTCCTTGATACAACCTAACAAGGTGGTCCCCTGCTTCAAAGCTAGCTTTAGCTCATCCTGGTTTAGAGACACAGAAGCATCGGGAATAACATTAATTTCATCTGTGAAACAGCTGCCAAGTGTGAGAGTGTAAGGTCTTGTTTACACCTGTTACTGCAACGTGCAATCTTTATCTGGCATCGTATCTGGATAATAACATCTTTCACTGGCCCCTTGTAAAGGGTACATGTGCGTTTACTGGTGTATGCAAGTTTGCTTTGGTGGAGCTGGCAGATTGTAAAGAAGGGAAGTGATTCATTGTTGAGCGGCTGCCACAGCTTGCAAGCCAAGGGTGTCATGACAGAGACGCTGACAGTGGTTGCCAAAGGTATACATAGGCTTCTTTTAAGTAGTAGTTAAGTTCACACAGTGTCAAACTCTTCAAGCACTGAAGACGTGACAGGATGCTGGTCCTGCCCACCTCTGCCCAAGACTCATAAGTCCATGGAGGTTGAGAGGTTCAGCTTTAGGCAGATGTCCTCTAATGTGCAAGTGGTGAAGTGAACAATTGACCACCAAATATGCTCATTTTGATTCCCTAGGGAAATGTAAACACAGTTTGTCCAATTCAACTATGTAAACATATTTAAAACAAAGTGGAAAACATGCTGTTTGTAACATCACAGGCTTTCCAAGTGTCTACGATATAACTTTACAAGCTATTGGGACTTGAATAAGAAAATGATGCCAATATGGTGGCACAAGCCCTTTTAGACATGAGCATGTCAGTTTTTAATGATAATAATTAATAACGCTAAATGCTAAAGCTAAACACACTTAAACACAAGCTTAAGGCTCATGAAGACTGAAATTGAGTCAGTGTGAACAGGGACTATGAAGGTAATCATACTCAGTAGAGATGTTTGCTAGTACTGGTGCCTGCTTGGCTGCAACCATTGTTCGCCAGACCCTTGTCATGCATGTTGTGGTGGCCCCCACAGAGTCTCCCAAAGCAATGCTGCTCTACTGTACGGCCCCTTCTTATTTTTTCTTAGCAGAGGAAGGATGAGCATGAAAAAACTCTTTTCTTTTTATTTTGTGTCCCACCAGCGAGGGACATATGAAAGACATTTTGTGTCCACGTTCTTGAGGTAGAGGCATGGTCACACCAGCCTTTCCAGCTTCAGCTTTGATAAACTTAATCCATTGATCCCATCTTTGCTGTAATACACTTCCTACACTTACACACTTCATGTTAGTAACTGCTGGTGTGTCACATGAACTAAATCACCTTGAGGTTGTCGTGTTTGTCAGTGTGTGCTGTGAGCAGGTCTTTGGTGCACTGGACGTCATTGGGCAGCTCTGTCTCTGCCAGGTCTGTCCCAAACTTCTGTAACATCTGGGCTGTGGTTTTCACTGTCATGGCAAAGTTCTCTATGGCCTGAGGAAAAAGAACCACACATGACTCTTCAGCATCCCAAAATGCAATTGACTCAGAAAAATCACAAAGCTGTGATTTCTCTGCAACTGTTACTTTTTTTAAATTGCTGGATCAATAGTATTGATGTTAAAGTATACAGTACTTAGTAATGTCTTCTTACAGTTCGGTGGTGTATCCATTGACTGTGACAGTACTCAAGGCTTCCTCCTAGCTCTCGTGTCAGCTGGCCTTTATCCACATAGCCGTGCAGGTCCGACAGAGAGTTCAGCATCACAATCTGCAAACACATTCACTGCATCACTGCAAATATTTTTGATCATGACCTACATGCTGTCAAGTTGGTAGCCCTAACCAATGCAGTAGGAAGCTAACCCTAAGAGAAATGTTGTATCACTGTCTATTTCAAGAGAAAATTCACTGATTTTACAGATCAAGCTCAGGTTAATTGTCACGGAAATACAATGCAGTCTGTGAAAACCGTTATATAACGTCCTCTGTGGCTTGAGAGGGAGAGCTACAAAGTCTGAGAACATAACCTTGATGATGTCATCAGGCTTATCACAGCTTGGAACAAATCTATAACGGAAACCTTGAGATATAAACTGGGTGCATCAACTGTGAAAGATGTTTGTTAGGCAGGGAGGGTCTACCAAAAGACAATGAGTTGCATTGTGGAAGTGTAGGATCCAGTTTTTCTCGGGTCCATGTCATACGAGGGACTAAAAGTCAGCATATCTCAGCCTCTGCTGCATCAGTTTTGAGCATTCTTTTTAAATCTGCTTAGAAGCAATCATCTGCAAGCATCTGAAATTCAAATGACACTAAAAGCACAACAAACACACAGTTTTCTATCCTTTTCATCGAGACAACTCTGAGTCAGCTCTATAGTCTGAATTGGTTGAACTGAAATTCAATTTAACCCAGCTCAAAGGCTCAAAGTGGACGTGTGGATGAGGCTGCTACAGGATACTGCGTTATATAAACTTGGTTATTGTTTCGTGTAAGTTCTCTTTCTTCCTCTTTTTTGCTACTTTCAAAATAGATGTGGCGTGTGAAGATGTGAGAGAAGTGCAAAAACAACAAATGCAGCAGATGTGAGTGCGGTGTTAGGACCGTTACCATTAAGGAAACTGAGGTCTTGTCTTCTGTTTTTTCAGTTTGTGGGTTGTTGTAGAAACCCTGGGGGTGTTTCAGTTCTAACATTAAAAACTTAGAGACTGACAGTTTGTGATTCTGGAGATTTTACCAGAGCAAAGTTGTTGTGTGGGACGGTCACAGTTAGAAATATGAATAGAGCAGCTCAGATGTCCAGAGAAGAGGTGAAGTCACTCCTTTGGATCTGTCAACGATCCTGCAGTCATCAATGTGGTCTAATTTCTTGCATGTTGTATTTATTTATTTATATTACTTCTGTTTCTTATGGAGTTGAATTTGAATAATTTATATGCAAAAAACAATTGCTGGCAATCTGGGAACAAAAGAATTGCCTGTTTAATCTTCATATTGAGGAATTCATATTCCACAAATAAATCTTTTGTTTCTGGGAGCAGTACTACAAAATCTAACCTGGACAGTCTCTATCATATCATTTTGGTCACCACAGCCACATGTATACCTTTACTGTAGGCAAATAAGTGAAGCCCCAGTTTGCTTTGGCGAGACTCATTGATAAGAAGTTGAGGCACACCCGTTACCTGGTGTTTTGGATGGAAACACTGGGTTGAGGACTAGCGTTTATTTAGCAGAGGGCATGGACTTGTCTGAACATATCTTGGCTTTCTGACAGACAGCTGCTGTTCTTGTCCCCCAAACCATGTCCTAAACCTACAAACTGAAAATAAAAACTCTAAAAATAAAAAGCAAATATTTACTTTTGATTTCACACAGTACTTAAACTGCAGTTTTATGGCTGTTAGTCCTGTGTTTGATCCATTCATCCACTACAGTCTGCTCACAGTGTGGACCTTTCCCTCTCTGCAGGCCGTCTATGTTACCTGACTTCATAAAGGCTTTCTGGCAGAAAGCCATGAAGGCAAACTTCTCCTAAACAAAGCAGGTTTAGAAGGCAGACAATTAATTTCCATGTAGAAGGTGTGGTGTGGGACCAAATATTCAAAGTCTAGGGATATGACGTGCACTCAGAGCTCAGGCTAAGATGGCCACAGAGCTCCCTGAAGCATGCATTGCTTCATCCTTGCAAAACCACATCCTCTATTGTGACATACCAAGTTTTCAGAGAGTCCACAATGAAATGCCATGATTTAAACAAAACTGTATTCACGTGTTATCTGGTTGAAGAACATAAAATGAATGTGAAAGATGAACGAAACATGAATGAAGGGGTTTGTGTGATTTCATATTTCACATACTGAGCTGAGCTTTTGACCTGTGCTGAGCAGGCAGGCGGCAAACTGTGCAAGGTACACTCATTCAAGATACCACAATCAGCCGAGAAAATGACGTCAGTGCTTCTTTAGAAAAGGCCAGTTCACCACTCCAGAACTGCATTCCATGTGATGCTCCTTCACCGCAACAGAGCCCTTTGTGACAATAAAAACTGTTTCCTGTTTCGACATGAGTAACATACTTTAGGTTCCACAGTCACAAACTATTGCCCGCACATTAAACTGATGCTCCCAAAAGAGATTTGTTTTTATGGAATTTCCATCTCTGTCAGGTAATACTCAGCATTTCACCAAGAGGCTCCATATATGAGCGTGTGTCTGTGCTGGTGAACACAGACCTGGTATCAGATAAGAGCATGTTGAAAACCTGATAACAGGTCACAGCATCCACTCAGAGCCATTGATACCACTCCTCCTAGAGGCTGTGAAAACAAACGCAAATGTGTTGGATGTATGCCCTGAATACTGGATCTCCTCAAGAGCTGAACAAGGAATTGGGTTTTAGATTCTTTTTACACATCTTTCTAAATCTCATTCATGATCTGCTGATTGAGCTATTTCATTGATGACTGATTATCAGCCAGTACATTGGGTTACTCTTGTCTGTTCATTTATTACACTTTATTATTCCATTGTTTTTTTAATAATGGTCTGTAAACATATTTACCACAGTTATATCATGCATTCAAGTCAGATGGATTCATTATAACACTATTGTATATTGCAAGGTTCGTTGTTTTTATCCTATTGATTGATATGGAACCGATATATGAGACTTTGGAGTTGTGTAGATGCTGTAACTCAACCTGGGATTCACACCTGTATGGATTCAGGTGCGCCTCCTCGACCACATGCTGAATGTACTGCATGAGGATGTAATGTGGAAGCTTTGGAAACACTGTAGCTGTACAGTGAAAAAAGTCTGGAAAAAAAGTGGCAGCAGCTACAGAAACATTATCTGCATTTTGTTTTGTTTTTTTTGCCACTCTTCTGTATTGTATTAACATGAGATTTCAAGATTGTAAAGGTTCTGTATCCTTATCTGAATGTTTGCTGGAGAGGGTTACCAATTTTGTCCTTGATAAAAAGACTAAATCACTGCCTTTTCCAGCAAAAAATCCATCCATTTTTTGATTGCAGCTGATAGAGTTTGTGTGGTTGGTATTGAATTATGCTTACCGGTACCTTCATTTTAAAGTCATCCTTGTGCAGCTTGATCCCGATATCTGCTATAGCTCTCTGGAAGAACCTGGATGGTCTCAGCACCAACACCAGCTGCAGGTTTCCTGGAAATGCCCCCTTGATAACACAACATCATGTGAATTTACAATATATCTCTAAGCCCTCATTTCATTCACGCATTCATTCTGTACAGAACGTGTACAAACACACATCCTCTTGATGATATTAGTGTGTTTTTTTAATGATCACTGCATGCTTGTTACTAGAGCAACCTGGTCTCAGACATTACAAAACAGCAGAAATATGCAGCAAACCTGTTAAATGCAGCAGACTGCAGCACAAATAGTGGCGTAATTTCTACTGGCTACCACTGTCTGTACATCCAGAGCTAACTTTAGGTCTCAGTGTTCTGCTGGGTGCAGATTTCCAAAGGAACATGTACTAGTGTCAGTCGTGAAAAAATACAAATACTTCTCCACAGTTTGGTGCTCATTATCTTGTCTATAAATATTTGGACAAGTGTCAGCACTTATCTGCTACACAAGGTTGTGTTTTTTTCCTGGTTTTTCTTTTATTTATCTTATTTTCTGCTTTCGCTTTAATACTTTTGAAATAGTTTTCACCTCCTCAGATCTCTAAAAGTTCACATTATTTCACATGAAATCTCATATGAGGGGTCACACGTCATGGACGTGGCCTTGTCATAAGGGTTAGTAAACAATAGGTTTAATTTTCCATAGACTGCCCTCTAGAGGACAAAAATACATGTTACAGCACTGAGCTTTGGTACAGTGTTCCCCACAGACCAGGGGAAAGGAGAAGGACTAGCTCATCTCAAAAAAGAAAAAAATAGCAAACAAAAAACTAAACCAAAAGTAACTTAATTTAGGCAAAATATCCCTTGTGATCAGTGTAAAACTGTTGTATAATAGTGTTTTGTGTCTGCAGGTTTTATGCTTTCTGTCACTTAAAAATCATTGTATTTAGTTAGTTATACGCATAACAAGTATGACAGAAGCAAAAGAGGATGTTGGAAGGAAGGTGGAGCAGATGCATGAGTCAAACAGACTCTCACCCACAGCGCTGTTTGTGTCTATGTGAAACCGTCAACGCTGACTAATTTTAAGTCATGTAACATAGTTTTTTGCCAGGTAGTTTTGATGCCTCAACCTCAGCAAACAGCAACTGTTTAACAAAGTGAACATGAGGACGGTGTGGCCTGTAGCTGTACACTACAGCAGTGATATATGTTGTTCTGGGAGTCATTGGCAATCATTTAGGTATGAAGAGGTGTTGGTTTGATTGGTGGTTTGTTTGGTTACACTTGAAATGATACAGATTTAGTCTGTATATACTGGTATGGATTTATATGTGATTTGAATACTTACAGCGATCCTGGATAGAGAGGCCTTTACTGAGCTCCACTTGTCCTTCCGCCGGTCGATGATGATGACGAAGCCGATGCTTGCAGCATCCAGGCTGAGGACGGGACATAGAGAAGACATGTGACTGGACTGCTGCTTTGGACGTGTGTGTCAGTGTAAGCTAAAAAATGGACTCATATTGGTGGATGAAGAGCAAACTTGGACAAGGAGTTACAAGGAATACATACATAATACAGGTTCACCACAATGAGGTCATTTCCAGAAACATTAAGACAACCTGCTATTTAGTTAGAATTGCCACAGGTACATCGAACCATCTTGCAGGGATACATACATGATTTCTGTTTCTATATTCTCAGCATTTAGGTTACCTGACCGGCAAGGCTCAACTAGACTGTGCTAATTGAACATGAGAGTTATTTGGGTATATGCAGCACTAAAAAACATCTAAAATTATTAATAATTATTTTCTTATTATTTCAGTTTTATGTTCATATGTTGAGTATTGAGTAACAATTGTGCTTAACTGAGGTACCACACAGAGTTTCTGTGGTCAGGCAGTATTTCAGTCTAGAAAAACAACACATTGCACAGAGCAGGAAGAAAGGGGTGCTTAAAAGAGGCCCACCAGCTCATTTTGCCCAGGGACCTGTAAGAAGATCAATCCAGTCATGTCACTGAAGGACAATCAATCAATCTTGGTATTATAGCTTAGGTGTTGTGTGTAGATGACTGGGAATGACCTTATCAGTTTAAATGGAATAGAAATCATGACATCTTGAGCTCACTGCCATGTTCATCCTTTACAGTAAATTACATCAAAACCTATTTAATGTGACCTTGTAATGCTGGAGTGTCTGAAAGCCTAAATGGAGGTCATGTACAGGCTCCTTCATTGATGTCCATTGAGCAGAGAGAGGCCTTCTTCTGGCTAATGGGTGGCATGAGGAATAAGAGCCTGAATGTGTGAGGATAGCCACAATGTTAGCAATGTTTTGCGTGTGTGTACCTGGGGATGCTGGTCAGGTACGTAACAACATTGAGGAAGTCCTCCTCTGGCACTTCGCTGAAGCCTGAGTACTCTGGGAAGGTGATGATGGGGGCGCCATCTTTGCCTCGCCCTCCTACAATACAAAAACACCACACATTTACTATCCGTCTAGTCCTTCTGGCATAAACTCACCCATACATCTCACACTGTCTGACAGTGTTACATAATACTGTATATTCTGTGAAGCCATTTCCGTCAAAATCCTTTGAGACAAATTGTAATTTGTGATACTGGACAATAAAAAGAGAAATATACACGTCCCACAAATTCAGCTTCATTGTGATGTATGGTTGTTTGAAACATTGGGATCTGCACTAGAGTTTAAAATAAATGTCTGCCAGGTTTGAGAAAGTTTGCTGCACTGCATGAGTTTGTCTTTCCAGTGGGCAGTGAGCTGAGGAGGCTGAACCGTGTTTCTGGAGTTGAGGTGTATCCCAGAAAGTCAACAAAACTGACCATTTATTTGACAATTTACCACATAACGTCACAAGATGGCGACCTTGAGCTAAAAATCCTCTGGCACCAGAGATCCACTGCAACTTGTTACTTGGAGAGATCAATGATGTGTGTGATTTAGGAAATGACCAACAAATGTGAAGCGCAAAGTGCAGAAGTGTGCAATTTTGAGGTAGTTTGAACATGAAGCTAATCCTTTTCCTAATACTAATGCTAGTATTAGAGAAAAAATATCTATATTCTGAGCAGAAACCATGTGGCTTCCTGATCTGCTCCCACTGCATTGTAAATTTGCTCTGTGTCAAAATCTACTTTTAAAACCCTAATTGTTTTTAATATATTGCTTGCTCTTATTTCTAAACAAAGTTGAGTTTAATCAAATTACCACAAACTCATTTATACGCAGAAAACCTGGTAGTACTAACTAGTTCTCCAACATGGCAGAACTGGTCCCTGGTTTCAGAATATATACATCAGAAAAACATCTAAAGCTCTGCTAATCAGTGATTTGACTGACTGTGAAGTGACTGTGAAAGAAGACTTGATACTGGACTTATACTGGACTCCAAATGAATGCTAATGTTGCTCTGTCTCTGGTGTGTGTGTGTGTGTGTGTGTGTGTGTGTGTGTGTGTGTGTGTGTGTGTGTGTGTGTGTGTGTGTGTGAACTGGCAATTGTTTGTTATCACAGTGTCCATATCAGCCTTCTGGGTGATTATTACGCTTGCTTTTCAGCTTATGCCCCCAGCACTGCCCCCATGTGGTCAAAAAAGTCCATTCATTTAGGTTTGAGAAATCTCTGCTCTCTTTACTGTACAATGTGTAAAATTTCTGATGCAGACATCCTCTAACCCTCTTTTCTAAAGACTCTTCAAAGAATGATGTGCTGTATGTTTCCAATTTGTTTGCCAGCGAACAGAAGAACGCAGGAGTGAAAGCCATCATGGCTGAAGAGGTGAAGAAAAAAGCACCACCTGCAGCTGGTCAAAGTTCATAGAAGAATATGACATAACAAGAAAAAAATCCAAGAAGACACATTTCTGTGTATACTGTATGAGAGGAAGAGGACAGAGACAGACACACTGTAAAAGAAGAATGGTTTCAGTTCACATGTGACAAAATTGTATGTAAAGAAAAAAGACCAAACTGTCCACCCAAGGATCATACCACACCAACCCACATCCCACTGAGAAGGCACACACACGCACAATAGACACACACATGTGGTCAAAGCCGTAAACCAGGCCTGTGTTAAACTTATGTAACTCTGGAGGC
Organism: Chaetodon auriga; assembly: GCF_051107435.1. Taxonomy (NCBI): domain Eukaryota; kingdom Metazoa; phylum Chordata; class Actinopteri; order Chaetodontiformes; family Chaetodontidae; genus Chaetodon; species Chaetodon auriga. The sequence continues at coordinate 3,874,842 of NC_135076.1, read as the reverse complement.
AAGTAATGCTGAGAGAGGGATTTTTCTTAACAGTTGTTATTTTGGCTGTTGTGAGAGGACTCAGAGAAGGAATGAGAAGCATCCCTGTCGAACCACACAGGCTGCTGTGCCACCGGTAACAACACATCTGGAAAGTCTGAGGGCAGCCAGAAGCAATATTCCTGTCTCAGCTTTTCAAAATAAAGTGATGTGACTTCTCACCAGCTGGACTGCAGGGAATAACTGTGCTTCCCAATGTAAAACCACATCCACGATGAAAAGGCAAACTAACCCTTTAATATGATTTAAAGTCTTACCTCACAGTGTTTTAGACAAAAGTGAGGATATGTGTGTACCTATTTTAATGCACAAACTGGTGGCCGTGCAGCACCAGTGGACTTTCACATGGGACTGACAGCAGCTGGGCTGTTTGTGGTGGACAGATACTTTCCACAGTGCTCTCAGGAGGTATAAACTCAACTGTGAACCATTCCAGGGCCCAGTCATGCCATGCTTACGTAAATGATCCATTCAACAAATGATTTGCACTGCAGTTTCAGGCATCCTTTCCCACAGTTTTAGACTATAGTATCCTTTTATTCTTTGATTGCAGTCTGATGGTGAGAGAATTCTTCGGTCTATCATCCAGTAACAGCTGCAGAACTCTAAATTACTACCTGAAACTTACGAACCATTATACCAACAGAGTCAGGAACTGTAGCCTCAAATTGTATTTCAGGGATTCAAACAGAGACAGCTGAGGGACAATCAAGTTAGACAATTAAAACACAATATATGACATAAAACATAAGAACGAGATACAGGCTGCAGCATAGACTGCTGTGTACATCTCTACCATATATTAAAAGTAAGTTTGGATATTGGGAATATGTGTTATGTCAGCCTGGACCGAAGTGTTGGACCAACCTGCCATCCCTTCACTAGAGTGGCTTTAAACACTCATGTGAAAATCATGCGAACCCAATGTATGGATCGTTCTAAGAGTGAGACAGAGAGAAACTAGGCTCAACAGTCTATCCTGTGTCCCCACCACAGACTATTACCAGCCACACTTGAACAGGGACATTATCCTTGAAGTAATTGTCCCCAATGTCATAACACGTAGAAAACGATTTGAGATCAGTGACTCTCGAACAGGTTACAGATACCGCAGTTACTACATGCAACTCACAAAATGGGATTTATCTGTATGAATGTCCATGAGATAAACTTAGCACAACACACTGTCATAAACATCCATAAACATGAATTCGAAAGCTGTCATGTAAGAAGTAAAATGATCTGTATTCCATCATTTTGATGAAATGATCTTCCCATTTCTTCTCTTGAGTGTCCTGTCCATTTTTTTCTTATTGGATTTGATTTGATTTTGCACAAAGAAAGAAATTGCTTAATGTATAAAATGCCAAATTTATAAAAAGGGACAAGTAATTAATAATTAAGAATTCCAATCAGGAAGTAGTGAAATGATAACAATGATGATAATGATTTGTCAGATTTCTTAAATGTATACAATTTACATCCTGGAACACAGCAGTATGACATTATCATTATTAAAAACATCAATAGCTTCCCTGAGCGTGACATCAGAGGAAAATGACCACCATGTGATTAGGGTCTCTGGAGCTGTTGAGGTCTGTTGACCTCCACACACTCCTCCCTCACTCACAGAGCCAGATTAAGAGGAGGAGAAGGGTGAAATGAATAAATTAGACTTCAACCACATTCTTTGCAAATGCAAACAGAGTTTTTGCAAGCTGACATCCAAACACACACCTCCTCCTGTGATGTTGGCCTGTTGGCTACCCACTAGCTAATGGTCAAGAGTAGTTTTACATGATGGGTGGAATTAGATAGATAGATAGATAGATAGATAGATAGATAGATAGATAGATAGATAGATAGATAGATAGATAGACACCCCAAATCACATTTGACTGGATACAAGTTCAAGATGAGTTATCAAAAACATTTTTTATGTTTTTTTACGAGAAGGAAAGAATTTTTATATCCTCCACTACTTATTTAGTTACAGGAGATAAATGAATGATGCCCACAAGGGACACCTGCAACATGTGTCATTTTACTGTGTCTTTAAGGGAAAAGACCAACATTTTGGGGATTATGCCTATTCCCATAGTTGCAGGGAGTTAGATGGGCTGATAAACCTCCAGTGAACCACTTTGTCATGTGTAAGTAAACCAGCCATGTCCACATATCGCACCGCTAGATTTCCACTTTTATGCTCCTTCAACAGACACAACATCAATGAAACAGTCCACTGAAGGGCTTGCTGTGTTTTATTTTGTTTTGTTTTTCTTTTCTGTTAACACATATTACTCATGGTTGGGTGATTTCATCTGTGAAGAATAAAACCTCATAAGAGAACCAAGCAGCTGTTTTCCACATAAATTCCTTTCTTCTGTGACTTGTGTCGATGACACAACCCAACAGAAACACAACACCATCTTAGAAACTGCAGGGAATGTGCTGCTGCATCAGATGGATTACAAGACAAACTTTCATTTCCAGTAAGTACAAAGTGAGAAGGAGACGTGACAGTGGAGGTGGCCCTGGGAAGAAGAGGATGCTGGTAGCAAATTTTACTTAAACAACAGTACAGTACTGGAGAAATGACTCCTGCTGCAAATAAAGTAGGTTCTACTGGACACTATATAGTAGAGTGTGAGGTGTGCAATACCATTCAATGACTAGGTTCCATGGTTTACAGATTTAATGTGGTTAGTAGATTATGGGCAACTCCACTGATTTTACACATAAAGGTAATTCCACTATAGTCAAGAGGATTACTGTTCACCCTGTGGACACAGTTCTATAATGTCCTCTGTGTCTCTGGAGGAGCACTGAGAAGTCTGAGAACCCGATGATGTCATCAAAAAAACAAAAATACCCAAATCCAAAAATACTTTATAAAACGCTTTGTAGAAGAAGCAGAACAGTTTAAACTGATTTTCACATGGATTATGTGGCTCCCATTCATTCAAATGTGGTTTTTGTTTTCTGGTTCAAACACAAGCACAAGTCCACATGTGCTTCCGATAACAGAAAGTTTTCTTTTTAATCCAACCCAAATATCAATAAGATCCAGCACTCTTTTTCCAATAACAATAACAATAATAACTTAACTTAACTTAAGATATTATGATGGAAGTTTGAATCCACCCCTCCACTAAAATGCACTGGAAACTCCAGGTGTGGACAGCAGGACAGTGACTTGTTACTTACCTGAGAGCAGGGCAAACTGGCGATGAAGCTGCTCGATGATGTCTACTGCCAGCAGGGGCCTGATCTCCTGCTGCATGATTTCATCTGTAAGGAGGGACACACTGATCAGATGACGGCACAGACTCACGCACACACTGTGAATTATCCTCCCCATGCTGAAGAATCCAATTCAAATTCAAAAGAAATAGTGTGACTGCATACACTTGAAACACATTCAATAAATGAAAATCAACTGTTGGGTAAACGGAAAGATCAGTTCAACCAAAGATCAGTTCAGTTTAACCAAACATTAGCCAGTCTTTAATCTCTCCACAACTAAAAGCAGCTCTTATTCAGTGCATGGCATTCGTTCAGATTTAAAACTCTGATTCCAAAAAACGTTTGGTAAAGCACCTTTGTTACAACTAGCCTGCTCCAAATGTAAGGATTGAGTGTAGAGGGGGAGAGCAGGCAAGAAGCACCTCGACTGCAGATGCCAAGTTACAAGCTTCCTAGAAGAAAAAGAAGCGCCTCCTGTTTGTTGACCTCAATGTGATGCTGACAGTCCAAAGCCCAGAACAAGAGGGAGCTTGCAGCAACAAACCCTGTCCACATGCGGTCACGATTTATACCAAAATCTAAAAAGACAACAGTTACATGGTGAGGCGCTTGCTGTGTCTCCTGAAACCCTGAGATCTCTGCTTTTAAAACCTCCTCTTCTAACTTTCACAAGCACATTGAAGAAAGTTGCACATACTGTTGGTTAAAACGTAGTTACTACTAATGTTAGCTACATTAATTTTCACACGTAAGGTTAAGCTTTGATGTTTGATAATGATTTTGATGTATCTTGTAGCTGGTGGTGTTCTTTAGAAAGCAGTAAACATAACATAATGCCAACTTCAACAGTACTTTAAGAAGTTTCACTTCAAGTTTTATCCTCGAGTGCTGTTTTTTCATCATTTTGCACGGGGATGCACATCTGAAAAAATCACGCACGGGTACCCTGTGTGTCTGTATGAGAGGCCAAGGGGTATGACACAGCGTCGGTATTTGACCCCCTGGGAATGAGGCCGGCCTCGTGTAGCCATGTATGATCGCTCCGGTTTAATGATGATTATGGTTCCCCTGCAGCTTGAAGCTCAAAGTGCAGTGTACAGTGAACAAACCTTTCTCTGTCACAGAGAATAAAGACATGCTTTAACACTGACTCTGCTTTATCACTCTAAAACATGCTTGGCTAGGCTGTGTTGGTATGGGTGGGGGCAAGGAGAGCACAATGGATGATAGTGAGTCTTGGCTTTAATGTAAGCAATATCAATGCACCTCTGTTCTTAGTATCTGAGTCTGCTGACCTACCAAGGATATTGAAAGTACAGCTTCCATTACAGTCTGTTCTTCTCACAAATGTTTGGAAGAGTTTTGCTGATCACACATACACAAATACATACTCCACCCAAAATCTGTCTTTTGAACATCTCATATTCACCATACTGAACCACACATCAATTACAGACAGAAGGCTAAGACTGATTTTAAAAAAGCAGATTTAACATACAAAGTCACTGAAAGGCTCTAATTTACTGTATGCCATTGAACATGTAGGGAAACTTGAGCCAAACAGCTCGTGCTTAAACTTGGAAACAACAATTTGGTCAAAACAGTCTCAACTCAAGGTCCGCTTATTAGCTTTTTCCACAGCTTTCGACTGCTTCCTCCGTGGATGGAGTTCATTTAAAAGCTACAGGAAAAGCTAGTATGTGGTCCATAATTTAAGTTTTTTTGTTTTATTTTTTATTTCTAAGGGAATGGAAATGTTATCTCGCTGATCAGGAATGTATCAGCAGGGTTATGTAAGCAGAGCTGGGCACCTTCGCACGGAGGATGTTCAGTATTGTTGCAACATCAAAGCAGAAAGGAGTGGTGCAGACAGACGAGATGGATGACCACTTCAAGGCTCCACAGAAACATTTGTTTTTAGAAACTGACGGAAGGCTGAAGAGGCAGAGTGCAGGAAGCACTCATACACAGTGAGCAGATGTCAGGTTGCATCACACACTCAGTACACAGTAATGGAACCAGTGGGATTCTTGATTTGGGAGTTAACAGGCTAGAATTGAGGCAATAACATAGCAAGGTCTCTGAAGATTCTTTGGACAACTACAATTAGCTGCAACCTAGTTAGCTGTCATTTGTTTCTATGTTGGGCAGCTACTCCTGTTCAGTCTAACCACAATTATGGTCCCATGAGGAAAGCTGTAAACGGTCCTGAACAGCCGGGACATTCCTCAGTTTGACAAAGGGAGTTCCTGCTCAGCCGACAGTATGAGAACACTCAGGGATGTATGACTGCTTCGGAAAGCTGAGGTGAGGCAGGCTGGAACTGAACATAAGATCGTTCTCTCAGTTCAGACTGACATTAGAGCCGTCTACACAACCAGCCCAGTATTTCTAGGAATTATATTTATATCAGCAATGCATGACTTACATCCAGGGCTAACATTAAATATTAATGTGGGGAGTAGTTTGCCATTTTTTTAGTGAAGCTGGCAGTAAAGGTGGAGTCACATCAGCCTTCAATTCAGTGAAGTTGGTCCATATTTAGCCAAGAAAAAGGATATGATGTCATGATTCTGATGGAGTGATCACAAACTGTCGGCAGTGTATGAGAGCGATGCTGCTTTGTTAGTGTAATGTGAGCTAAACACATGGATGAAGCAGGCTAGACTAACTTCTCAATTTCTATACATAACTGCATAACCATTTTCTATAGTCACAATGATGCGCCCTAATTAGTTTAATTAGGACGGACAGTCAAACACCTAATCTGATGTAACATCATCAGATCTAGTTCAGACTGAGTATTACTGTTTGCAGTCCGGGTATGGGGCAAAATATTACTGTGTTCAAGCCTCTCAGAGAGCACAGCTGGTGGCTGTTCTCTGCCGTAGAATAACGCACAGCAGAGCCTCGCGTATGGATTGGTTAGAATCAGAAAATGAATAATATGAAACTTGGTGAATGCTTTTTGGTTCTCTTAATGGTGACTGTTTCTGTTATTAGGCGTCCCTCCACTTCTTCTCCCGCACCTGACGCTGAGCTGAGAAAAATACAGGTGTGAAAGCACCCTTTGAGACAGAGCCCATACTGCCCATCATACTGTCACACCGCCAGTTTAGTAATTGAAAAAGCACAACACAGTGGATATGCTAAAATTAAAAAGGAGTAAAACCACTGAAACAGCAGTTACACAGCAGGAGGGTCAGAGAAGCCGGCTAAAGAAAGCTGGAGACAACTGACTGAGCTGCAGCACACCCAGCTAATTCTCTGCCACGTTGTCAGGTGTCACCATGTTACTATGGCAACATAATGTTGGTGCCAACACTCCTTCGCCCCACGTCTACACGCACATACACACACATGCCACACACACACACACACACACACACACACACACACACACACACACCTTAGTTGTCACCTTCATTCATCTGCTCTAAATCTAGGTGGATTAAGCAGCATGCTGTCACACACTGCCACTGCTGCTGCTGCTGCTGCTGGTATTCACAGACAGATTGAGCTCAACATTTGGGAATTAACCTAATCAAAAACACAGCTTGTTTTATGGCACAGACTCAAATCTTCTTAGATTGAATACAGTGACACAATGGCAGCATTTCAGTTGCAGTTTTCCTGCTTATATTCCAGCACGATATCATGCAAGAGTGCGTAATAGACCTGCTGGTCCAACATCCTCACCCAGACCTCAAGGGAACACATTCTCATTCTGCAGTAAAGGGAGCAATAATAAATATGCAGTGTCCTGTTACTGCTGAACGTTTCAGGTGATGGTCAACTGAAACTGTCGCAGAGGCAGGAGGACTTTAAGCATTAAGAGAAGAGCAAAACATGAAAAACAGTAATGAACGTACATGTTAACATTCAAATGAATTTAAATGTTTAAATTAAATCATTATTTTCTAAGATCAAATGTGTTTTTTTTCAAGTCCCAGGTTTATTTTGTATTCTAAAATATATCTGACAACTCCTGAATTCTTGTTGGTTCAAGGGATCAACCTGAGTAGAATTAATTTCAGCTAAAATAAATATATAAATAGATAGTAATTTGCATCAGTACGAGCTAATCACATATATGTCAAAACTTATTACAGCATTGGGCATGCTAGTTTCAGCATGAATTGACATTTCTGTATTAACAAAGAGTGACAGTTGCTTCATACCCAACTGCAGGTGGCAGCTGTTTCCAGCAGCTCTAACTGCAGCTGGGGGAGACCAAAACAGAGCTTAAAGAGAAACTTACATTCCTCAGGTGGAGAGAAATATGAGTCCTAATGAATGTTAATATCGCTGCGTGTCTGCTGGATGTGTGAACACGTACCAAGTAAAACATTCACTCTGTATGGCATGCTCTGCAGTATTAAATGTATGCCTAGAGGAATAATTCTGTTGAATTGTTCAGACATGAAGGGTTTTTGTTTGTTTGTTTGTTGTTTTAACATTCTGGTTACATGATTTACTATTGGCTAGCTAGTAATCAGCAAAAGGCTAACATGAGGGTAATAGCAAATATCTGTAAAAATATGTGAATCATGCAATCGGAATGGCAAAAAACCCTCACATTTTCCAACACCACTGAGGAGGAGTCGACTCCAATAACTTCCTGAGCCACTAACAGCAACAAATATCATGTCCCAGGTACGTGTGGGAATGCTGTCCCCATGTGTCCCCCAGAAACAGTTCATTACTGTTGTCTTCAGGTGCTACTTGCAGCAGTTCTGCATGTGGCAGTGTAATCTCTATTTGGTTGTATTTCCTGTCTTTGCAGCATGTTGTCAAATTGATCAAGATGACTTTTCCTTTGTGTGTGTGTTCTGTATCTTCTTGCATGCTTTCTAAAACTGCAGTGTGAGCTGTCAGGGCCACGGCAAGTCTGTGTTTATTCGCCCCAAACAGCCAATGTGCCAACTGTACAAACGTTAACCGTAAGCTAGCACACAAGCTACATGCACTGACTGCGTGTGTGGAGTGTGTCTGCTGTGTCTAACTCACCAGGAACTCCAGTTCTTTCTGTTATTTTCCTTCAGTCTCTCTGCTTCAGCTTTGTGCTTTACACTGAGCCATAAAGCCCCGGGACATTCCTCAAATCGTACCCTTGCTAGGATGGAGCCTGTCATTTGCAGTAACGCTGTGTTTGGTGAAATGCTAGCATGAAACACTTTTGTCTTGGTGACAACAGAGTGCGTTTTTCATAACCACTGCAGAAACATCAATGTTTAATAACAACCAAAAAGCATTGAATATTAGCCACATTCCAGAGACTGATCCCTGAGGATCAGAAATGCTGCTCAACTTTATATAACAGACAAAAAAGTATGAGCTCTGTGTTCAACCTCCAATACTATTTAGCCTTATTATGTTTTTAAAAAATCCTTCAAAGATACTGCAAATTTAAAGAAACCAGAAAGATCCATTTTAAAGCACGAGTAGGCTCACTACCTTGGACATAGTCTGAACATAACAGTGTGGAGATGAAACTAAAATTCCATCAGCAGCCTTTTAAAAGCAAAAGGAAATACTTAGTAAAGTTAATCACCTAACCAGAAGACTGCAGAATGGTGAAATGGAAAAAAAGATGACACCAGGCAGAGAGAAGCATGGCTGGCAACAGATGTGTGTGTGTTTCTCCTCGACAGTCTGCTGTGGTGTCTAAACACAGCTCATGAGTGCAAGACACTGTGTGTGCACATTATACAGCACATGATCATTTACACTGTACATCTACAGCTGTACACGAGGCTTCAGTTGGTTTTGACTGAGTGTGACAGATACATTAAATCAATAAATGACTTAAGTGTGAAGTAACAAACGACTCTACATTTCAACGTTGGTTTTACAGTGTGTGTGTATGTGTGAACATACCTATGAGGTGTTTGACACTCTTCATCTTAACACCTCCCAGACTCGAGCATATTCACAGGCATAAACGTAAATCCTTCCAGAAAAGCAGGAATCCCATTAAATTACGGTAATCTCACGGTATCCAAAACCAGTGGGGGCAACACATCCAGCAGCAAGCCCGGTCTGTCAACAACGGCAGCTTCTTCATCACCATCATGATCTTCATCATCAACTTCCAGATGTCCAGACAAACAAATCTCAAGCTTTCTCTCCCTTTTCTCCAGTTTCACTCACACACAAACACACACACACACACACACACACACACACACACACACACAGCCCTGAACTGTGTGTGTTGTAGTTGTTACATGCGTCTGCGGTCAGTTTTTCCAGCTCCAGCTGGAGTGAAACAGCTCTGCACTGAGCAGCAAACAGCCTCACAAGTCAGAGAGGGAGGGCAAAGAGACTATGTGTGTGTGTATGTGAAAAGAATGAGATGGAGGGAGAGGGAGAGAGAAATGCAGAATGGGGCTGAGCTGTAGTGTGTGTGTGTGTGTGTGTGTGCGTGTGTGTGTGTGTGTGTGTGTGTGTGTGTGTGTGTGCGTGAGGGAGAGAAAATGCATATACATGGATCCAGTTGTGCGTTTCATGGACATTTGGAAGCCAGTTGAAGTAAACTTTATAGTCCAGATGATGCACTTAAGTGCGTCTCCAGTAGGTTTCCTCATACTGGAAAACCTGGATGAACTGCTACCACAGTAATGTCACCCCCTCAGAGCTGACATGGACAATGAAATACATCATCGTGTCAGCTGTGCCTGCGGGGCCTTTGCAAAACTCAGAAGAAGAGTGTTTGAGAAACTGGATATACAAGGGAGAGCCAAACTGCTGCTTTACAAAGCAGTTGTTGTCCCAGTCTGTGAAACTGGGACAACAACTGCAGACACATGAGAGCCCTGGAGTGCTACCATCAGATGCATGTGTCAAATGCACTAACATTAGCGTGTTAGAGGAAGCAAACATCAGTTGCGTTGTCACCACCACCATAAAACACCAAGTCAGAGGGACCGGCCATGTAGTGAGAATTCTGGACTCATGTCTTCTTGAACTGATCCTCTCCTTCCAACTGCAAGGTTAGTGAGCCCTCCGAGGTCAGACGAAGATCAACATCAAGACTAATCAAAAGTCCCACTTAAAAGTAAATGAAAATACTCAACTAAATTATGTAACCAGAAGACTTGTGAAGTGGGAAAGTGGCAACAAAGAGAAGAGAGATTGACCATCAAGATCAAAAACTGCAATACATTTGTCCGTCTCTCCATACCTTTTGACTTCTCAGTCTGTAGCACTTAGCTGGTTCCTACTATTAAAAACATGAATCTTTAAACACACGTCATGAATATATGATTTCATTTTTTTTAAAGGCTTCGTAATTTCTTTAACAACTGAGTGCTGTAGTTCTTAGCAAACATTACAGAGACAGGAGGTAACTTGTTGAGGACTATTTTCAGCTGTGGATTAATCCACATTTGGTGCTCTAGTGAGTTTTTAGGGCAGCAGGACGGTGTATGTGGGATTGAGTCAAAATAAACTACAGTGTGTGTTCATGGTATTGAAGGGACATATCAGCCAGTTTAAAAGTGTGACCCACTGATGTGTTTTTAATAGTTTTAGGACAACAAAGGAGCTCTGTGGCACAGAGGAATAAGATTCAAGACACAATACTTGTTAGTAGGATTTATTCATTGTTGGTTTAGGTCTTTTTGTGGGATTTGTTAAAAAAAATGAATCTCACCAGATTTATACATTAATTAAAGGATCAAAATATTTTCCTGTACCACTAAAAACAAGAGACAGAAAAAGTTACCAGGAAGATTCACTATAAGTTAATGTTTTCCCATAAATTAGTACTATGGTAGCTTCTTTGGTACGATACTTTTAATTTATTTTTAAAATAATTATTTACTTTCATTTATTAATAACAATAATAATAAAATGCTCTATGACTGGTCACTTTTTACAAAGTATCCTATACTGGTGCATGACTAGAAACAATGATGTGGTTAAGTGTAAAACTGTAGTGGCAAGCAAGACCAATTAGAAGCAAACAGATGAGACAAAATGACACCAAAGTCAAGGTCAGTACAGTTTCAAACATGTTTTAGCCAGACTATAAAAGGTCATAATCCACCATAATAATCCCAGAATTATTCATACATACGTGTGTGTGTGTGTGTGTGTGTGTGTGCCCATGTATTACTCAAGTTGCAGGGACATAAATCTGTTTACACAGTCAAGTTATGGGAACTCACCGTACTTGTGCGGACAAAATGCAGGTCCTCATAAAAAAAATCATTAAATTTTAGGGTGAAGACTTGGTTTAAGGTTAGGTTTAGCTTAAGGTTTAGGTAAGGGTTAGGGTAAGTCTCCAGGAAATTAATGTAAGTCTATCGGATGCCAAAAGTGATGGAAACCTAACGTGTGTGTGTGTGTGTGTGTGTGTGTGTGTGTGTATATACATGAGCTTATTGTTCACAAATACTGAAGGAAACACATGTGCCTTCCACCTCCCTGCTCTGTTCTTTCCACCGTTCTCATAGCATTGAATGAACAGTACACAGTGACAGAATTATATGTCAACGTACATTTACAATACACACGTGTGCACACGCAATCACACACACACACACACACACACACACACACACGCACACACACAGACCTCCAGGACACAAACACAAACATGGAAACAGTGGACTGTAGCTACTGACACACTCACAGAGTAGACATACACAAACCTGCATGTGGACACACACACATTGTGTTCGAGACAATGCCTATCGAGCTGTCAGATTTGTTTTGGGAACTGTTTCCCATAAGAAAATAAACACTACTGTATTCCCAGACAAGTAATGTGTGTATGTGTTCATTATTCTGCTCTTCTGAATACAAGATTTCATCGACAAGAACTTTGAGCAAAGGAAGTGAAGAAGTGTGGTTTGTGGTCTGACATCTGCTAATGCAACCACATGAAACTCATGGTCATGAAACTCATCAAACGTCGTGGTCATATACTGCTACCTCTATTACTGTATGTGCACTGTCAACATTTTCTTTTGTAATTTTGTTCTGCACAAAAGTTGTGGAAGGGGTCAGAGTGCAAGGTTGGACATACAGAGAATAGGATTTTAACATCAGGGATGCAGATCACATCCTGGGTCCCACGTGTTGTTAGGTTAACAAAGTCAGCATTAGCCTTTTAATATTTAATGAAGACCAATATATGTTGCACTTCGTACTTTAACACCAGAGTTCACTGTTCGTTTTCCATAACCAACACAGTTACCACTGCTTCTTGTTTTTTTTTAACCAATTTCCATGACCATTCTCTAAAATTAACCAAGCAGTAAATGCTCTATTCATAACAAAGGTTTCAGTCTACGTCAGTCCAATATTCCCACGTACCATCTCAATAACACGTAAGCATCCAGCACATGAACAGGATATTAGTGTGTGTTTATTGTATGTGTGTGTGTGTGTGTGTGTGTGTGTGTGTGTCAGTTGGGTACCACCTGGTGTCTGAGCTCAGTCTACCTTGCTGGTTCAACTTACCAGCAGACCTCCCACACATGCACAATGGAGTCTGTGTTATGGAGCTTACATAACAGAGGAGATTACACTGAGCACTGGGACACTGAGACTCTATCTGATGACTGAACCAGCAGCAAACCGCAGGGCTGATGATCTCTCTGTGGTACTCTATATTGGTATTGTTAACAGAGCGTGGACACATTTGCTACAGCACCTCTGGTTGGATTTGGACATTATTTTTCTTTATTGAAGCACCAGAGTGCACCATCAATACAACATAGAGTGGTTAAAAAAGTTCCTCAACATTAACCAACAAAGTCAATAGATCATGGAGTATATTTACTGCACCTAAAATAATCACTGCAGGGTGGGTAAGGTTATAAAACAATATAATATTATTGGATAGATATATACTGGAAGACGCTGACATAATGAAAAGACACTTTTGTTATGCCAGAGTATCTGGACAATGCATGGTCATTCAATGATGTGTTATATAGGTTGTTTTTCAGCTGTGTTTTATTCTATTGTAGTCTACTTTCTTTCCTTTGGTTTTTAAGTACAACATGGTTTTGTATCCATGTATCCTTGCAACATGAGCTGAACTAGTTTCACAATGTCTTGTTTTTGACGATGTCTGTAGAAGTGCACTTTGGCCATTTTTGGCTTGATATAAACAAGATGGTGCAGCTGCCATAAAAGCTGGGATGTTTTGATAGTTATTTATGTTGTGTGAAATATGTCAAATGGTCAAATAGTTGAACAAAACTAAGATTAAAGTCTAGCCATCGTATTTGGACTGTCATGAGACCTGAGGCACACACAATTCACAGCAGAGGTACAGAGGTGACATTTTAAACCCAATCTGCAATTGTTACATAGAAAGGGAACTCAGAGAGGTCAGTAAATATAATAAGCAAATCATAAGATATCAGTGATTATATTTCAATGATAATATATAATAATGGAACCTCTCAAATGTCCTTTCCAACCTCATAAAAAGACATCAATGCTTGTAATCTTAATAAAAGGCCAATATATTCATTCCTTTAAAGAATCATGTTCAATTCAGTTGCTTTATCTCTGGTGCAGCCCTGTCAAGCACTCTGTGTAGGAATGATCTAAGAATGGGAGCGATGAAAGGCCCTTCTCTGTCTTTGCAGACCCATGGTTTACTGCTGTTAGTCTGGTGGTAGAGTCAACATGTGACCAGTGCACCCTGAGCCTTCAGGACCTGAGCATCTCATGACCTGCCATCGCAAGGACAACAGCAGCCCAGACTGCAGAATATGCACACACAGCAGGTAAGCACACACTCACAAAAACTGCTTTCTCTGTGTGTGTTTTCTAGTTCAATAAGGCTAAGTGAGTGACATGACAACATGCTGTAAAAAGTACACAAAACACACCCATTCTCACAAATACACACACAAATTCATGTGCAGGGCCAACACTTGCTATCTCTAACTACAGCTTTAGCAAACACATGCATTACATGAACTTGATGAATGATTCTTCCTTCAAAGGTTTAAAAACACAGCGTGGCATCATGAAATATACATTCTGTATACGGTTCCTATCACCGAGGGTTTCCCTCTACACTGGAAAATCTCATTCAGTTCATATCAATATACAGTTTTATACAATTGCTAAGTCACATTTTTCTACAGCAATTTCACTTTTTCAGAACTCCTCACACTGTCAGCACAACAGCAGTCGATGTGGATCAAACTGTGCATCACTTTGCTTTGACACAAAGTGCATTCAGTGTTTCCATCTTTCAAAATTCATCAGCTCTTTTTTCAGACGCAACCACTGAAACTCAGTGTTTTGAGTCCAGTATGCAAATGTTTTCATACTATTGCCAAAACTGTTGAATTTATGCTCAAAACCTAGCACAGCACACAATTACTGTAGATTACACTGTAATTGTCTACATTCTGCTACATCTACATCTAAAAAATGGCACTTCTTGGGCTGCGGCCCTGATGCGGTTTTTTCAAAAGCCCCGAATCGCTTGGGTTTTTAAAATAACTTCAACTCTATGTAAACTCTCCTCAGGCTCTCTGATTCAGGATGATCAGCCAGTCAACTGCAGACTGATGTTTCAATTCCATGAATCCACAGCTAGAACACTGGAGCAGTAAGATGGTAAGGCAACTACACCTACATGGATTGCTGGCTTGCTAGCCCACCTGCGGGCCATCAGAGAATTTCTTGTCGTTTATTTTTCTTCCCACCTATAGCAACAAATAATACATTCATGTTTATACTCACATTATACACTGTTAGAAAGCTAAGATCCTCATGAATCAATTGATGCAAACCATTGCAAGATACAATCACAACAGGAGGGACAACAAATGCCAACAGTAGACAAGCAGCCACTTTTAAAGTTCATGCAATATTGAGGCAACTAACCGATTACATCTCTCTGTGATCCAGAGATTGATAATACTCCACACATGCTACAAAGCTCCACACAATCCAATGCATTAAATATCTTGTCCAACACAAGATAATAATCCACTGAAAGATGGATTATCAGATGAGTAGATGTCCTTCGCTTGTCTTCTGTGTTTTCGGGCAATCACGATCTGTCATACAAAGCCAGCAGCCACAGAAGCCAATAACAGTTTAACAACTGGGCCTTCTTCTCTTCTTCTGTGTGAAGATCAAGCCAGTTGCAACCAGTTTTGTAGATGTCTGAAGCTTCGAATTGCCAATGAAATTCTGAATATGCAGATATGCCGCTTCAGTGGGTTCTTTACAGCTCTGGTCACCTCAAATCAAGGAAGTGATAAATATAGTAAATGGCCTCAATATAAACATATGTAGCCAAAATATAGGTACAGATAACATAATTGTGAATATATATGGCCAAAATGTAGATTTAATGAATATAAATAAAGATATTGATGATGATGTACAGATCCGTGAGGGACCATGTCACCCTAGCTTTGTCCTCAGCTCCCAATGTTCCTATTTCCATATTTCTCTATACATTACATTACAGTCACCCTACATTCATTAATTTAGTTTCTTTTCTATTTAAAACATCAAACCTTAGATATGTGTCAGCTGAGCCACAGTAAAATACACTTAGTTATTGTACTATTGTAATGCTGGAAAGAACGTAGCTTAGAATCACAAAGCTAATGTTCCTAAAAACACTGCCACATTTTGACAGGCAAAAGAAAAGACATTGCATTCCTCTTCCCTTTTCTTCTTCTACTGCCATACTTGTCATATTGCCGAACAATGTAAGGCAGTGGTGATGAAATGATTAGCGGTTTTGTTGCTGTGTCACTCACTGAGGTAATCTTTATAAAGCAACGAGAAAGCTGGCTGTCAACACATGTTGCACTGATTCTGTGATCTGCATGTTCAGTAAAAACACTGAAACCTGTGCTGTGAGGGGTCTATATTCTCAGCACTGAGCATGTGATTTAGTGTTTTACACTTTGCATGTAAGGACAGCATTTTGTGTTTAAAGGTGATTTTCACTTCGGCTATTTTCATTGCAAGATTTTAACATTGAAACTCTGAGATGAGTAACTGAGTCAAAACTGTTGAAATGAAGAGACACAGGAAATTAATAAGAGTAATATAAAATGTATTTATTTACTTATTTTACATAAAGTATCTTCATATATGTGGCTTTGTTGTGTGAACTCCTCAGATAATCCATGCTGACCAGTTGACTGACTCATCTATACTGCCCAGAGGAGGACAGCAGAAAAGGCCTGCCATTACATGAACACTTACTATGAGTCACTTCAGAGCTCCCTCTCTGTCTGTCATCCCCCTCTCTGCAGCTGAGGCTGTCCTGTGGCAGTGGATTTCCATAACTCTGGGTCTGACTGAGGTCAGAGGCTGATATTTTTCAAATTCTTTTCATTCATGTGAACATTTAGTGTGTGTAAACTTTAGGCACTATTGAAAGGCAAATGTGAATTTCATGTTTTTCTATCCTTCTCTCACATATGAGCCATTTCTTAAATATGAATGATTTTTATGAGGACCTTGCAACTACAGAAAATAGACACTCTTCAAACACACACACACACACACACACACACACACACACACAGTGCAGAGCTTGTGTTGTTTTTGGGTGGTTGCTCCTCAAGGTCCAGGGGAAGGGGGGTTTCCTATTGGTTCTCAGGAAGAAGGCGTCAGCACAAGAAGACAATCAGAGGATGTCTAATGACAGGATCTGCTGATAACAGGGCTCTCTCACACACACACATGCACACATTATTCCAATGAATATCATCATCATGAAATATACAGTGCTGACAAACAGGCTCAGGCCCAACGATGTCTGAACACTAAAGGTTGAATCACCACAAACACCTTCAGTGGTGGGTGTAGGAATGTGTGCACTTGTGTGTATGTGTTAATGTGCATGTGGTTGTCTCTGTTGTCACCGTAAACCTAAGCATGCTTGGTCTTGACCTCAGCGGTCACAGGGACTGACACAGAACAAACTGCAGGGTTTTGGGAGATTATGTCATTAGTCAACCCACATGTTGAGTGATGACAAGGTGAGCACCACAAACATCTGTAGAAAACACCACGTTCAGCAATTTATGCAAAAGTTAGTTAGTTTCTGAGGAGCAAACAAACGTGCCTCGAACCATCATTCAAAGTAAATAAACTCTGATTCAATGTTTTTTACATCAAAAAACTACAAATCACCCCAACTCTGTTATCATTCAACTAAAGCTCAAGACAGTAACCAGTATTAGTATCACTTAAAATCTGCAAATTGTGACCATGGGAATCTTTCTCACCTCCCACTCTCCTAAGGGATGATGGGAATGAAAGAATAGAATGTAACAGAACAGTCAGAGCCATTGTCGGTGCGTTAAGATACCAGCAGCAGCTGACTGTATGTACCTACACAGAGATACATAGTAACACCTGGACGCACACTGCAGACTGGATTGTCCACTATGTGACATTGTTGGTCATGAGAAGGTCACAGGCTTTAACCTTGTTCTGAACTATCTTGTGCAAACAAGATATTGATATCACTGACAGTTCCTGAATAAGTAAAGCCTGACTAGCTAAATGACGAAAGTCATCAAAGTGTGTTGACTGTTGCTTATTTTCATTAAATTTTTCAGTGACCATGTGTCTTTCCTGCTCATTAGCACATGAGAACAATGTTTGTAATGCAGGGCTCTGATCTGATTGTTAGACAGCACCTTCAACTACCGTTTCGAAAATGAGAACACAACAAAAGTTATTGTCAGCCTTTTCTGAGAGGAACTTTTGGATTGTTAATGATTTACTCCATGCAGACCAGGGTTATCTTGTTCAGAGTCATATTGCCTCTGCTGACATCTTTTTGCTCACATTCTGTCTCTCCCTCTGAGCAATGCAGCATTACTTGCAACTATTATTTCAGCTTCACCTTAATCACATCTGCTACCAGAAAGTTAAAAAACCTCCCATAATCCTCTGGGCCTTTAACCTCTGATCAGTGAAGTCCCCAAATAACTCTGGCAGACTGCCTCTTTTCCTCTTTTGTCTGATTCTGTAAGCAGGTCACAGTCTCACAAACACCACAACGATATAAGACCAGGTACAACCCCCCTCACATGAAGTGTGTTCAGGGGCACAAAATAACTAACATGAAAACATGCTTTTAATCTTAACTCAAAGGTAACAGAGACCCTCAGCTGGAGAGATAGAATCAATGTTACCTTGGATCAGGTCATCCAACTGATGTCAACAAAACACAAATTCAGCACGTTATTCCACGTTCAGCATTGCATGTTCATACACTCTCCTGTCTTCCTGTCCGTCTTGTGGAAACACTCAGAATAATTTTGGCTCTTACGGTTGATTTTTCAGACTGCTTTTGAGCTCCTCATCATGACAGTATGTGACACTGGTATCTCCTAGCAACTGAATCGATTATTTGGTCTGCAATAAAGATGTGGAGGGATGCTTTCTAGGAATAAATTTCCTCTGTGGTGGCCAAACTTGTAGCTACCTTAAACTTAGCTAACGAAACAAAAACACTTATACACTTATACAATGAAACAGTGAAGTTGGAGACCGGAGAGCTAAAAAATGAGCTGAAACTTGCTATAAGGCTCTGACACACAGAGAGCTGCAGATTCAGCTGATAATCCTTTGTAGGTTCATTGTTTTCATATTGTCATTTGATACTTTGTCATTACAAAAATATCTGCCATTTCTATTCTGTCCTGAAGTGGGATACTAGTGTGCACTGGTGTGCATGCGTGATAAGTAGGCCAACATATTCATGTTGCGTCTTAAGGGAGAATCATATATTATTTATGTGTGTTTACTGCACCTCCAGGCATACAAAGACATCATCAACATTCAATACTACTTGTACAATATGTCTGCACAAGTATTGTCGGTCTGTGGGGGCTTGTGACATTCAATTTTACAGAAAATACTGCCGATGCAGCTCATGTTTTGAATACATCTTTAGACAGTGTTGTGTTTAGCGCTTGCTGATTCTGTATTTTTGTATCAATGAAACCAAAACTGCTCAGGATGATGACAAAGATAATCTTAACTTTGGCTTTGGATGAGTTTTCATGTTCATGTGTGTTCAGGATGTTGGAGTCTTTCTGCCTTGCTGTCACTGTTACCGTCATGAAATTTTTTTTTTTTTTTTGGTTGGAAAAACACATACAAGCTGGCATGTTAACACAACATGAATCCACTATAAAAAGCCAGCTTCAACAGGATGTCTACACTCACAGGTTTCTCGCCATCAGGTAAAAATTTTAACTCGGCCATGAAGACGTTCCTGCTAAACATCAACATGTTAGCATTGCCATTGTGAGAGTGTTAGCATGCTGGCATTGACATTCATGTCAGAGCACTGGACCTGCTGTACAGTCTCACAATTGGTAGCATGCAAGATCAAGTCCCTTCAATGCACAGGTCCTGATAACAGATGCACAAGGTGTTCGGCGGTGTTTGACAATGGCAGGCCTGTCTCTTACTCTGCTTTTAGTTTTAATTGTCCCAGTCTCACAACAGTCAAGTCCAAAAGCTGGTTTTAAAGTATGTGGATGGCACAGTAGTCCTCTATTCTGTAATAAGACAAAGCAATACAGAAGTTGTCTGGACGTAACTGCGGTTTTATAAGTAAATGTGTAGCACACCATCATTCTTAAATTAAGATCTGGTCCCACTGGTAGAATCACTTCAGTCCAGTGGAACTGCAGCAATTAGGGGAGTAGTAAATCATCGTTCATCTTTAGTCAACTTTAACCAAGAGCAAGACATCTTGACAGTGCTGACCTTTGAGGGAACAGAGAACTGAGAGTCCAAATGGCTCCACAAAAGAGGCATGGTTTGAGGACAGTTATGACATATTCCCTAACCTTTTGTTGAAGAAATTTATGTGACATGGTGATCAAAAAGTTAACAGCATATTACAGAGAAAATAGACTATTGTGACTGTTTAGCAAGCATGTCTGGCTAGCATGTTAGTGGATAGCTCACCAAATACAGCACTGCACCAACTGGCAGTACATCAGTACTACAGTGCATCAGTCCAGTGCTTTGCTGGTGCTATCACGAGACAAGTTACAATGTTGAACTACAAACTAACACTTGCCAAGAACCAGAGAACCCAGAGAACCCAACCTGTACTCTGCCAGCGTCCCAACCTGTATGCTAGAATATTACCTGGCTCCAGGTTTTAATTTAAGTAAATGTGCACAATAAATATTTGCACCTTGTAAACACAATATCTAAGCAAACACAGGGGCCCAACTACAAGACATGGCCTCAGACAAAAGACTGTGGCAACATGTCAACCATGTTGGATCTTCTTTGATCAATAGCTGTGACTCTGCTCCTCATCAAACCAGTTTGGTTTATAGCTTCAGTGGACACATTTCTAGTTGTTTTTGATACACTAGCTATGTAGGGGTATTTGTGATGTGCCCACAAAACTTGTATTGGGTGTCAAACCATAATAGGCACTAAACATTATACATATGGACATGTTGGAGAAAAGCATGGGATGGGGGATGGAGGGATGGATACATACTTCTCAGCTTGGCTGACCAACTCTTCTGACACATCCCCAGGAAGTGGTAGTAAGACTCCATTTCAGCGGTGGAGATCCGTATGGTGGAATAAGCTTGTCCATATTGACCACATATTGGACAGCGAGACAGAAGGGTCTGGTATTGCAGCCTGTCTAGAGCATCCATCTCATAACGTCACCTAACCTCACCTGGGATGAGCCTGTGTGTGATTTCCTATCTACCATCAAGCCTGCGCACAGCCTCTGCAGCAGAGACAAAGGAATGATCCATGTTTCCTCAATGTTTCTGCATTCACACACACACGCACACACACACACACACACACAGGCACAGTTTCTTTCCCCTACCGCAATGCTACTGCAGCTATTCTTGCATGTGTCCCTGTCCAGCAAGGTGCCTCTAACCTCGCTTCTACTCTCTCTGTCTGTCTCTCCGTCATAATCTCTGCATTAGAAAGTAAAGCCTATTACAGGACATCTGCATATGCCCGCCCCCATGGCTACCACCAACACAAATGACTACAACCTGCTGTCAGGGAGTGACTCCACACTCTCACCTCTGTTAACTCTATCCCTTTGCAAGCATGTTATTTTTAGCCACTACAGTAATGCAGTGTTTGCTGAGATGCTTCAAATCTTTGCAGCTTTTTCAAAATTCCTCACTGAAAAAAAAAAAACTGATGTGAAATCACACTTTTGTGAGGTACTACCCTCAAAAATAACTTTTCAGAAATAAATAATATACATGTAAAAGTCTGCGATTTAAATTCCATTTTCATTTCAGTTATGACAGGAAGGTGACATGGTTAATATGTGGACGATTGTGAGGAGGAATAAAATCAACGTGTTCAGAAACATATAGATTCATATATACTCATACTTGAAGCTCCGCTGATACCAGACAACAATCTGTTTTCTCTGAGAGAAACTGTATAGGAATCCCAAACAGTGCATCATGATGAGCAGAGCCATGTGTTTAAAGGGCATCAAAGTAGTGAATGTTACTGGCCGTGACTGTCACAGCCTCGAACATGCCCACCTATAACATGTAATAATATACACAAAGTTAGCAAAAAGTGCATTCGGCCCTCCTCCGACTCACGGGGCATGGAACACTTGACTGTGATCTGCATTGCGCTGCCCGGTTTATGGAAATAGAGCCAATAAAATTAGCGACTATCCTTAGATCAAATTTTTTACGGTGTCACAGAGAGAAAGAAGAAAAGTTTTAGTTGAACATACATTATCTGTGAGACTGGGTTAATCATTTGGGTCAGGGTTATCTTCCTGTGTTTGAGCTTGATTAAAACCATTAAACCAACCACCAACATGGGTACCTGTAGCTTTCTTCTCTGTACTGCCAGGATTTCAGAGGTTTTGGACTTGAAGTCCTGTGCAATTTAACTTCTTTCCTCTAATAATGTCAGATAATCCAAACTAAACTAAAAAATGATGTTTTGATGCTGTTCCTGATGCTGCGGTTGTTTCTTGAGTTCATGCTGTACAGACCAGACACTGTTATGTCAACCACAAACCAAAACCAGCATTTCATTTCATTGCAATTCAAGGGTTACGATCATAAAATTCTTTTTTGATGAAAACCATTCATTTTGTTAGCTTGTTTCAAATTGAATTTTCTTTCAAGGCTAATATAATTATTTATCAATGTTTCTTTTAACATTGAGATGCCGTTTGATGTTCAGACTACTGTGCCTAAATCAAAACCACCCAAATCTTCCACCCAAAACAGACACTTAAACAGACACTTCATCTAGAAACATATGGAATGTACGCATTGATATGTGGAGTAGTGAGTGTACTCCACAACATCTCCACACTGCCGGAAGTCACGTCAAGAAAAGGTTTTTGCAAATAGAAAATAATGAGCTCAAATACAAAACCAACCAAAGAATAAGTGAAAATAGCGTGTACAGAAAATAAAACAGTGACAGAGTCAACACACTTTTGGTGTGATGTATTTTTTTTTCTTTTGCATCACATTTCATGTATTTCATTTCTAAAGTGAATTATTACACTGTAATGAATCCTAACACAACACTCACCACACTGGGTGTCTGTTTGTTGAATGGTTAGGAGTCTAATCCCCATCGCTGACAATGTCCCAACTTGTTGACCCTTCATAAGACATCTACTAACTAACTCACAGAACACCTCAATTACACTTAGTATACACACCTGCAACACTGTGAAAACAGCCAATATGTTCATCACTTACACATTACTGATCCCATGCTGCTGCTGTTCTTGTTCTGAAAAAATCCACACAGACAGGAGGTCCGAGCCACGCGGCTAAGCCAGCGTCCAGTCCGACGTCCTCAGCAACATAACACGCGACACATTTACACAGGTCTGGTGACACTACGGTCCAGTCCTCAAGGCTGTCTGGTCTCCCTCAACACGGCAGAACAAGCCCTCCTCTTTCATGTGTAAGAGAGCAAGAGAGAGCAAGGCAGAGTGAGAGGGACAGGGGAATGTAAATGTGTGTGTGTGTGTGTGTGTGTGTGTGTGTGTGTGTGTGTGTGTGTGTGTGTGTTCACCAGAGCAGGGGTCTGAGCCTCTCCTGGCAGCCTTGTGACCGGCTGAGCAGCTCAGTTTTTACCACAGTTTACACAAATATCCTTAACAATACTCCCATCAGGCAGCGGGACTTCCCTTCCCATCTGCATCCTTCCCTGTTTACTCCCACCTTTCCTTCCCCCCTCCTCCTGCTTCTGTGTCTCCCCCTCAAAAATATTTAAGGCTTTTCTGCTTTGTTACATACTGTTAAGAGCGGGAGAAAGAAATAAGGTGTCTGACAAAGGTTATGAGGTCAGATCTGAACCCACAATCAGGTTGCTGTAATTTTCCTTGGAACATCACCTCCACTTGCTGTTTCTCTACCTTTTTCCTCCCTTACCCCTTCCTGTCAGCCATCATTACCCATGTGCCCTTCCTACCTTTAGATCTTTTTACTCATTCATTCTTTCCTCTCTCTCCAGTTTCATGGAAACAGTCCTCTTTTCCTCTTTCCTTTTTTTTCTCATGTGTCCCTTTGTACTTGTACCATGTGTAGTGGAAGGAGCACAATAGCATCAGCTGGTGTATACAGTGCACTACAAGTATTTTGGCAGTTTCCTTGGATATACATAAGTCAAATGCTGTTAATGTGGCCCGTGTGAAGACAGCTTGTACTGATTCAAATTAAAATGTATCTGTTTCAACAGGTGTACATGAGATGGAAGACAAAGCAACAAGGCTGAAACATGTCTGCTGAGTGTCACACCTTGTCTGCAATGTCCATGTAGCAAAAAAGCAGCAGTGGCATTCTCTGTCACTAAGTGCCCTTCCACCCACCTGTTTTTATGCACATTTTCAGTTAAATTGAAATCCTGAGAGGAAACACCAGAAAGTCAGAAAAAATCTCAAAAAGGATTTTACGCTTGGCTGAGGTGGAAAGGTTGGTGAGTAGATAAAAAATGCAACAAAGTGCCATGGAAACAGGCTTAATCATGACTTACAACAAGCATTTCACTTAAACATCACTCAAGCTTCCACTAGAGAGATGGAAACATCAGAGCTATGCAGCGTGTAACCTTCACATTGGTGCTGTAACAATATCAATGAGAGAGTATTTCTTCATTGAAAGAATGACACTGAAGGCTTTGCTCTACTGAAAAGATGTTTTTACACCTTTCCCAACTGATTTCCGGTTTCCTTCTCCAACTACGTCATATGGTAGCATATGCAGAAGAGTACAATTCCAAATGATGTTTCATACATAACCTTACCTGGGGTTTGATCCTGGCATCAAACCAAAGTTTAGCAGCATCTGTAGCATTACATATTATGCTATGTTATATTGACAGCTTGATATTGCTTTGAAGTCAAATTGATCTCAAATCTAATCATAATCAGTTCCTGAGACATGAGTTAAGCCTAGCCCAAGACTAAAAATGTTTCTCAATGGAGATCTTGCCTGACAAAACACTCTAAAAACTGTGCAGCACCAAGAGAGAATTAACCTAACGTACATACTTTGGTGGTGGGAGGAAACCCACAAACAAATATGGAGAACATGCAAACTCCACACATTCCGCATGGGACTTGAACCCAGCAGTTTCTTGTTGTGAGGTGACAGTGCGAACCACTGATTCACCATCCCGCCCTATTTGTAAGAGACTCTTTCACATGGGATGAAGTACATTATCAGAAGGATCAGCACCACTTTGCACGTATAGGATTTGAAGTTATAACCCCACCACTTAAGAAAAGCATGCAGGCTTTCAGACATATGTCTTAACCATGACACTAATCACCCATCCCAACAGAAAGTGTTCAGGTCACCTTAAAGCCTTCACAGTGGGTTCAAGAACCCTTGTGATCACCTGTCTATCTATATATGAACTGATAGTAGAAGCTTGAAATACAGAAGATCCAAAACTAGGTAAGCTGTATCTAATATCTTATTTCTGCGTGCTTGAGTGTAGCTAAGGACTTTTATTCTGGAAGATGGACTGATAATACCTGCCTGATAATGCCTTTTGTTTCTTGCTGTCTCATAGACATAAACTATAGACCTACAGCCTGAACAAACAATGTGGTGTGACAATGACTTGAACAAGAGGTTTTGGGTGATTACAGAAACACCTTTTCTGGTGAGATGGTTTAATGTGTTATCAATGTTGCATTGTCCTATTAAAACCTTATGGGGTTCCCTCACTTTTACCTGATTATGTGCCAGTGGAGGCTCTTAGTATAAGAGTTAGAGGACAGGTGTATTCACTCTTTTTCACTGTCACAATTATTATGTGCCCATATTTGAACTGTTCTGATTGGACCATATGTTACTTTGATGTTCATAGATAGTTTATGATTCATCTGTGGTAGTCAGTGGACTTTGGTGTGATGCTACAAATACTGATGCTCTTTTTTTCTCTTCCCTCTCTGCTATGTCACCACATCTTACAGTCACCAGGCATGCCTGGTTTGTGTCTTATTGATCATGTTGCTGATTCCACTGGTCTTATGCTCACTTTTGACCTGTTCTCCTAGGACCTACACAGCCTCTCCTGTTCTGTTGGCTTGTGCTCAGACTGTCTCCCCTCCTTATCCATCATTTCAGGATTTTTGAACATATTTTTTTACTCATTTAACATAAAATGTTAAAATTATGGATGATCACAATATACAGTACAATATATGGGATTGAATCTTTTTTTTTTTTTTTTTTTTTTTGCCAAATCTGTAGAATAAAATATGGTTCTCCATAGAACCCCTTAGTTTCTATGAGAGATGCTGACTGGACGCATATGCTGAAAAAGTCTCAGTGGGCATCTTCACATTTCTGTGTTTTGGGCCCATAGAGCATGTGAATATGTGACACACTGAAAATACAAGTTGTTAAGTTCGCCTGACCACCTCAATAGGTGGTTTGAATGTTCAGATCTTGGGAGGATTTTCATCTGCACGTCACACATTAATCAGGTAAATGCCACTCAAAGACATCTAGAACAAAATCACAAAGCTTCCTCTCGCTCTGAGAAACTACACAGACAGATTCTTGCAGACTTTCTCCTTTTTTCTTACTTTTCTAGACCTCCTTTCAAGGCATTTTCCATCATGTTTATGAGGAGGTGTTTAAAATCACTTCCAGTTGTGCCTTTTTTTACACTGAGGTTCCTCCGTGTGGTCTCACAGTCCCAGCTTTCTCCCTTGAGGTTGACGTGTGTTTCTATGTCTCCACCCCTCCCATCCACCACCAGTGTCACCACCTAGACCAAGCTCCCCCTCCACCCTCAGCTATCCCCCCTTCTTTTTCCACCTCTTCCTCCTCTCCCATGCTCCTGAAGTAAATGTGCGTCAGAGGCCTGCACATTGAAAATAGACCGTTTTCTTCAATAAATCACCGGTCTGCATGGCTTTGTTGTCCTAGTGTCATGTGTATGTACTGTATGTCTGCAGCCAAAGTGTAAAGGATGCAGCCTTGCAGGACAAAGATTCATACACACACACACACACACACACACCCACACACCCACACACACACACACATTGTGTTTTTATCACTTGTGGGGACATTACATAGACTTACATTCATTTCCTGGAGACTTACCCTAACCATAACCATAACCACTACTTGCCTGACCCTAAGCTTAACCTAAACTTAACCTTACCCAAGTCTTCACCCTAAATTTTAATGATTTACATTATGGGGACTAGAAGGCAAGTACTTTACTGCTTACTTTTTAGTTCTTACTACTTAAAATTTAATGATTTACATTAAGGGGACCTGCATTTTGTCTCCATAAGGCAGGTGAGTCCCCACAATGTGACTGTGTAAACAGATTTTTGTCCCCACAACGTGATAGATACCTGGTCACATGTACACACACACATAAGTTAGGTTTTCATCACCTTTGGGGACATTACATAGACTTACATTCATTTCCTGGAGACTTACCCTAACCATAACCATAACCACTACTTGCCTGACCCTAAGCTTAACCTAAACTTAACCTTACCCAAGTCTTCACCCTAAATTTTAATGATTTACATTATGGGGACTAGAAGGCAAGACCCCATAATGTGACTGTGTAAACAGATTTATGTCCCCACAATGTGAGGAATACATGGCCACACACATACACACACACACTCAGGTGTTCATGTCCTATAGTTAATGCTCTTACTGTGGTCTAGTAGTCTATTTAGAGGCAGTTGCTATGTTTAGCCGTACAACTAGAAGTACTACACAATCCAGTCTGTAGAGAAACCAGCAGACAACTGACATGATGAATATCCATAGCAAACAATATTTATGGAGTCAAATTCAAACATGTGTGTTTGGTTGATTAGTCAAAATGAGTCTAGACACAGCTGTTTTTCAATCGCTAGGTATTTTGGTATCTTGTCACAGCACTGACCATTGATTTTCTCATGTTACATCTCGTATTTGCAGGCTGCCTTGACAGTGGATGAAAACGTGAATGCGATAGTGTTGGCTGATTGTCCAAGAATAGCCCCAGAGTCACAAGTAGAGGAACAGAGTGGACGACAGATAAGAGATTACTATCCTCAGTATTTATCCGAGATACAAGGCCAGTGTAAAATGAACTCCTTAATAAAAATAACAGACCTATAGCTCCCCACAAGCCACAAATTGTGGACAGTCTTCAGTTGGACTTTGTTGTGAGGCAGGTAAAAGTGTCATTTTACTTCTCAGAATATGTCAATGTTTGGCTCTTAGGGACTTTCAGCATAAAAGCATTACATTTAATATTATTTGCTTGGACAAACTATACGAGACAGTTAACGCCAGCTGCTAATGTTAGCTAACGTTAATTCTTGCCCCAAACTTGTCGAACATGCTGAATATAACTCGATGGCTTCTCCACTGTACTCGTAAGCATTAAGTTAAGCATTAAGTGCACAAAATTATCACTAACATTATAGTCCTCATCTTTTTCAGTGTGTAATGCAATTAAGCTAGTTAACATTAGCTAACACTATTCGCATATAATATTAGCGATCAGTTTGGTGAACATGTGTTGTTGCTTCCTGTAGTTTAATTTTACGCAGTTGATTCTGTGCAGCTGGGATGATGACGGAGGAGACACAGACCATGCATTGAGGGAATGTCAACAAAGGCATGACAAACATGCATGCTAACATGCAATCAAAATAACATTTAGCAATAATCAGTATGGTGCTTTTGTGTGCCCATTTATGCATAAAGCATTTTTAGACTCCATGAATATTAACTTCACGAGTGTTGAATAAACCAAACTCTTAAGTTTAAGTATGAACACTTCTCAGGAGATCACATGAAAATGAACACAAGCATTTTACTCTACATGGAATTCCACAAGAGTTTAGTTTTAACCCCTGAAAAAGGTTGAACTCCCAGGAGAGTTACTTTGACTCTGCCATAGAGTGCATGCAATGGTCTCACATGTGCACTCAAACTGAGTTGATTTTAACTCACCTAGACTTTATTCCAAATGCCAGAATTTTGCGGTGCAGGAATCCGAGTATAGGCCTGGTCAAAATAGACCCCAGGATAACAGACTCCTAAAATGAGCTGGTAGAATCTGAACTAATGTCTTTAACTATCAACAACTGTCCCAACTGTGCGCTGCAAGAATCAGCTGCAGGAGGGAGGCTTCATTACATCATGGATTACATCATTGCAGGCCTTGGCTACCTCACTGGGATTGACCTTCTCCTGTTACAACCAGTAAAACACCACAGATTTGAAGTAACAGTCGTTTCCTCTTTCATAGGATGAGCAAGTGAGCACATCAGTGACTAATGACTGAAAATGTCTGTAATCAGTTGATGCTGTTTCATATATTACCTACAGCACTTTGAATAATTGACAAGCTGAAAGTTCCCACCAGCCTCACAGCCAAAGGGAACAGCTGTTGTTTTCTGCTGTCTGTTCAGTGAGGGTTATTCTTTCAAACAGGCTACTTTTATGATATCATCACCCAAAAAAATGAAGACAAACTTTCTAATGCTTATAGGCTGGCCTAGAGCAACGCTGATAACACAGAGTGCCTGAAATGAATGAGAAGACAGTAGGCTACCTGCAGTCATAATGCTGCATTCACAAACATTCTGAGTCCTCTCAGAGAGCTCCGAACTTAGACGAAAAATCACTGCCAAGGAGTAACAGGAACATTCTCAAAACAATTCTGAATAAGAAAGGGAATGAAAATTCCAAGGAGGTGTGGTTGACCACTTTGCTAGGTATGGTGCATACATACTAAGAAAAAAAGAAAAACGCACTCTTAGGGATAGTGGATGTAGAATGGACTGTGAAATGGATAGGCCTCATCATAGAGGAGCCTATGAAGACACGGTGTAATTCATTCATTCATCTTCTATACCCGCGCATCCCATTTCGGGGTTGCGGGGGGCTGGAGCCTATCCCAGCTAGCAATGGGCGAGAGGCAGGGTACACCCTGAACCGGTCGCCAGCCGATCGCAGGGCAACATACACAGACACACAGACAGACAACTCACACACTCACACTCACACCTACGGACAATTTAGAGACCAATTAACCTAATGAGCATGTTTTTTGGTCTGTGGGAGGAAGCCGGAGTGCCCGGAGAGAACCCACGCATGCACGGGAAGAACATGCAAACTTCACACAGAAAGGCCCTGCCCGACCCAGGGTTCGAACCAGCAACCTTCTTGCTGTGAGGCACGCGCACTACCTGCTGCACCACCGTGCCCCCTCACGGTGTAATTATGAATGCTATTTTATGTACATCTATGTTACATACACTCTGAACCACAACTGCTGAAGTTCCATTTATTTGCATTTCTTTACCATGATAGTAATTGTAGTAGTTAATGTATTTGTTAGACCTTCTAACAAGGGAAAAATGAATCAGCTTTCATCAGTTACTGTGATTGCTGACATTACAGCGTTATTACATTGGATGCGAGACGTGATCATATCTCTAGTGAGATAACAAACATTTATCCCTTCACAATCTAATCTGTATCATTTCATTAACTCACTGTCATTCAGCATTTGAATATACAGTCAGGAGAATATACAGTCTTTGACCTTAGCAGCTCTCTTAAAGGCTAAGATCTTTGTGAGTAACTTTTCTCTTATCTATTCTTAAAATGTAATGGGTTTTTTTGGAATTTTTACAATTCGATCATTATGAGCAGCTCTTTGGACTCGCAGGCTTCATGAATATGACCCCAGGGCAATAAATCTGTGACAAAGTTATTTTTACTGGTTGATTATATTATTCAGTGGTAATTTTCTGGTCATTAGAGGGACTTTTTGGCTGCTTCCAGTACATTGCTTTTTGGCCGCTTATCATTGTGTTTTCATCCACACTGACAGGAGTTTTATTTTATTAGGTAACACAGGGTTACTGTATATAATTCATGCTGTAATTAGGGTTGCAACTAATAAAAATATTCATAATTAATTACACTGCACAAAGAATAAGGCTGATTATTTTATATTTTTCTTACTGTCAGCAGATTCTATGAAAATATGAAAAGCAACAACGTATTGGTGTGTCTCAGTACTTTCTACAACATTAACCACGTGTTAGAAAGGCTTTGCGCATCGCTGGAAGGAGCATGTGTTGGACGGCCTGAGCAGTTGCTCTGATGTGTCATTATTGTGGGTGGGTTTACATTGAAGTTAGCTGAAAACCTGGTGCACCTCAAACAGATGCTGAAAGGTACCTTGTGTGTCTGTATGAGATGCAGAGGATCGTGACAAAGCATCGGTATTTGACACTGTGGGAATGAGACACACGCTAAATCAAATAAAAAAAAAGTTCACTAAATTCATATCATGTGAATTTTGGTTAGATTAGATTAGACTACAGTTTTTGATTGATTAGATTATGATAAAGAATCTAATCAAATCAGTTGTGTGTAGCATTCACCATCTCGTACTATGCTGAGATTAGATCTTAGATCTTAGTACTCTGGCATTTTATGTGAATTTCATAAAGTACTAGGAATTCCCCCACTATAAGAGCTGTACTGTTAAATTGTATTTAATTTCTCCGAGAAGATCAGCGTCTGCAAACATGCCCAACAACTGGTGGTTATACTGTGATTCCAGTGGTATTTAAGTAAAGATATTCCTATTCAGCTTTCATATTCAATTGGAAGTGTTTCAAAGAATATCAAACTGTTTTGCCCCGCTCCCATCAGCTAGCCTGGTCTCCGGTCTTGTCAGCCACTTTTCGTCTGCAGTAAGTTGGTGGCCAGCTCACTTGACCTTGGCTCATTTGATCTGCTCAGGACTGACCCCATTAGAAAATCTGTGCAGTGAGAAAATTAGGCCAGACTGTGAAATCAAAGTACTCTGGTGGCTGAGTGGATCAATTCCACTGTTCAGCGTGAGTGTTGTTGTGAGCAGAGCAGGTCAGCTGGACTGAGGCCAGAAAGAAGGACAAACGCTTTTCCAAAGGATATGGTGGCCCGCCCCTCTCCACCACCACCACCACCCCCGTGTAAGAAACAGGAAGAGGAAGAGGAGAGAATGCAGCTCTGACGTCTTGACAACAAGGCCTGGGAGTTGGGGGGGGGGGGGGGGACGACTCTGGGTAATACCACAAACCCTGAGGAGCTATCAGGGGGTTGCAACTGAGATTACAGTAGCTGCTGATGGTGAGAAAATCCTCCTAAAAAATTCTCAGCATTTACATCTTGTTTCCTCCCCATGAACAGGCCAATAGCATAGTCAGTTGTGAGAGCTTCTATGATGATGTACTGTGTCATCTCAGGCAAACATCTCCCAAATAAAATATTGCCTGTGATGTTTGGAAATGTAATTGTTAAAAGAGTGGTTTAACATTTTGTGCAATTAAGTTAATTTGCTTCAGTTGCGAGCT
This sequence comes from Chaetodon auriga, assembly GCF_051107435.1. NCBI lineage: Eukaryota > Metazoa > Chordata > Actinopteri > Chaetodontiformes > Chaetodontidae > Chaetodon > Chaetodon auriga. Next base: position 3,842,651 of record NC_135076.1, on the reverse strand, counting down.
GCGGTCAGGATGTGATCATCTTAGCTTAGCATTAAGACTGGAGGCAGGTGGAAACAGCGAGCCTGGCTCTGTCCAGCATTTAAAAAACACAATACAGTTGCTACTGCCTCTAAAGTTCACTAATTAACATGCTGTACCCTTACACAAAATTAAACGTAAAGACTATAATCCATGCTTTTCACGGGAGTGCGTCCTGAAACAGTTTCTTGGAGAACAACTTCTCAAAGTCAACGAGGTTGCCAGCGTTAGTGCCATTGTGTCTGAACAGACACCAAAAGCAGTGCTCACCAACTGTGTCTGGCAACCCACGCTGTCGCCAAGTGCTGGACAGATGGATAGATTGTTGTTCGTCTAGTTATTTTGGTGAATCCCTGACTTTCATCTAACAGACCAAAATTTATCCTTACAGTCAGAGTGAAGCAAAAGTTATACCGTGCTTATCTCAATGTGACATATTTCTGAGTCAAACAGATCACAGTATATGCTGACTGAGATCCAAACACACCTCTGACCAAGTGCTATGCTAACAAGGACCGACACGCTAATGGTAAAGAGAGGTTTTATATGATGGATGGGGTGGCCAGAGTTTCCCCAAATCACATTAGGTCGATCAATTATCAGAATTATTTTAACCGGAAATATTTTTTCATTGACTGACTTTTGTGCCGTGCAGCACTGAGCAGGTAAGTGTAGCATGGGTTTATCAGAGTGTGCCTGCTGGTGGTAATTGGGCAAATAAGAAGATTGAACCAAAAATTATGCTGGAAAACCAAAACAATGACTTGAAAAACCCTAAAACACCTTATTATTATTGTTATTGGAAGAGCAGATTTAAAGATAACCTCTCTGTGGGTTTGTCCCAATGAGCAACACCTCTCACATTACTAATAGTCATCTGATCTGTTGTTACCTCAAAACTTTTGCACCTTTAAACAAAAGTATGGTCCATGGCAGGGTGTCTTGGAAATTCCTTGTGCATATTAACGCTCCCCAGAGAGTGGACCCTTTCCAAAAAGTCAACTTTACACACACTATGCTCCATTATACAATAGACAGATTGACAGGAAATTTGCTAATCTAGTTTATTCTCTCAAGTGAATGCTCCTCTTGATGTTCAGGACCCCAGTGACCTTTCCTCCACCACAACCAGCAGGGAATGTTCACCCTGCCGGTCATGCTCGAGCTTTTTAATCTCAATGAATGTTAAAGCTCTGAGAATAGAAAAGCCCTCATCTCTTAGCTAAGCAACAATGAGGTCTGTGTACCATCCCATGTTGAAGTCTTCATTACATGTGAATATTTTCTACTTTCACCTCTGCTGCGACTGTCAAAGCCCAAAATTTCCTTCATCGTGATGTAAGCAGCGAACCAGAAAGTGTACAGGAAAGAAAGCATATAAAAAAAGGGAAACAATCTGTCCCAGCTGCGACCTCTGACCTTCCATTTTTCCCCTCACCACGTGCAGGAACAAAGTCTCACCTCTATGTGACTGAGGCAACGTGGATTCAACTTTTAGCTCCTCAGTGTCGTGCTATTTTGAGACATAATGTTTCCTTCCATGGGCAGGCCATCTAACCTTAGCTTCTGTATTGTCACAGCTAAAGTAGCTACAGTATTTTGGTCTGTGACAGGATGTATTTTATTTCTTTATGAAACTACCTTCAGTACAAAGTCCATGCAGTTTACACCTGGACAAGTAGGAAGTGTGCTTGCAGCCTGTACCCATTATCCAAACAGACTTCAATTAGAGAGCATGAGTAAAAACCTGAAACCCACAACAAATCATTTTTTTCTCAACCGTGTCCTTCTGTTTGTATTGAATAAGTGTAACAGAATTACATTTGATTGAAAGAGAGTGTGATCTGCTCTGGACTCCAGACAAAAACAGCCAAGGCCCCTTAACAAACACATGTCTGCTAGCTCTTGATTTTTATTGAAATTACTGTAGAACTGGTTATGGTTCTGCTAAAAAATTATGTTTTGTTAGTTTATGTCTTTACAGCTTACAGTGTTTGCTGCAGATCTAATACAGTACACATGTTTAGCTATATAGTTAAAGTAAATTATGACAGCAAGAAAATAACCTTTAAATCACAGAAAATGTCTGGAACATTTATATTCAAATGCATAGGTAGCTGCAGAATACAGAAAGTTTTATGTTAGTTACACTTACTGATTTATTTTGTTATTTTATGAGTGGCACATAAATTGACACATTTTTCACATTTACCTTAGATTTTCTGGTATTTAACGAAACAAGAAAAATAAATTATCACTTGCTTTTATAGATAGAAAGGACACATTTCCAGTGGTTTAATAAAGGGTTGTACTGGCCCTATACTCATGAAGCATGCTCAGCTTACAAAGGAACAAATAAAACTTAACTGATTATAAATCACAGACAAAAAGCAACAGATTGGGCTAAAAAAAAAAAAAAAAAAAAAACAGCAGCTCATTCATTGTACCTTTTCTAGAAGGCTCTGTGTCACCAGTGACATCAAAATGTCATCTGATCTTGCCAATAATGCGTCAGAGCAGAGACCTCCCATTATCCAGTACAGTACAGACAGGGCTGCTACGTGCTGTCAACAACAGCTACAGCACATCTGCGAGAAATATGTTTGGTACTTTAAGCCTTTGAGGCCAACATGTTGTAGCCATTACCCAGACATGTTCATGTTTGATCCAGCTCTTCTGACGTCTCTCCCTTTAATGCCCCCTCTCTGTCTCTTTCTGACAGATGTTAGATGTGTTCTTCCATGAAAGTGAAAGTAACTGTAATTAATTACTTTGGTGAAACATGCAAAGAAAACATTTCAAAATATCAAGTCTCCCTTTACGTTTTTGCTATTGTATCCACCCCAGTGTCACTGAGGCCCATCACCAACAGATGACTGAGGCACTCCATTATATTTATGGATTCGTATTTGGTCATTTCATTCAGCCCACCAGTCTGTAAACAATACACCCAAAATGAAAAAGAAACTGGGTTACTCCATGTACACTGTAATGTTAGGAGACAGGAGCTCCTCAAAGTCTGAACAGGTTAAATGGTAATTCCTACTAGTTTGTAATATTTGGGTTTTCTGTGGTTTTTTGTGTAATTTATGTGTTTTTACCACTCAATTATCTCTTAATCCACACAGAAAACCAATTAACCAATTAGTTTATACATTAAGGTACCCTAAACCTGGCAAATGTATTATATCACTGAATAAATAACAGTCCTTTAAAATATCATCGATTTGCAACTGAAAATATTTCAGACCCATAAGTTAGTTCTGAGAGGCAGAAATTGCATCAGTGTCGATCAGCAGCCCTACTGAGCTTCCTACAACTCTGTTCCAGTTACCTTGTGGTTGTCTGCAGAATCCAGCATTACATCTAGAATGGTCCGCATTTATACTTCAAGGGTCTATGGACGGGAATTTCCCTGCACACTCAAAGAGATACTGTCCTTCTATTCTCTTGGTTGCCCAGAGCAACCAAACACAGCAACATTCAGCATCATCCCTCTCTATAGCCTGACCTTTTTCACTGGAAACTCTGAAGGTCACTCGTGAGGTCCCTGTAACACACCCTCCTTTCATAAACCACCAGTTTAGGAGGCGCTTACAGGCTGAGTGGGGGAAGGGCATTTTGTTGAAGGGAGCTTTAAATTGAACAAGAATATGATTGTGTGTCTGAGGAGCAAGCTCTTATCTGGTGGCCGCAGCACTAATCATCCTGACAGCATGCCTCAGTGAGACAGGAGTAGCCATTTTAGATCGGGCATCCATAAAGCACAGTGTGTTCATGAATTATGCATGAGGGAAGGACAGGCTTTATGGTAAATTACACATCTTGGTGCTGCTGTGAAGTCATCGGCCACCAATAGGGGGTTTCGCTGTGAGTCATGTTGTTACATGGTCTGTGAGCAATAACAAAGAGGGGGTATTTGTGTATACTGTAGGTGTGTGTAGGTGATGTCATTATTGTGATACTAAAGGAAGAGCAGATTTCCTGTATTTGTTCATAAAACTTACTCAGCGCTGCATCTGAATTGCCAATTGCACAAGCCATGCTGGCATGCTATTTTTTTCCCCAGGATGGTGAAGTCACAACATGCCCTTACTAGCCTCTGATTGGCTAGTACTTGCCTTCATTGGTTGGGTTGGCTAACGATGAGGAGTGAGATTTGTTAGGGTCAGAATAAGAATGGGTAATCCAATCAGAGGCAGAGTGGGGCGGGTCATGCGTTTGCCTTCCAGCATGCTGAGTGCCATAAAACACAGCACTTTTCATGGCACTCGGCACTTATTTGTGTTGTTAACTCTCACAGGAGCTAACGACACCTACGCCCACGTTCATTAGCTGCAAACTGATACGTTCAGTCGCATTCAATGAATGCACGTTCATGTACAACACAAGATCTCAGGAACCTTTAGTCTCACAGAATCACTTATTTAAACACAATGATAATGATGATAATGGCAGATCGATGAATCTTCTAGGTTCAGAATTGAAGAAGCCTTTTGGATGAGAGGCGAAACATCTTCTGGAACCACAAGCAAGTCCAGTTGCCTTTAGAAGCACTTAGAAGTACCATGACCTGGATGAATGGCAATCTTCACAGACAGATAGATGAATGAAAAATATGTGGAGAAAATCATACACTCCTGCTAATTTAGTGCTTAGTCGTATGAGGCCACTGGAACAGCCACCAAAATATGAAACATTTACATATTCTAACACACTGACCTGAGCATCTAACAGGTAAATCATACACTCCCATACATCACATCTACTGTATCTTGCAATTAAAACAATTATAGGTCCTTTATAAATCAAGTACAAATAAAGTTGCAAACAGAGTATTGCAATTTCTACAAGCCGCACTCAAGGCCAGGATTATGTTTAGTTGTTCTGTTTTGTTTTGTTTTTTGTAAGGAAGCCACAACTGTGTGAAAGTGATGACTAGCTAACCGCAGTGGTTATAAAGGAGCATCAGATGACTAAGTGATGTGACGGTCATACCACATTGAGCGCGCTTCCCATGATCAGGCTCCAGTGATTTAACACAGCAGCGTGGAGAGCTCAGCTGAGGTCCACTTAGATAAAAACGTCCTATCATTTCAGCCTTTTGCTCCTCCACATGGCACTAATGATGGGCCAACATGCATGACAATCAGACAACAGGCTGTTTGTGACTTTCTTCAAAAGGGCTGGAAGAACTAAGAAGAACTAAGAGTTAATAGGTTGGGGGGGAATTCCATTATCAAGACATGGATTTACAGTACGTGGTAATCTGATGTAATAATAAAACCACTGCCTGAAGCTGTGCTGTGGTCCGGCAACCAGCTGTGTGGTTCAAGCAGGAACGAGTGAGCTCCCTGCTGGTGAGTGAACAGCACTGCTGTAGGGAAGAAAAAATAGAAACCCGGGTAATAGAGAGAAAGCACATAACCTACTAACAACGGTAATGTGCATAGAGTAAGCTCCTTCTACACATGATTCTCATATTATCCAGGTTTCTGATCATCTGTGTTGTATGTATGTAACTCCTCCAGATCCAGCCCCTTTCTGCCCACCAAGTCTTCCAAACTAAACAGTCAGATATACTGCTCATCATTGCCTTCCAGAAGAACCAACGTTTTATTAGCAATTTATCTGTGTTTTCCAAAGCCTTCAGATGTGAACACTGAGAAATATTCTGTGCAGCCAAACATTGTTTTAAATTATAATTTACAAAGATACCAAAAACATCATTGATATATATATGAATTTGGGGGAAATTTGTTTAAAATGATGCACACATTTTCATTTCATTTGGTGCAGTTCTAGCTTCAATGCAGGATTGTAATAAACTAAACCAAAAATGTATGACCTTGTCATACAGTGTAGAATAAGATACATTTTTCCGAACTTAAAGTTAGGGAATCTGAGAAAATAGCATTAACTGAACCAGGGAAAATGGTGTTGGTGCTGTGATCGGAGAGTGAAATTGAAAATAAGGACAATGGAGGATCTGAATGTAAAGAAAAGAGAAGTAGTTATGTAAGCAAATCCGGTCAGAAAGTGATCTTGTGGAGGGATGACAGCGGAGACACAGAAAGACAGGATTTTCATAGATCCACGTGTGGTTGGAAGGTTTGTAGCAGAAAAGCTTGGAGATGTGTGCTCAGTCAGGATTACAAGAAGTGGGATGGTTATCACTGAATATGTATCAAAGCGTCAGAGACATAGAGCCCTGAAGACTAGTGTATTTGGAGATTATACCTGGGTTACCTGCTTCTCACTCAGATACACGGAAGAAGAGATTAGTAAGTGGAATACCACTGTCAGTAGAGGTCAGTAGAATGATTTCAGCTTATTGCAGGTGTGTGTGAAGCAAGGGGACTTTGGTGAAAGGGAGAAAGAGGACAGTAAGTCAGTGTGTTTGACTTTCAAAGGGGAGTTGGCGGAGAGAGTGTGCCTTGAGTATGTGTGTAAGGCCATATGAGAGGGCTCCTCTCAGGCATAAAACTGAGCATAAGAAGACCTGAGCAGAGCAGCAATACGTTTTAGCTGTGTAGCGTGCCACACTTTTCTTCTTCAGAAGAAGAAAAGCCTCAGCATGATATGGGATGATTTGGTTTAGGTATGAAAATGTGGGCAACATTCACTTGACTGTGACTTTCATTCCTGTGACACCAACTGTCATTTCCATGAGATAGCTGCTGTTTACTATGCTGTGCTAACTTTTAGCTGCCTAGTCTCAATTGATACTTGAAGCATTTCTTTTGAACCACTCCTGGTTTCCTGCTGCTGCCCGGTGAGTTTAACCTAAACCTAGCCTAGCCAACCAGTTTGGCTTTTTCACCGCAGTCAACACTACCTCAATAACCAGTGTTATGATGCAGTTGATTGCCGTGCAGATAGGGTGTCTCTTCTATAGAGACATGTCCATGATGTAGAGCAGCTTCTGTCTGTTCACACTACATTAGATGTCACAGGCCCTCCACTGGCCCTCCACTTTGCTCTAGCAGCAGGCCAAATAGCAAGCTTGCTCGCACTAGCTTGTCCCTCCCTGAACAAATCACCAATAGTGTGGCCTGGTCCACACTCACCCCTCCCAACTGTGAAACATTTTTCATACTCATGAGTAGAGGTGGGTCAAAAAACTTGATTCACATAAGAACTGATTGAGAAATGTTAAGAATCGATTTTCTTAAAGTTTGTTATTGATATTGATGGTATGAGAAAGGCAGAGCTCAAGTACAAGGTAATTCATCTTCAAAAAAGTGGTTACAAGCATGTTTTATTTGATAACTAAATGATTACTTCTGCAAAATGAACATTAAGTGTATTGTGAACTTTCTATGCCATAACTCAGAGACTAACTATAGTGGAGCAGAGCAGCACTTCCAAATGAGACCTGCTAACTAACACACACTGCAACATTACTGCAACAACCAACGGCTTTGAAGAAAATTATTCAGTGCTCAGTCTCTGTTTCACCTCAGAGTCCCCACGCTCGCACACATCTCGTACAACAATGGCTCTCTCTGGAGCTAGCAGTGCAGCAGAGAGGCTGCTCTCCACTGCTGAAGATGTATATGCATTTATAACACAGCAGAGCTCACTTTGTTATTCACATACAGGCAGGAGACTGTAAGATGCTTTCATATTAATTCATGAATTAAAGCTGTTAACTTTATAAGATGAACAGGCTGCAGATCCTTTATCTTCATTCACCAGTAATGTTTCACATTGCATTTCAGTAGACTAAGGAAACCAGTGAATGGCTTGGGTTGCAGTATACTGGAACAAGAGACTGAAAGCAGTTCCCACTTTTCTCTTTATTGAATCTGGAATAGTTTTGAATCAAATTGGATACCCAAGAATTGGAATTAATTCATGAGATCCCCAAAGATTCACACCCCTACTACTACAGCCCAGGTGTTAGTCCCAATGATCTGTGTGCCATCCCCACTCCCACTGATGGGGATAAACAAACAAAACTTTAGTGATAGGGGACTCCATTCCCATGCCATCTCCATTACTATCTCCATGCTTGTTTTCCTGTATTAGTATTACATCAATATTTATCAATGTGAAATATGGAGTACCTCAGGGCTCTGTTCTTGGTGCTTTGCTTTTCTCTCTATATATGTCCACTGTAAATATATACCTCACCGTATATACCTGTAAAAGCAATTATAAGTAATAACATAATGAATTCTTGAATTACGAATTAGGAGGCCTGCGTGACCGTGGTGAAACTGGACTGAGGCATTGGTCACTGGCTCTACTCGACACAGAGACCACTTTGTTCAAGTAACAGTAACTTTAACAGTTGTGTGATTAGTCAAAGTTTAGCAGCCATCTTGGTGTTGTTGGTGTTTGATGCTACCCCCGATTGCATTTTAATTCACTTACACAACATAGCTAAAATGAGGTGTTTCCTGCTCATGGTTCAAGCGGTTCAAAATGCTACAGCTAGAATTTTAACTAAAGATTTGATCATACTACACAAATCTTTCACTTTTACTTCATTAACTTCCCATTCATGTCAGATCAGACTTTGAGGTGCTTCTGATGACCTACAAAACTGTAAATTGACCAATGCCTCAGTCCTGTCTGACCTCATTATACTTTACGCTATCAGAATACAGAGTCCCCTCCTGTCCCCAGAGTCAAAAGAAGTCCACCGACCGCAGAGCCTTTTCCTATCATGCCCCCTCCCTCTGAACTTCTCTGCTGACAATATGGCTCCCTTCATGCTTTAAAATCAAAATTAAAACTATTTTCTTCACTTTAACTTTACTTAGTGCTTATTATTTGATTAATCCAAACCTCACACTTGTTAACATGTTAACATTATCCTTTTGGGGGGTCAACTAGTCTTTAATCTCTTAACTCTAATACATATAGTCCACGTTGTCCTGCTGACGAGAAATCAAAGTGTAAACTTCTCATAAACACTGCATTTCTCTAATCTCTCTCTCTCTCTCTCTCTCTCTCTCTCTCTCTCTCTCTCTCGACTTTTCTTGACCTGACCAAAACTATGTGACTACTGCTAGGTCCATTTAGTGGCAGTTCGAGAGTTTTCGATCACATCACACAAAATTGGATGGATGGCATTTCTCATGGAATTGTAGATGTATAAAATTTCCATTATTATATTTTTTGAAGCACTTTTTTGTTTAGCTGCTGTGAAGCATTTGACCCAGAACATCTAAAAAAAAAAAAAAAGGAGCACCTACTAAATGGAAAGGTGGTGAGATTGGAAAGCACCACAGTTCTCAAGGACTAAAACGAACTAAACTTTGAACAAAACATGGGAAAAGGAAATGAAATTTGAACATTTACAGTTCCATAATATCTGCTGATGAAGGTCATATGATATAATCAAAACAACAGCATTTAAGATGCACAGGCTTTTCACTGTCCCATACACAAGTAATATGTGAAGTGAAAGGTAGTGTGCTTATCAAGACTGTATGAAAAGTGTGGTGGAAAATAAGGATTTGGAAAAAGAAATCAGTGTATGTGGCTTGAAATATGAAAATATGAATATGAAATATGACAAGGAGGTTTGTCAAGACGACACTACAAGTGAGAAATATATAGATACAATTAAAAAAAAACCCAGTCTAATCAACACCTTTGAGCAGCCGCAGATGCGACAAACACTTTTATCCCATGTGAGCCTGGGTCCCAGTATATCAATTCTGGACCCCTTGCTTGGCACAAGATAGCTCAGTTTCTATGGTAACACTGCACAAGCCCTCCTCCGCCCCCCTATCACTACAGTGCTACAAAGCGATGCAGGAAGTGCAGTGATGGAGGATGCTGTGTGCTAGTCTCCAGCGTGGCACATTAACCTACTTCCCCACCAGCCGAGGAAGTAACCCGGATGCAGAATGGGAAAAGAGGTGAAAGAAAAAGGATGGATGGAGCAGAGGAAGCAGAGGAGAAGGGTGGAAAGGGAGATGACGGGGAGGCAGAAAAAAAGGATGGAGGAATGGTGCAGAGGGGATGCAAAGGAGGGAAAAAAATGAGCAAGGGAGAGAAGTGACAAGGACAGGAAAAAAAGAGCAAATAAGAGATGGAGGGAGAGAGCAAAAAAGGTGGAGAAAAGCTGATACAGCATAGAGAACAGAAGTAGCTAATACTCATGTAAGATGGTAAATATGTCATGTATTGGTCTTGTAAATAAAAGATGGGATTCCTGGGTGCTAATGAGATTGCTAGTCATTTCCAAGCATAGACTGTGACACATAATTACACTAATGATAGTATTAAAAGCCCTAATCATATTAAAGACACTGTATGTGAAGGATTTTTACAGTAATTGTGTTCTAGTAAATCATTCAAAATAAAACAAGATCCTGGTTTCAGCAAATACTCAGTCAGACGAATCAAACATCAACACAAATCTCATGAACAATTAATGTGTACTGCAGAATAGAGAAACACCGGATAGCCTAAACAGTGACATGACCCCAGTTAAATATATCTTTATGCTGATGACCCCAGAAAAACCAGCAGTGGTCAAGCTCAATGACTCCCCTGTTGTATCCTGACGACATAGTTTCTCTTCTGCCCATGTGCAGAGCATCCCTCTGCATCCATCTGCACTCAGTGGTCCTGATGAGAGGATGGAAATTCCCTGCCTCTCTTTCATCTGCTCTGCTTCTCGTCACATTTTCAACTGATTCAAGCATTTCAAGAAAAAAATACAACCTTATAACACATCTTCCACCACACACTGCAACGAACAACGGGGAGATACTCCGAGAGAAGACGCCTCTATCATATCCCAGAGGAGACCCTCGTGAAAAGGAAAGCTCTTCTCATTCTGACCGTCTGAAAGTGTGAAATATGAAGAGGAAGATGAGGAAAAAAAGGAGACGAATGTGACAACTTACCGACATGAGTGATGACACACTGCACCCTCTGTAGAAGCTCCTGGACCGACATCTCGTCTTCTCTCAGCCAGCACAGCATCTCAGGGTGTAGGTCGTATCCACTCTCCTCCCCTTCTCTCTCGCAGCTCTCCCTCTCTCTCTCTCTCTCCACTGCCACGCCTCCTCTCGTCACCCTTCCTTCCACGACAATCTCCCGTTCTTTTCCTCCGTAATCCAATTTTCTCCTCTGAGGTTTTTTCTATTCTGTTCTCTCTGCTGCTTCTTGTTTCTAGTTCTGTAATTTTTCCTTTGTCGAGCCTCCCCTCTCCTTCATCACAGCTCCTCAAAATCCAAACAATCACAGAGCCTGAGGATGACAATGATGATGCCACTCCCAGCCAGTCAGCAAAATAGTAAGCCTGGGAATAAAATAGTCAGGCTTTTAGCTGGACACATGTGAAATGACAAAGACAGCCAGTCAGGGAATAAAACAGCAAGTAGCTCACTCAGCCAATCAGTGAATAAAATAAGCAGTCACCCTGTGTTTAGTGAACAAAATAGCAAGTTAATTTGTCAGCCAGTCAACCAGACAATAAACACCACAGACAGTCAGTCAGTGAACAAAAGAGACAGTTTGTCAGCCTGTCAGTCAGCAAACTAGGTAGTTAGTGAAAAACCGGCAAGAAGATCATTACAGATAAGAGCCAGTTTGTCTGTAAATATAATATAACAACAAAATATCAGACGTCCAGGCAATTTTTCAGTCCTCTTCAACGCGCGGCCAGATTCACAAAGTAAGAATAAGCCTCCAAGTAAAAATAGAAAATGACATTCCAAAAAATTCCAAACCTAAAAAAAAGAAAGGATGCTCCTATGGTAGTGAGGAAAAAGGGAAAAATTGAGAATGTACATTTTTTGTGAGTCCACTGAAGACACTCTTCAGGCTCTGGGTAGGAAAGCGTTGCTGCTGCTGCTGCTGCTGCTGCTGCTGCTTTGATGATGCTCTGTTTGCTCTAATAAAGAAGCTGAGTCACAAAGAGAGAAAACGAATCAGAGGACTGTTATACCTGCCTCCAGGGCGGAGAGAGAGACACAGAAACACAGAGGAGGGTGGATGGATGGGGTGGGGGTTAATAGGTCTAAGAGAGAAATCCTGGTGCCTGGAGCTGGGCTGCACGTGGACTGGAGCGAGTGGGACATTAACTGATCTTCAAACTGAAATATTCCCTGATTTTCATTGGATTTAACCTTAATCAATATTGAAGGCTTTTTTGTGTGTCTAAAAGTATCCCTACTAAGAATCTCTGATTTCACCATCGTTATCTCAGGAGAGCTCAAACAAAACAAATTAATAGCCTCCACCCATCATTCGTCATTCATGCTTGGCCTGTCTGAGTTCATTCAGTGCTACCAGAGGCCACTGTGCCGATCCCATTCCAGGTTTTGATTGAAGCAAACAATGGCAGGCAGGGACATTAGCATCTCTCCACGAGCCCATGGCTCCTGGGACAGTGGAGATTGCCTGGGAGACGACCATTAGTCAGAGACGTCTGCACTCAGCTTCACCCTGCCAGCCAATTACAGGCCCTACTGAAGGCTTTCAATGACAGAGGCAGCAGCTGGCAGACAAAGCAGAGCATAATCCTGGAAAATGTATGCTCTGTCCGGTTGGCTTATAGTGGATTTGTTTTTGGGAAATTACAAATTCATAAATAACGGGCAAAATGCAAATGTTTCTTTTTCAGTATTAGCATAAAAAGTCTGGAATATGACAAATATGCATTAACAACGTAGTGCAATATGAGAGAAAACATATATCGAGAAAACATTTAGAGAAGGTAAGAGAGGAGAGGAGGAAACAAGAAAGGAGAGGAGAAAACGAGGGAGGAGAGGAGGAAAAAAAGAAGCGAACAGGACGGGAGGAGGCGTGAGCCAGGAGGAAGAAGGGGAAGGACCACCTCCAGCATCCGCAGCATCTGATTGGAAGAGACAAAATGTCGTCACCGGAAGTTGTTTTCTCCGCCAGAGCGGGAAGATACTGCTGCCGTTCCTCATGTCAACAGCGGGACTCTGCCGCACGCTGAGACAAAAAGTTATCAAAAGAAATATCTTTGTTAGGTTTTGGCACGCTGGAACTTCGATTGTGGAATATTTAGGTTCGTCTTAACAGCGTTCGTACATAAAGTAAGTGCGATGCGTCCATCTGCGGAAGCAGCAGCTAACGGTTGGCTAACGTTAATGCTGTTAGCTGATGGTAAACAGGCCAGCACTGCCTGCCGAAAATGAATAATTGTTGTTTTGTGTTAGGAAGTTATTGTGATTTATAATGGTAGCTATAGTTTATTCCATTGCAGTTGCAGTAATTGGTATTTGAATGCTAAATTACAACATTATAGCATATAGATTAACAGCATTGATTCTCATTGTTGAGGGACGCTAGTAGCCCAGTGACTGCCAAACTTCGATCAGAAACGGAGCTTATCCAGCTTAAGATGGCTAAGTTATACACTTCACTGAACTCCAGCTTACTATTCGGTATCAACCACTAACGTTACTGCCTGAATAACGAGCTAGGAAATTGGTTACAGATGTTGTATATTGTAAGAAACTAACTGATGATATTATTTAGAATGATCAAATTGTTGTTTGGAGTTTGCCATTGAAGCATGCCAGGTCTCATGTTGGCATCATATGTAATGTAGTGGTGTCGTGCTTAGCACGAAGTTGGTAATCATATTTGACACTTTGTCGGTATTCTCAACTTCTCATGTTGGTTTAATCACTTACAAATGAGGTCATTATCAGGAGTCTGAGCCTCCTGAGTGCAACAGTGACATTTTTCAGTCCTGAGTGGTCCAATCGTTTGACCCATCTGATAAACCATCCAATATTATAGACATTTTGTTCTAATATTCAAGGGAAACTTTGTGCTGCGACTTTGTAATATGTGCCTAATGTGTGTAACTGTTTCTGCATCTTTAGGTTTGGTTATCCCTGTGTGTGTCTGCTGCTTTCACCAAAATCAGGAGGCGTCATGCAGGCCTTTTTGAAAGGAGCGACTGTTCAGACTACCAGACCTCAGAAAGACAAGGCAGCAGCAGGGCCCAGTACGGAGAAGAAAGCCAAGGCCATTCCTTGGGTAGAAAAATAGTAAGTGTGAGCCACAAAGCCTGTAATGTTCAGTGTGCTGTTGTGTTGACGCTGTTCTGGAGGTGTTGGTTCATGTTTTGGCACTCTGGTCGTAGCTGGTGTTGAGCTGGACTGCATTATACTGAGAGGTGTTTCAAATATTCTGCCCACTCGTGTGTAACATTTCCAACAATCTCACCAAGAAGTGAACATTATGAGCTTCCTAATAATAGATGTTATGTGAGTACCGTTGTATTGCGTTATATTGAATTGTACCGGTGACCGGTGATACCTTTGTAAGGCTATTTCAAATGTGTAATTGATTAGTGTGTTAACATGCTAAATAAATATTAACAGGCTTTATTTTTGCAGCAGGCCAAAGTGTGTGGATGAGGTGGCCTTTCAGGAGGAGGTGGTATCAGTGCTGAAGAAATCTCTGCAAGGAGCAGATGTAAGTATCAAGCTCTTACGATGGCTTTTAAATATCATTGTTTTACAGTCAGCCCTGTGTCCCAGGAGTATCACCCAAAAGAAAAATGTTTTTTATAGAGCAGGAATGACCTGTTCTGACATCTCCATTAACCCTGTAACTGCAGAAATGAATGACAGCAAAACTAATTACCACATAGAGATGATCAGAGTGGGCAGCACATGGATCTTAATGAACTTTGTTCCATTTTCCAAGGAATTCTGCTTTAAAATGGAAACTTCGTTCACCCAAGTTACACAAAAACCATGCAGATGTTTTCAACATTGTGTGGTTCTGAATGTCTGTAGCCAGGAAGTTGTTCCAGTAATAATAAATAGCTACCTACTTTTGGGCATTTTTTTCCTTTGTAGACAATAGATTTAACATGTGGTGGTTTGTTTATTTTTTCAAAGATATATATCTACTTTTCTTCCTTTGTGCTTTTCTTTCAAGAAAAACATTCTTGATAACAATTTCGCGGTAAAGCAGAAATGTTGCAACAATATAAAGGCAGTCGATAAATAAAAGAAATGAAATTAGTACTCACAAAAGCAGTGCAGAGACAAACATCAGCTAAATCATGCAGTCTTTCTGTGCTGTCTGAACAAAGCAAGGAATCCATCGTCTCACTGGTTTTCATGCCTCTGTGGTGGCGATGGATTGTCTCTCTGTGTGTCCCGTTCTCAGGAATTCCTTCAAATTCGACACAAATGTTCACTTGGACTCGAGGCTGAACTGATTACATTTTGGTGGTCAAAGGTCAAGGTCACTGTCACCTCAGCTGGTGACTTGACACCAAGCCAATAACTCAAGTTGTGTTTTGATTGCAGCTTCCCAACCTGCTGTTCTATGGCCCTCCTGGAACAGGAAAGACCTCCACCATCTTAGCTGCTGCCAGAGAACTTTATGGGTGAGTTAATGTTGATATTGGTTGGGTCAGAAGCAGAGGTTTCTGTCGTATACCTTTTTTTTTTAATAGATAATCTGTCACCTGTTTTCTGTTCATGGCTTGTCCTCTTGTATCCTGTCCTCCTCCACTGTCCCCCCTCCAGTCCAGAGCTGTACCGACAGAGGGTTCTGGAGCTCAACGCCTCTGATGAACGAGGCATCCAGGTCATCAGAGAGAAGGTCAAGACCTTTGCTCAGCTCACCGTGGCTGGAACTCGCCAAGAGTGAGTCAGCATTGAGTGTGTCACATGTACGCTGAATGTAGTGAATAGTTGAAGATGCGTCTGTCAGTCAGTACATTCCAAACTGTTGCTACAGCTCACAGTCACTGTGTTTGGCTGTATTTGTAGCGGGAAGTCGTGTCCTCCTTTCAAGATCATCATCCTGGATGAGGCGGACTCCATGACTGCTCCGGCTCAGGCTGCTCTCAGGCGGACCATGGAGAAGGAGTCCCGCACCACCCGCTTCTGCCTCATCTGTAACTACATCAGCAGGTCAGCTGACTAAACACAGTCATCAACACTTAAACACACACTGTGTGTGACGGATGCTGACCCTGCTGTGTGTCTGTGCCGCCACTAGGATCATTGAGCCTCTGACCTCCAGATGTTCCAAGTTTCGATTCAAGCCTCTAGCCAATCAAATTCAAAAAGAGCGCCTGCTGGAGATCTGTGAGAAGGAGAACCTCAAGTACACCACAGAGGTAAGAGAGAAGGAAAATGATTAGAAAGTGTTGCTGGAGTTTATACCTGGAAGAAATGTTTAAGATGTCTGGCACGCCTGTAGTTCGCTTGATTTGGTCCAAATCCAGGATGTCAGTCCTGGTTAATTTTGTGTTCGATAGCCCGACAACCTTTAACTGATAACTAACGGGTTAATTTTGCACTGAGGAGCATGCTGGACTGGATCTCTCCTTTGTGTCCTGGAAGATTTCAGTGTCCTGGACAAATGACAGAAATTCTGGTCAAATATGATCTGTGGTTATGCGCCCTGTTTCCCATGTTTTTCTGTCTAAGTGCCTAATGGAGACAACAGTTTTTGAAACTGGTCCAGTGTTGAGCGACAGCGCTGCAGCCTGCAGCCATGAAATGGGTTGCACTGTAATCCTCCGGGCGGTTGCGCATGTCAGTGTTCATCCACTAAAAGTTTTTGATTTGACACATTGTTATTCTAAGTGTCTGACAGCATTATGGAAAGAATCCCCACAGACGCACTTTTGTTAAAGGGTGAGATCCTTTTTGTTTATTCAGAAACAGCTGTTACATCGCTCTCGCCAAAGATGCCAAACAGTCATTTTATCATTGTAAAACAAACTTTATTCAAACTCAACAGACACAAAATAAGATTCACCAAACAATCATCCTTACACTGTTCCAGCAGTGAGCACCAAGTCTGCTTTGGTTGAAATACACTCTTAATTCACCTATCAGGAGAGGAGCGAGAGAGAGGACAGACATCAGAGAAGCAGTGGTGGAAAACAGAGTGAGGAACCAGAATATTTTAACATCTAACTATATCAGTAACCCTGCTTCTAGTCAGCATGGATGACAGGGATTTGTGATGAAGCTTTCATTTGTGAGAGCTGTCCAGCAGTCGATGGTCAGTCAGAGATTGGACCCACTCAACCCAAGTTAGAACAGGCGTTCGGGGCACAGAGTGGGAATGAAAGAGCGGCTGTTCTCTCTAAAATGTTTCAAATGATATGTTTTAATGGGCATCCTGACTGGTTCTGTTGATTTGATCTTTTAGTCCAGTGAAACAGTGTTGGGGAGTGTGTTTTTCTACAGCTGACAGCACCTGGCCAACACACAATGCATTTCAGCCATGTGGTTCAACACTTGGAAGACTGTCTGATGGAACAGAAAGCGGCTGTTAAAGTCAGGGTGTGATGACTGTCTGTGTTCATGTAGAGTATAGCAGCTTTGGTGAGGGTGTCTGACGGAGACCTGCGGAAAGCCATCACCTTCCTGCAGAGCGCCGCACGCCTCAGCGTGGACAAGCAGATCACAGAACAAGCCATCACTGAAATAGCCGGGGTGAGACGCACTTCTGTGTCATGGAGGACAAACGTGTCGTTAAAACACCATGAAAGCTTGTTTTACTGTATTCCAGCCATGTCACTCTGTTGTTGTGCTCTCTTATAGGTCGTCCCTCCCAAGATGATTGACAACTTGCTCCAGATCTGCTTTAAAGGAACATTTGAGAAACTGGAGGTTGCAGTCAAGGTAGGTGTTCTGACATGTCAGTGCTTTGTGTAACATGCACTAGTTTTATTATTTTGATATTTCAGGCAGAAAATTTCTTGTCAGTAATTAACGATGAAAAGTAAAGAACACATTTTCCCTGACATTGACATGCAGTGAGTGTGTGTTGCACTGGCTTCCCTCGCTCCATGTTATGTCACATTCTCACATACTGAATGTGTCCTCTGTCAGAACATGGTGGATGAAGGCTATGCAGCCACACAGATCCTGAGTCAGCTCCATGAGTCGATCATCGAGCAGGACCTGAGTGACAAGCAGAAGTCAGCCATCACAGAGAAGATGGCGGTAAGTGATCCTGATGGAGCTCCGGGGTTCCTGGAAAGAGTTCTGGCTCCTGTTTAACTTTTAAACTAATATCCAAGCAGTCATGAGTGCAGTGATGACAAATTAGCACACTTTTCTTAAATATGATTATCAAGCTTGAGGAGCAGAAGCACAAGTTTTCTCAGATTGTCGAAGACACAGCTGCAATGATTGATGGATGGATGGATCAGGTTTTACGCTCACTTCACAATAAGTGATCAGAGCAGTGTGTTTCAATATCAGCAACAGATCAGATCTTTGGAGTTTTTGTGTGGTGGGAAATGTAGAGGCGAATGGGTAATCAATTATATTTAAATGTGGATGTGTGAAGAAAGTATCTGCCGATACAAAATCTAATCTGTTACCTCGATTTACCTTAATGTTGACCAAACATTGGCCTGTCGTGTTGAAATAATAAGGTGGAGTGACTAAATTTGGTATATTTGACATTTTTGATTCAAATATGAGAAGTCCTGGTTGCAAACCATGAAGTCGACAAGGTTAAATTAGAGATGTGAGGGAAAGTCTTGCTGGGAGAATGTGACTCCTGAATGGATGTGATCAGCGACAGAGACTCTGTTGGAGTTGTTGGAGTCACTTGTGATTGGGCCGTGGTGTTCCATCATGATTTTCACCTCACAAACAATCTTTGGCTGAGTTCAGACGGCAGCCTGCAGAGAGCACACAAACCCAAGAGCTTAGTTTCATTTTGATCTGATGTTAAGTTGCTCACTGAAACCAGCGAAAGAGGAGAAGCTGCTCAGGGAAGGTTTTAGACATAGAGGTAGTTGTTTGTTCAGAGTCACTTGCACTGATGCACCTAAATAATTTTCACTCCAAAGAAATGTTGATGCTGTGGAGACCAGCTGTAGTAAAGGAGGACAGACCGAGGTAGACTTTGAAGGGCAGGAAAGAACGGATCTGCATTTGATTAGGTTTATTTTAGCCAATACCAGTCCATTAAAATGAGCCTGAACGATCCCTGAGACTGAGGGTCCGTTCAGATCAGATCTGTCTATTCACAGTTTTACTGCATGAAAGGAAGAAGCATAAAAACTGTTCCGATGTTTTTCACGATGTTCAGTTTCTGCTACGGTTTTAGACAAACTGTTGTAACATCGCCCCATGTTTGACTTTTGTTTTTCCTAACGACTGTTATTTATGATTAGATTCACATATGATTCACTGACAAGTCTTCAAAAGCAACTGGAAGACACAAATGGAATGAAGAGTTTAAACAGATATGTTTGACAAATTCTCAATGAACTGCCGTGTGGCTTTTAATGTGGAGGCAGATATGACACGTTTTATTTACTACTCCATACATGTTAAGAAATGTGTGTAAATATTTGAGTGATTAAACATAAAGCCACACAACATTCTGTGATCTTAAGCATCAGGTGCCCTGTAGTGACGGTGGATTTCTATGGATTTCTTTCTATTCCTTTTACTGATTGTGTTTATTATGCCATAATACACTTTGATAGGTCATGTTGAAGTTAATGTCCTTCATAAAACGGTTTGTGCTTGTGTTTCCTCTCTGCTTCAGGTTGTGAGTAAGTGCCTGTCAGATGGTGCAGATGAGTACCTGCAGATGCTGAGTCTGTGTTCAGTCATCATGCAGCAGGCCTCTCAGAACAACTAAAACGCCATGAAGCAGCATCTGCTCCCCAGGAAGGGTACGGTCAGCTGCTTCCTGACACATCAGCCCCTCACTCACATACAGCAGTGTGTTCAGACTTAGTTTGACACGACCGGTGGATACCAGATGATAGTGGTTTCGTTTACTGTCAGAGACCAGAGCTGCTATTTTTCTTACTCAATCACTTCCTGTCAACTCAGCCATCAGGTGTCTCTTTGTTCCCTTTCATTCCTGTAACTACTCACCACCAGATCTTTGTGCACTTTTTGCAGTTTGGAACGTAATAAATAGTTTTTTGTATGTTTTCAGTGTCATTTCTTTGAAATCATTGCTCATGAAAAGACAGATACACTGCTCACTGCTGACTTGCATATAAAATGTCAGGGAAAGGTAAACTAAGGGGAAAACTGACTCTCTCACTTGATTGCCACTGTCCTCCAGGTGTGCTTCCACCTGGCTTGTCAGGATAATTGACCAAACATTTTAGTAAGACAGCAGCTACATTAAGGGAGACAGAATTCCAATCAGGATTAAAAAAAAAAAAAATCAACCACTCTTTTTAATAGGTGGTGCCATGATAATTTAACAGTTATTCCTAATTTGAATAAATGTAAGTAATTGGGAACATAACCGCTGTGTAGCAACAACATACACTCACTTGCCACTTCATAACCTGCACAATGTCTGTATTTTCTATATATAATACTACAAACACCTTTCAATATAATGCACTCCAGCACAACACCACCACCCTCTACCACCTCAATAAAAACTTCATAAAAGCTGAATTCATGGCAGAGCTTGCATTACATCATACAAGTGTACCTAATAAAGTGGCCAGTGAGTGCATACATGGCCTGAGTTGAGATGTTTGTGACGTACGCAGGTTAACCTTTGAGTCTGTTGGAATGTGGCCTTTTGTGAAGCCATGTCTCATGACACCCTGAGCCACCACATTAGATATTTGTAACATAATATATGACTAAAATGATCAGATACAGTAATCTTATCCTCATTCCTATGCTCATCTACAAGTATATTTTTGTTTTCGTAAAGTATGTATTTCATCCCCGGGCTGTGCACGGTGGCTTCCAGGTGTGGGTACAGACTTAGTGATTTTCAGTTTTAGTTTGCTGTATGCTCCCTTATGGAATAAGTATTCTGGGTGTATGGGCTCTTTAAAGGTGATTTTCTGTTCTCTTGCTCAACATCAACCATGATTCCACCCTCTGCACTCCTACCAGCCTGCCAACAGAACACAAAAGACACATGAGGGTCACTTTCTGTGACTGGTGAGTCATTGTCAGGGCAGAAAACAGCGCCCTCTGCTGTGCCTGGTCAGTGCCCTGCACTAATATGCCGCAGGTCAAGACTAGACTGGTTGTTTGCCTCCACCAAGCAGTCAAGTTGCAGTTTACATTCATGTCTGTCCAGACTCATGTATGTAATGAAGACTTTGAAGGAATTTAATAAAAGGTGTTGAGTGTATTTTTGGTGAAATAGAAGTTTTCACTATACTGACGTTTCAGTGAGAAACGCTGCCTTCACTTAGAGACTAGTTTTCCAGAGGAATTCAGAGGACTGATGGAGAGCTTCATCACATGGTGCAACAACAATCACCTTAAGCTCAATATCAGCAGAAACAATGAGACTGTGGTCGACTACAATGCTTCAAATATGGATGCTGCTGCAAAGAAGCTACAGATTCTAAAACATGGATGTTTCACACATCTTCAACCTGACAGCACAGAAGATCTTTACAGTCAGCACAGTTTGAAGGTGGACACCCAAGAATAGTGGCACCAATTCAGTATCTGACCAAATGTGAAATATGGTCACAATCTCCCCTTCTGAGACATGGTGTTGAAAAATAGCCTGAAAAGTTATCGAAATTGCAAATATTTTCAAATGTGTACAAAAAGTTGCATGAGTAGCCGGTAACTTAAGAATTAAAAAAGGAAAGAAAATTCTTTTTTTTGATGTTGATATGACTGGAATTATTTCAGCCTGAGGTGGTCTTCCTCACGTAAAGGTAAAGAAGTGAACATACACCTGTATTTATTGGAGATGAAATGACAAATCATCATATATATATATGTATATATGTATGTATGTATGTATGTATATATATATATATATATATATATATATATATATCTGTCTCCATCAGGAGGCACAAATGAGCATGACTAATTCAGCGCACACCGTTAGCTCGAATATTTACATTACAGCAATTCTGAAGCATGATATTCTGTGTACACATATCATAAATCTCTTATTAGCATTCACACAACAATCACACTTACTGCTCTCTGTCAGCAGAGCATCAGCACAGTTCTCTGATCTGATGACTTCAGACCAGCGCTCACAACCAGAGACCGCTGCACTGTGCGCCGTTAATTCGTCTGTAAATATCAGCTGCTTGCACTATTTGAAAGCCACACTCCTGCTGTAGCTTCAGCCATTATGATGCTTTGAACAGAGTCAAGTGGAGGCATACCATCAGACCTGGGAGCAGCTGACCTCTGCCTCTTAATGGAATGCACATGAAGGCGTAGAATAATAAATAGAAATAAAATGAATGTAAAAGCAGTGAATTTTTCATGAAAATCCAATCGAGTAAGAGCAAATCATACGCTGCTTTAAAACTACTCTGACAAGTTGGCCACAGTTGACTCAAAAAATTAACGTCAGGGCATGTAAGAGAGTAAATATGACTCATTACTACCCACCTGATGGTCAAGGTGAGAAGAAGGAGTGTTTGCTATGAAGACGGTCACAGATTTGGCCAATGGTCCTGCCAATCAAAATTCACTGAGGAAAATAAAGCAGCTGGTCATAAAGTGTTATTACAATTTTTTTTTTTTTTTTTTTGTATAAAACGTTTCCTCTGTAAAGTTCTAGAGGACTCTGAGAGCCAGGTTTATTACAGATTTTAGACAAACATGTAATTTAACCTTTATAAAGTGATCAAAAGACCATGCCAGAATTGATGGTATAGCTTGAGACATTGATGCCACCATGTTTCAGCTAAAAGATGGTACATTAGAGGAATGGACTACCTGAGCACAAAGTAAATGAATTGCATTTGTAAAGTTCTGTTTTCGTCTTACCGACCACTCAGAACTACCATGCAGGGCTCCACCTGCTCATCAGGAGTGATGACATCCACACACACTCACACACCAATGGCACAGGGAGCTGTTTGGTGTTCAGTATCGTGCCGAAGAATGACTGGAGGAGCCAGGGATGGAACCACAAACCTCTAGATTAGTGGATGACTGCTCTACCTCCTGAACCACAGCAGCCAGTTCATCCGCTCCGTCTTCCCGTAGGACTGCGGGTGGGACACAGAGTAGAGACTTACAGTGGCTCCTTGGAGACCGCAAAACTCTTCCCAGAAACAAGAAGTGAATTGAGGTCAGAGACAGCGTCTCTGGGGAGGTTGAAGACGTGTTGTAGCATAAATTCAGCATTCTCTATGGCAGTGTGTGGCTTGGACAGAGGAATGAACTGACATCCAGGCAAATGTGAGACCTAGGCAGAAGAGGAACAGGCAGGAAACACAAGGGAGCCTGCAGAGGGTGTTGAGAGCTGACGAGCCAGGCAGCAACGAACTCCTTGGTGTCCCATTGGACAACCACAGGGAGCAAGATTTTCAGAATGTGATGGCTTTACCTTAAATTCAATTCCGTAGGTAACTACTCAGGTGAAGCAAGGAGTGGGGAGGCTGTCCACAGGGTCTGTGGTCTTGTCCTCTTACTGGAACTAGTCGGTCAGGGTGAGAGAGTTTTGCATTCTTGGAGCCTGAGCAGGAGCAAAGAGTTACGCTGAATCCTTTAAAAAAACACACAAGGCCTGGCCTGGCCTGGCCTGGCCTGGCAGGGGTTCAGATATTTTGGCCTTGCAGATATATTCCAGGATCTTGTGGTCTGTCCAGACCGCACTTTCAGCCTACTGAGTATTTGAGGCTTTATGCTGCATCAACAGAGAGACAAAGAAAATATTTATATATTTTTTTTCTACTGTGAACATTGGATTTTATTGCTTAAGGAATCACAATGAAGCATAGATCAGGATATCCCAACAAGATAGCCAGTAACAGTGTATTGATTATTGGCTGTAACAACAACAACAACAACAACAACAACAACAACAACGATGATAATAATAATAATAATAATAATAATGTTTTAATTCAGTTTGACTTCTCGGTGTTGAAATTTTAGGGGCAGAATCATTAAATAAAATGTACGCTTGATCTCTTGAATCAAAACTGACCTCTTCTGTCTTTCGTTTTCAAGCGTAAGCTCGCGAACGGCCTCAAAAAAAAAAAAAAAAAAAAGAAGAAAAAAAGAAGAAAAAAAGAAGAAGAAAAGAAGGCGCAACTGGAAATCACGCCGCCGCACCGCGCGCGCACAGGTTTCCATGGCGACGCGGGGGAGGGGTGGCGTTACACCCACCGGAAACGGTCTCTGCAGTGCCAGCAGAAAATGAAAAGGGGGCAGACCTGACATCTCTATTGAGTTTATTTCTCATATATCATTCTACACCTATGTGTGTGTTGAATGCCACAGTCGTGCGGCAGCAGCGTGGAGACTCCCGGTGGCATGACTGGACTCCTGTGCGCGCGGTCTGAGGAAGTAGCGCACCGACTGTTTTGGAAACATCGCACCGGCTAAGAGTAGACTGTGTGGGAGAAGGCAGAGCGGTCCTGCCCCCTTCAATGACCAACCATCAGTGCTAGCGATAAAAGTCTCGCTGGCGACCCCGCAACCATGGAAGGCTACCATGAGTATCCTTAAGTAGTACTGTTGCTGAGCGCTTGGCCCGTAGTGTAAAGGTTTCAATATGCCTGACCGGTGGTCCTCCATGAGGCTCTCAGTTGCCTGATATTAACGTTACAGGCCTGCTTTTTCCATCTGGAAATTTCTTGGCAGGGGAAAGCAGGCCAGCTAGCACCGCTAACGTTAGCGCTAGCCTTTTCCGCGCTGCACCTCTTGGCTTTGACGGTGCAGATTTTTCCATGACCTCACCATTGACACCGTTCTCTATCAATTCGAGGACATTTTAACTCCAAAAAGTATTTTATGGGATTCATATCGGCGAAAGAGAAGCGGGCCTAAGCCAAAATGGTGAACTGGAGGCGGCTGCTGCGAATGTCCAACCGATCGTTTCTGGCCTTCATATTCTTCTTCTCCATGTCCACCACCTGTCTCTACTTCATTTATGTGGCTCCTGGAATAGGTTAGTTAACAGAGATTTACACTAAACGCCTTTCAAGGTAACAGTTAATGTGCTTGTGTTTGGATTATCCGCTGCAGCAACAAGCTCCGGCGGCTGTCACAGTGCTTGCTAATGCTAAAACAGTTAGCTAACAGGCTAATTAGCCCATAGAAAAAGGTCCACCCCAAGCATGATGTCCATCCACTCCTGCGTTGTGAAAGAGCAAAATACCTCTCGCTGTAGCAAGGGGGTTGAAATATTACAGAAATATTGTCAATTTGTGTTGGAATTGTGGACGGCACAGCAGACTTGTGAATGAATGAACGATAACTGCTCAGGTTAATTTCAGGGTACCACACAGTAAGTAACACAGGCATGTTGAGCAGTCCATGACACGGTCCATGCTTGTACTGGAGAGTGGGCCAAAGTGAAGCAGTATTCACCATTTCCAAATGTGTCCCCTTTCTTTAAATGTCCTGTTAAATTTGGTCAATGTGTACCTCAGAGTTTTGTCTTGTAAGTGAAAAAGTGACTGTCACGATATTATGATGATTATTGGATACTGAACTGTGGTCAGACTGCCTCAGTGTGTGTTATGTCTACAATATACTCTATATTTATGTACGTGAAGTCCATAATGTGACATATATGGTATGATACCATCCAGCCATGATATCTGAGCAGTCATATGTGTGTCCTGTCAGCTGGAGCTGCTACAAAATATTGTGAATAACCTTTCTGTGAGTGGAGATATTTACGTCCTGTTTGGCATGAATGCAGATGCTACATTGATATTTGGTGGGCCAGCCAGGTTTCAGATGTATGTAACGCTTTTGTTGATTCAGTGTTTTACGGGATCATTTCTGCGGTAATCACATGCTGGGTGGAAGTGGTTGTGTGCGACCGGGAATTCTCTCTCATAGTGCAGGCTTTTACTGGCAGTCAGTGATAGTCATGCTTGAAGGGAGAGGCAGTTCTGGGAAAATTTGCCAAAGATTCTTGATGGCCCGAGGTCTTGCAACATGATCGTACATGTAAAGAGATAAGATGAACAAGAAAAGAGGGTTTTGTGTTTTAGACTTTGGCTTTGTTTGTTGGTGAAGGTTTATTGTGTGTTCGCTTGTTTTCTTGTACTGAACTGTATTATAGAAAGTGAATATAAAGTGTCAAATGTTTTTCTCCTCCGTGTATGAAGGGGATTTATCCAGTATTGTACTGGTGTTTACTACCAACAGTGGAAGCAGAAAAACACATCTACCCTACCCTAGCAAACTGCTCCTGATAACTGTGCTATCAGTGTGTGAGTGTGTATGTGAATGGTCATCGCTCCTGATTAGCAGGTGGCACCACCAAATATTTGCCGCCATGGTATGCATGTGTGGGTGAATGCATGAATCCTGGTTTGTGTCGTAAAGTATGTTAAGCGGTCAGTAAGACTAGAAAAGTTCATCATAAATGCAGCCCATTTGACATTATGTAATAAAGTATAAGAGCACCAGTTTTTGAAGCAGGTAGTGTGTCATGGCTTCAAACCCATGATCACAGGTGATATACATCAGGCCTGGAGTTGTCATTTTTAGGGCAAGGTCACTTTGGCCTCTGACAAATAGAAAGTTAATTTAGTCGAAACCAAAGGTGCAATAACAAGTGATAATTACGTAGAATGAAGAAATGGTGAATGGACTATTTATATAGTTTGACTGTCCCTCAAAATGCTGTCTGATTGGTATTTTTATATTTGAATAATGAAATCAACTGTATATATGGGTTAAGAGTGATCAAGATTAATCTGAACAAGTTTAAACGCTCATGCAGCTATTAATGTTTGACAACCACATCATTAGAGTGCCATAGAAATGACTTTTACATGTTAAACATTAAACACACTGATGAGAAGCTTCTCAAGGTGAGATAAATAATCTCCTCTAGTCACTAGATACACTGCAGACACAGCAGCTGACAGGAAGAGGAGTTCATATAATGCAGAGAAGTATAAGTTTTTTCTGGGTAGATAATTGTTCATTTTATAAAAGGGAAAACAACAGGAATGCTGAGCTTTCAAGTTTCATTCGGAGTCATTAATAACCATCAAGAACATCACATTTAGGACAGCAGTTTAAAAAGGCACACAGAGAGCAACCATTTACTGCATGCTGCTGTTAGAAACTCAGCACAGTTAGCTGATAATTAGCCTGATCAGCCACCATCAGTAATCGATACTAACATACATTATTAGACTGTAAACCATTAATCAAACTGATAGCAAATGGCAATCAATGACTGTCTGACAACCTTATCATATTTTAGCGTTTCCAGTGTTTCTGTGGTTATGCCAGAACATTACAAAATACACATCCAGTATTTGAAAGGAACTGAAACTCCATGTGCTCTCCGACTGAAATATTATGGCAAACCTCCTTTAAGACCAACGACATCTGCACAAACACGTGATTCAAGAAACACAAGATAAAAGGTGTCATGTTGAGAGACTTCTCGTAAATTCAGCATTAGTAAAATCCATAAAGATAAAATATGTTCTGTAGTAATTTAACAGATCTGTCAACAACTCTGTCTGCTTCCAATGGTTGACTGTGCTGTTTTAGTTGGAGATGACCAAGGGAATGACAAGTGAACCGTCTCAAAAGTTTTGTCCTGTTACCTGTTTTTACTGCTAATTGCAGTTATTTGGAAAAATAATCAACATGATGCTGAAGTAAAGATCTCACAAAGCTGCAGTTATTGCTTATTTTGTGTATGAACCCTTGCACATCTACACTCACAGAAGGGTCAGCTGGGGGTTTTAATGGGTTGACATATTATCCTTGGCTTCTGCCTTTGAGGCCACAAGCCGTATCTTTTTTAAAGTTGGAAAAACACTGTATACAAGTCAGGCATCCACCTTGTGTCGAGCCTTTTTCCCCCTCAGAAAATGTGTTGCTGAAGCTGTTCTGGAGGCTTGTGCTGCTCCAACACCTTACTCAGGCGTATTTTTTGTTGTTTTTTGTCGCCCAGCTCGACACTGCACGTGGCTTAAAGTTTCAGGCGGTTCATGACTGTAGGTAAAATGTGCCAGCCACCGAGTTAAGAAGAGAAAGTTTCTCGGATTCTTTCCCCTGAGCTGTGTGTGACACAGCACGTGGTCTGAATATGTCTGGGTGTGGGTCTCCTCCTCACTTGGTGTTAGCTTGTCAAAATGTGTTGTAGCTTCCTGTGTGTTTCTGACATGTTTACTGCATTTTTCCTGGGTTTTCTGTGCAGTAGACTGCTATGCAGACTGTTCCAGGCGGCACGGTTCAACATGCAGCTGAGGATTTAATTTGAGGACTGATGACAGTCATCCCGTGCTCTTCTTGTTCTGCCTACCCTATAACAAATTTGACTTTTCACGCACTTGTGCAGTTGGGAACTTGAGTACATATTGACATGTGTGGCAGCAGATATAGAACTTACAGTATTATACTGACAGTATTATATTGGTTTCAGGGATATAGTGAACATTTCTATTAGAATTTCTTCAGGTAATTGTTGGTCCTTGTCAGAATGGAGGAGCTTCATCTCCTCTCCAGCCTGTGTTGACCTGCCTGTAACCTTAAGCCTGCCTCCTAATCACCAACCAAGGCTGCCTGGCTGATCTGTGATGAGACGCTTATCATCCCCAAACACTCTGTTTACTCACTCACACACGCGCTGAAAGTTGTGGACAGACCAATAGGAAGAGAGACACTCGAGTTTCGTTGCGTATTTTTGTGTTACCCATAAACAGCTTCTGAAGTTTTTCTGTTGATGTTTTTCCACAAACTTTACAATATCACAATATCAATTTCAATACATTAGAAGTTAAAATGATGGTATAAAATTACACGTACCATGAAATGAAATTGTTGTACCAACAACAGCAACTTACTGGTCATGTGTATGTCAGTGTAAACCTTTGCAAACAAGCTGAAAAGTGAGATAGTTTGTATGGTGAAGCCTTGCTTTCAACAGTTCTGACAGATATCCGGATGATCAAAGCTTTCTGGTGTGGTCTTTATTTGGGCCTCATGCAGGACAGGAACCTCTCTTACACACACTTTAGTTTTTGTTTTGGCACATAGAAGAGACGTAGAAATGAACAGAAATCACTGACTTCACAAGTGTAATAAATTGATCTGAGTTAGTTTCAGTATGTTACCGAAATACAGTGAATCATAATGTAAAATTATTCTGCTTACTTATGTACAGAGAGCTTCAACAGTGTTTTCATTTTCTTTAGATCTTATTGGCAACTTCCCTGCAGTTGGCTGCCTTCCACTTTAGACATTAAATGCTTTTTTGGCATCTAACGTCATGTCGGACCATTGCTTCTGTATTTCTGCCACAGTGCTGCTCTCTGATGATACAACCACTGACACCTTTATTGACAGTTACTGATGGTTTGTTATCTGGTATAATTACTGACCCTGATGCATTCATTATGGTTCTGTCTGCTGATTTCTGACCGCAGCTTCTTCCTTTTTTTTATCTTGACTAACAGTTTTATGAATGAAGTTCATAAATTCAGAGAGTTTGGTGAACCTGACTAACACTTCTTTGACCAACCGGTTTTCTGAGCTGTCACAAGTTCATTTTGTTGCCTCTTGCCTAATGGAAAAGAAACTGGTTAGGGGGCATTTTTTGGATCAAGACCAATTTTGATGGTGTTGTAAAATTCAAGCACAGACAGAAGAAGAACTTGTCTACTAGCAGACTTGAAAACATGGGCCTTGTTTGCAGTTGGTCTGTGTCACTCACCCAACCCAAACACGTTTAATAGTCACGTCATAAGCACCGTGTCCTGTTGACAAGATCTTACACTTATTTTTTGTACCTGTAGTGTTTTTGCTTTAAATGACATCTTGAGCCCCTGAAAATATCACTGTCATGTCTGAATAAGCTTCTGATTACTTTTACTTAAAAGTCCCTGTAGCAGCTTTACTAGACTGGATTTAACTGTAACTGTAAATCTGTCATTTTCACCACAACCTGTATGAACTAAATGAACACAAATTGAAATATGCAGAGAGAACATGTCTGTCGTAAAAAGACCATGAAGAGCAAAATTATTACTCAGTTATCAAGAAAACCAGATAAATAACAGAAGATTCTTCTCTCCTCAAATTAGTCATTGAAAAAACATTTTTATTTCATTTTTTTCTCCACACTTTAAGTGCTTTACATATGAACTAATGAATGATGAGAAAATGCATTTTACAGAGTTAACAGTGTTCCTCGAGCTCATGATGGCTACAAAGCTTAAGTTCTAAAATAAGAGTTTTAACAGTGAGATGTTCATTTGTTCATGGTGTTCTCCTGTAGTTGTAATATAGTGTTTAAACCTTCACTGTTTCCAGTGTTTGTAGCTGCTAACACATTTGTTATTATGATTGAAACGGTAACATCCATGTTTTAAGTTGTGTTTTACACTATGTGAGGGCATGTAAAGAGCCACCACTACATGGAGCACATGTCATTGAATGCATGTCATGCAATAAGTGAAGCAAATTAAACTCTTTCTCTTGTCTTTCTGTCAGCCAACACATACTTCTTCATGGTGCAGGCTCAGGGCATCATGTTGAGGGACAATGTGAGGACCATTGGCCAGATGATCCGATTGTACACCAACAAGAACAGTACACTCAACGGGACGGGTAAGTGGTCCACACAGGTACTTTTTACTCTATGGGGAATTACCTTGCAGTCTCTCTCAATAAATACAGAGATTCTTCCTACAGTATATGAAGTTAAAGGAAACTGACAGTTGTAGTATGTGGATGTCTAAATGAGGGTGTTCCTATTGACTAATTTGACTGACATTTAAACAGAAGTTAAAACTTATACTAGTCAACCGCCTACAAGTAAGAAAACACTCAGAAAACAGTCAAAATTGAGCACAATTTAATTTATAAGGTTGGGTATTGTTTGAAAAAAAGCTGTTTGAAACCAGTTAGCTGGTTAGCTGCTATGCCAACATCTAAAAAGCAGGTGGTGCAGTTTTCTGATAAAGGTGAAATGTGTCATACCTGGCACATCATGTCGGAATAAATGCAGCGGTGTCGTGCTACAGGGGCTACAAATCCTATTCTCCAGATGTAAGGGTACACACTTGTTTGGCACAGACCCCAGCAAAATTCACATCATTGTCTTTGTATTAGTTTTTTCAGTGAAAATGAAATGCAAAAGTTACCATTCCCACTGAAATTGTGACATATCGCAATATCTGTATCTGCGTCTGTAATCTGGATTGTTTTTCTTTTTTTTTCTTTTCTTTTTTTTTTTTTTCCTTTTGCATTTTGCATTTTGTTCAGCCTGAATTAAGACATACTTAGCCTGGTAATTATCTATTTCTCTGATCTGCCGAGTGACCTGAATCCATGTAACATAATTGTTACCTTGCTAGGAAGCTAGCCTGCTGACACAGACTGCCTCAAACATGAAGTAAACGTGCTTTATTCTGAAGGTCGCCTTCAGCTGAATACTTCAAGCCACGCTCTGCCATCTCAATTTTCCAAGGTTGCGTGGGAGGTCACGCTCTCCGTCCCTCTATAAACACAGGGCAGGCCAACACTGTGACAGGGAGGGACTCACACATACTACCAGGCACGCACAGTCGCTCCCCCATCAAACAAAGAACAGAGAAGCTCGGATTACAACATGTATGAAGGGAGCGTGACTATATTCTGTGCTCAGGATGCCATCACTCACTATGTTCAAAGTCTCACACGTAGAACCTTTAAATGGAAGGATTTGCTGCTTTTCATTGTCATTTATGCCAATATATGAGTGTTTGGGTTTAGGACTGTTGCTTTAGGAAATGTTTTGACATGTAATAGATTAATTGATCGTGAAAGTAATCATTGGAATAATCGATATTGAAAGTAATTGGTAGTTGCAGCCCTTCCCTTCACACATTTCAAATGCGCATTCACCCCCTGTTGGTTGTTTTTGCTGCAGACTATCCTGATGGCAGTAACTCCAGTGAGTACCTGGTCCAGCCAACCACGTACCTCCCTGAGAACTTCACCTACGCCCAGAACCTCCCCTGCCCAGAGCGATTACCTTCTATGAGTGAGTAGACTCATACCCAACAGCAGGAAAATGTTTCAGATGGTTGGTTAGCTCAGAGATTAAAAGACCTTTACTGCACTTCCAGCTTTGCTGCTTTAGTATTAAATTGCAAAAAAACAAAACAAAACATGATGAAGTCCATGGTGTTTCAAAGATTGTCGTACAGATGCTGCATTTCAAGAAAGATGCTAATCATGTGTCATTTCTTGTACAGGGCTCTACAGTGCAGCAGTTTGTCCAGTTAAGATTAGAGTGTGTGAATGTGTATGATTATTTGGTTGTACTGGTTGCTCTGAGTTATGACTCCTGCATTGGCAATATACACAGACAGTCAGGGAGCAGCTTCTCAGTCAGCTTTTCAGTCCGAGCAGTCCATCACTTCAGCAGCGGATCGGATCAGCCTACACTAATATTTACATTCATTTTATGTGTGACAAAACTTTGCTGATGTAGGGTTTGTGTGCTCTCTGCAGACAGTGTCACTCAGCCAAAGGTTGTTTATGAGGAAATGAGCATTGCTCTGTAACACCACTGTACATCTTCTCTAGTTCAATGATCAGCTGGTCACGTCAGTTTCAGGAATCGTATTCTCCCAATTAAACTTTCATTCGCATTATGTCAGTAATTTAAGAATGTCAGCTTAGTAGTTCTGAATCAGGTTTTGGAGAAAGTTCCTTATGAAAAATAAGGTGAGCGAGAATTAGTAGGTTAGTGTTCAAAGTGCTACTGTGAACATTTATGTTGTTTGACCATTCCGACAGTCTGACACAAAAATGTCTTTTGCGATGAGTTGAATTCTTCTCATGTCATGTGCAGGTTGTAGCTACAGGCTGTGAACAGTAATCAGGCTGCCACTCCAAACTGTTTCTGTCCTCTCAGCCTTCAGATTTTAGCTTTTGAATTGCACTTATTTATAACTTTTATATCTTCAGAAGTCAAACCTACATGGATTCAGTCAGAGATTTGACTGGACTCAAGTGTGATAAGCAGATTCAGTAAGAGGATTTGATACTGGGTTCAGATTGGATAAAATACTGTGAAACCTCAACACTAACTGTAACCCCTCAAAATAGTTCTGTCTGTGTGTGTCCCTGCCACCTATGGAAGTTTAAGTCCAAGTGAGCCGCAGAATTGATGTTATTTGTAGTTTCTTGTTGATCAGTTGATGGAGGCCGGTAAAGCCACAAGCTCCTTGGTCATAACCAGATCCATTGTGGATCATCACTCACAGACACACAGACTGCAGCTGGGCCTTTGCACAGTACCCACAACAACCCCTCCAAGAGGATTTTCCTGTTTGGTCTGATAGAATGATTTTTGAGTTATTTATTTAGTAATTTATTTGTTTTACTGTTGTTCTGTGATGCTGATGTGTTAGTGGAATAACCCCCCCTCCCTTAAAAAACTCCCCACAGAGGGCCTTATGGAAGTGAACATGACAGAAATCCCTATGGAGGAGATAGAGGTGAAGTTCTCCAAGTTTTTTGACATTGAGTTTGGAGGCCATTGGAAACCAAAGGACTGCAGACCTCGCTGGAAGGTAGGCTAATGTGTTTTACAATTCTAGTAATTATGTATCCCATAAACATGTACACTGTTAAAACATATGTCAGTCATGCTGAATGGATTCTTCTGAGAAATAAAAACAAACATAAACCAGATGGATTTACTAGATATAAGATGATTTATTACTCTAATATCTGTGCTTTAGGTGGCCATCCTGATTCCATTTAGAAACCGCCATGAACATCTGCCCATCCTCTTCCAACACCTCATCCCCATACTGCAGAGACAGCGGCTGCAGTTTGCCTTTTACGTCATTGAACAGGTACAGTCTGTTGGTGCATGTTTCTGTACTGCAGCCATTTTTGTCCATCTAGAATCAGATGAATGCAATCCATAGAGTGTGGATTGTGGGGGGAAAAAAAATAGAAAAGCATTTTAAATGGTGAAGTCATGGCACTCAGTGATGTAGAAACAGGGCTTCATATGACTTCTTACTTCCTTTCATAGCAGCAGTGTCATTGAATTTCTGTGTGTGTGTATGTGTGTTCAGAGTGGGAGCCAGCCCTTCAACAGAGCCATGCTGTTTAACGTGGGATTCCTGGAGGCCATGAAGGACTTGGACTGGGACTGCTTGATCTTCCATGATGTTGATCACATCCCAGAGAACGACCGAAACTACTACGGCTGTGGTCAGATGCCACGCCACTTTGCTGCCAAGCTGGACAAATACATGTACATGTGAGTGTGTCATCAAAATGTGTATATTTCTTGAGAAGATCTCAAATGGAAATGCCCAAAGCATGATTAATTGAAGATGTACAGACCTTCTTTGGCAATGACAAGTGAACTTGAGCATTGACATGAAGGCAGTGAACGGTCCAGATCACGCAGCATGTTTGTTGTTGTTTGCAGTCTTCCATACAGTGAGTTCTTCGGTGGTGTGAGTGGACTGACTGTGGAACAGTTCCGCAAGATTAATGGCTTTCCCAATGCTTTCTGGGGCTGGGGAGGAGAGGATGACGACTTGTGGAACAGGTAGGTCTGCTGAAGGGGGGTGTACAGTGCATTCAGAAAGTATTCAGGTCCCCTCATTTAGTCACTGAGTTGTGTTTTCCACATAAGCGTGTCAGTTTTTGGGGAGTACTACTGCATATGTCACACATTGTACCTTATAGGTACCTTACAGGTACAATGTGTGAGATAATGCGAGAATTCTCGTGTAAAACATTCAGAAAAAATGAGCTCACATTATTCACAGAACGTGAAAAGTAACAGTGATGACACAAGTCAAAGATGTCTCTGTATTGTTTTTCACAGACATCTAGTGAACTGAGTGTATTAACTGGCTGGCTGCAGCCTGTCCTGTCTCGTAACACACTCTGTGACTCAAGTGGCAAAAGTCCTAACTTTTTGGAGTCAGGGTTGTACATACTGTACTGTGTGTATAGTTTCAGGGTTGACATTGTTGACATTGTTGTCATGGTGACGTTAACTGCTCCAGTGTTGTGTGTGTGTGTTGCTGCAGAGTTCACACATTGTCGTCACACCGTGTTCTTTACTCTGTGTCTCATTTTCTCTGGACGCAGTTTCTACATCTAGTGTAAATGTAGCTGGAAGAAAATGTCAGAGTCAGCTTGGACTCAGTCTGAGCCTCCTCTGCCTCGTTTTCATGTTGACCCAGTCATTAGAGATGTGATGTTGATCCATTGATTAATGTTATTTTGTTCTCACTGATCGAAGGTCACTGGCATGAAATGGTTTAAGGCTTTCCCCCTTTCCTGCTTCTCTGAATCTCTTGGTGATATTATCAGTTGTAGATGGTGAAATCCCTAATGTCCTTTGCAGTTGTGCATTGAGAAATGTTCGTAAACTGTAGGAATATTTGCCCACAGAACTTTTCACTGCAGTGGTAAATCTCTCTCCAGACTTTGTGAACGACTGAGCCTTTGCAGGATGCCCATTTCATACACACTCATGATACTGTCACGTGTTACCAGTGAACCTGTGGAATGTTCCTGGGTGTCCACATATGACCATTACTGTGTTAATATAAGTTGCAGTCTGTTCTCGCTTTAGATTCACAGTGATGTATGTTGTCTTTCTGGTCTGCCAAATGAGTGTAATGCTGTGAGGACAATGGTCTCTGAGGAGAGATCATGTATTCTGCTTTGCATTGAACACAAAGTTAGTCAAAAAAAAGTCTTCTGTTTTTGTCAGAACAATCTTTAGACAAGATTCATCTCATCATGTGTTCCCAACACATCTCTGCTCTCTCAGAATTTTTTTGATCTCTACAGCTCTAATGATTATCAGCACAGATATGAGTGACTTCCTGTGTTGAGAAAGGTGCTAAAGTGTTTTTACTTCCAGTCCTAAAACTGGCATCAAAAATGCATCACTCAGAGCTTTTGGCCAACTGATTTCACCTTCTCCCCCAAGAGTGCAAACTTGTTGCCTTTCAGCATAGGCTGTGTTTTATACCGCAGAATAGTCACCAACATGAACTGCCCTGCCCTGCCCTGCCCTGCCCTGCCCTGCCCTGTCCTGTCTTTGAGTGGCTTACCTTGATATTCTTACCCCAATGCTAACTAATCTCAGTCCTCATGCCTAAGCCAAACCAAACCTACCAAGTATTAGCCAGAGGCAGTGGACAGCAGAGCAGAGTTGTGTACACAGTGAACCAGATGAAGCGAATGATAATGTTTCACTCGAGGTAACAACTGGCTGCCATCTTGCAAATGTAGCTACTGGCTGAGATGCCCCCCCCCCAGCTGTGGCTGCAGGGTGATTAGATATCAGTGAGATCTTTCTATAGTAATTTTGCTGTTGTAAACCTAAATACATCTTTACAATTCTAATAGACAGCACAAAGCAATAGCCATGCTGCAGAGTCCCATTATACCACCATGACAGTAACTTGTGAAACTGAATAGTTTTAAGTAGTGATCTGATATTTAAGAATGTAAGAAAGTCATATTACTATAGTGGTCCATGACTGGAACCATAGCACATCTGAAAATACCACCAATACCATCATGTTACTATGAATTTCTGAGCTTTCAGCTTAATGAATGTACCTGTAAGTAGACACTTGCTTAGTAAGCATGTGAACAAATGGGCTGAGGTTGGCATTATGGTCATATTGATTTAAATAGTAATACAACCTGGTTTCTCCTCAGGGTTCACTATGCTGGTCTGAATGTCACACGACCAGAGGGAGAGATCGGCAAGTACAAGTCAATCCCTCACCACCACAGAGGAGAGGTGCAATTCCTTGGGAGGTAAGACAGCTTTTCAGCTTTTCTACAATAAAGGTATCGATTCTAGAGAACGGACAATGAAAAATGAAAGAGTTAAGTCTTTTCTTTTGTTTGAACTACACATACATTCCATCTAACATCCTTTAGATTACAATTACAATTGCCGAGCCACAGTCGCCCCCTGGCTACTTTTATTTATTTATTTTTTTCCCAAAAAGGTAGTTTAACTTCTTTAAAAGAATGAATGGAAATCATTTTAATTTAAAGAAGATAAAGATAGTCGTGCAGCAAAGGTTAAATTATTCATGGTCTGTATCGCATGAAATTAATCTGCACAGAAAAGCAGGATGATTAAACTAAATCCTTAGCAGGAAATCCATCCAGTCCAAACACACACAGGATGTTTTTTTTGACTGAAAATCACCACGTTCTGGATACACTGTATACTCAAACTAGAGTTGTTCCTCTTCCTCTCAGTGAGCTGATCAGAGTAACTAATAGATTTCAAAGTTTTATTTTCCTATAATATTCCCTGCGTCTCTGTCTGCTTCAGTCATCGCTGTACAAAGTTTACATACACAGACATGGAGCAGCACTTGAAAGAGTGGGTCCTTATTTTGTTTGTGTCTTGCACGAGCGTGTGGGTGATGTGATCCTGCCCCTGGTCTCACTGACAGACAGTTGGTGAAAGTAATGCACTATGAAACACAGCAATGCACCAACAAAGGCAGTGAAGAAGAGGACTGCTAGGTGATCATCAGAGATGGGAACACAGGATTTGAAATATTTAAACTGACTTATATCTGATGCCAAACATCAGAGGAGCTCACTTTTCAGGTTAACTCCTCAAACAGAGCCAGAACAGGTCGAGGCTTTTCCAGAAGTGACTGATATTGTCCTTACCAAGCTCACATTCTGTGACATTACCTGGATGAATTGCCTGCAGTGTTAAAACAACCCAAATGAACAAGAACAGTGTTTTGTCACCAGTACCATGAAAGACTGGATACAGCCCAAATCTCTTCTTTGATATTTCCTCGCTCCTTGCCTGAACCAGAGATCACTTTGGTCTGCCATCTTGAAAACTGTCTCAGAGCGAGAATGTGATAAGCGAGAATACACAAGAGCAGCTTTACAGACACCTTTAACTGGCCGACACACCCGCTTATTTGTTATCACTTATTGGTTGGACACTGCAGCTGATCGGACTGATCTGATACATCACAAAATCACTGATATTCATGCCAGAGTGAAGACAGATAACAGATAAAACTCAAGTATACCACTCCCAAGTGTTGTTAAAGCTGTGTGTGTGTGTGTGTGTGTGTGTGTGTGTGTGTGTGTGTGTGTGTGTCAAAGCCTGATGTTTTAGGTAAATTTTGACCAACTCTCAAGCAACCAGCTGTTTAGTGAATTACTGAGCCTTTTTAAAAATGAAACTATGTATCTGTGAGCTGTTTTGAAAGATATCCATCTCCAGTAGGAACCAATGGACCGATTACCTAATTTTAAATCTTGATACTGGTTTAAATGAATGTGTTGCTGCTTTGATCTGATTTTACACTCTAAATAATTCTTGAATTATTTTGACCAGCACAGTTTTTTAATCAAGTTGTATTTGGTATTAGTAAATAGAATAAATATGTACAGAGTCGTAAGAGTGATGACGTGTTATAGAGGCTATTTTGCACAGAAATGATTACAGGTGTGCCTGCAGATTTCGGCTTGTTCTTTTCTGTGCCTTGGGTACAGAAAATTTGATAACCAGTGATCTGGAAGCAGCCACAGGTGTATGTCCTGTCAGAGAGGCAGGGCAGATGGATGAGAGTGGATAAATACTGAGAACTGTGTTGCTGTGTGTTTGTAGGTATAAACTTCTGAGGTATTCCAAAGAGCGGCAACACTTGGACGGCCTCAACAACCTCCATTACAGCCCCCACATCTCCCTCAGCAGCCTCTACAAGAACATCACGGTGGACCTGTACCCCGAGCTCGCTCCTATAGCAGACTACTGAACTGCCCCCGCCAACCGCCACCCAACCCCTGGTCCACACCCCCAGCTCACCCAGCTCCCCTCCGGCCTGGCCTCCTAGTGTCCCGTTCAGCCATTCAGAGGCAGAGCGGGGGGTGCACCGGAGGAGAGGAGGGGGGCACAGGCCGTGAGGGGTGAAGAGGGGCACCATGTAATGCTGCCAAGAAATTATCGTGAGGAAAAAAAAAAATTGAAAAGAAAATCCAAACCGAAAAAAAAGAGGAAAAAATGAAGAGGCAGTGGCAAGTCTCTGAAAGCGAACTGTTGATTGTGTGTGTCAGTGAATCTGTGTGCGAGCGTGTGCGAGCGTGTGTGAGTGTGTGTGTGTGTGTGTGTGTGTATGTGAGAGAGATATGGGTCAGTTGCTGCATGTCTTTTTGTCCGTGCCGGCTTAACTACTACAAGTTGACATGAGTCTTGGTTTAGGTTGGAGGGAGCAGCAGCATCTCAGCTCTGATGTTTACTGCAAAGCCTTAATGTGGCAGAACCACAGCTCCCTCTGCTCGGCTCCGCACTGCTTCACTTCTGATGTATCACCGTCACCTTACAAGCCAACAGACAAGATCTTGTCTCACTTTCTACTATCATTTGTTTTATACATATCATTTTGTTAGGCCACAGTATTCCTTTAAAATGAGGGATCAGAGTGAGGTCGACATTAGTGTTTGTGATGTACATTTTTTTTATTTTGATATGTGGTATTTATTTTCTCTTATTCAGGGTGTTTGAAGAAGCACTCCTGTCTGTCACTCAAGTGTTTGCTGTTTGTTTTGCTGCACTGCTGCTGAATCCGCATGAACATGTATGTAAATATCGGCCTCTTAAAGCTCGAACACAGAACACAAATATGTAAATATGGGCCTTTAAACGCTCGGGCATATTACAGTGATATTCCAGTGGGTTTGAATTTTATTTTGGCAGCTACCTTCGTTCTGAGGATTGAATAAGAGTGAGTGGTTTCTTCCTAACAGGAAGATCTAACAATGTAGGATGTTTGGCTTAAGAAAAGAAAAAAAAAAAAAAAGACGTATCCAAATCTCAAGATTTGACATCATCTTTTGCATGCCTTAATTTATTTTGTTTACCAGATTTTGTTTCTTTTCAAACATAAATTATTTCATCAGTTGGAGATGTGTATATTTTAAATTTTGCCTTTTGTTGTGCTTTATTTTTCTTTGAGGTGCACTGTGTGCAAAGAGTAGAGCTGCTCCTCAGAAGGAGGGAGGCACGACCGAGCCTCTCCTCCGTGACTTTGTACAGGGAGCAGAGTCGGCCAATACAGCAGGAGTGTGTCCACACAACATGCTTTAGTACAGGTTCATGGTCTCATGTGAGTGTATATTTTTGGTCTCAGATGTATTTTTATTTTTTATGATTTTTACTCCGATTTAGTGCTGGACCATGTGATAAAGCTCTTCATTGTACTGTACCGTGTGCTGAAGCATGGGGATTTGGGCTGGATGCTGTGTGTCTGGACTGTGGTGTTATTATTTTCTAAGCTTGTGAGGCAGTCAGAAGGGCCAGAATGAGAGAACCTTAGTGTCAGCTCCTCACGGCTGAAGCTACTGCTGTTCTTGAATGGCACACGCTGTGAAAAGTTTCATTACTTAAAGCTTTGAGCACTAAAGATGGAGAGAAACGTGTAGATTATTTTTGACCAGATGTTCACTGTTAAGATTCTCCTCTATATCTCTAGGTTTGGAATTTGACCATGAATTGTATGTTTGGACATTTTCTTTGATTGTATGTCCTGCGATGTTAAATTGGAACTCTGGCCATTTTTCACCTGGGCCTTATTTCCTAATAATCACGACCTAATCTTCGTGATGCGTCTCCTGGAGGCTGCCATACACTGTGTGATTTTGGTCTTTGGTTTTCAGTCCAAACTGGGGCTTTACACGTCCACTGATGACCCATTCAGAGCTTTGGTGACCAAAGACATTTAAAACTTCAGAACCAGATGATTTCTATGTGACTGCTGCTGAGACCCACATCTACAAACCAACCAATCAGATACAGACATGAAACACGCTGTCCAACCCGACAGATATGTACAATCACATCAGCTGTGTACTGTATATATCAATGGTGTCAGAAGACATTTTTAATGTCGTAAAAATGTTGAGAAACAACTCACTACAAGGCCCATTTAATACATATTGTGGAGCTTTTGATCATATCACATGATCTTCATCAGCAGGTGGAGCTTGCCCTGTTGTCATGATGATTGAAAGCTCTAGAGCAGGTGCTAAATGGTCCATATGGTGAGGATTGAACTTTTGAAGGACATGTTTCTGCTTGCAAATTTACATTCTTCCGTTCAGAAATGAAAGAGAAAAAGGTTAATCTGCAATTATTTTGATAATGAGTTGTTTAAAGGTCCAGTGTGAAGGATTTAGTGGTGATGTTGCTGATTGCAACCCGCTGAATACCCTGTGTCTCATCTCTCCCTTTCCAAATGTGGAGGAGAAACTCACAAAAACAACCCAAAAGGCCCTCTAGAGCCAGTGTTTGTCCCTTCTCCCTACTGTAGAACCATGGTGGACTCTGTGGAAGAGGGACCCGCTCCCTCTGTAGATACAAAGAGCTCATCGTTAGGTAACAGAAACATAGGTGGCATTTTCAGATGAGTTTTCTGTTTCTACCATATTCTGCCAATAGATCCCCCTGGATCTTACACACTGGGCCTTTAGTCATTTTTAAAGCAGAAAGGCCAACTATTCAGTCCACCCTCTCAAATGTGACTATATGTATTTGATAAAGTAAATATGATTTGGTTGTACGCTGTTGGTCAGACCAAACATGCAGTTTGAAGACATCACGCTGGACTGAATTCTAACTTTATAGGCCAAACATGGAACAATTCACAGAGAAAATAATCAGCAGATAAGTGGAAAATGAAAACAAAAAATCTGTTGTTGCAGGTTGAATTTAATCTTCTGTTTATGTCTTAGTGCTGTGATTGACCAAGCATTTTGATGTTGATTTGATGCAGTCACACACGTGGTGACCCAGACTGTATCAGACGTCTCTTGTGTGTCACACAGTGAACCCGTAAGATGGCTGTTCTCACACAGTGTGCGGGGCCCCGGTCCTGCTTGTCTTGGTGTGTTTCTCCTGTCAGTGCTAGCAGGCTGATAAAAGCTGATTTCAGAGTCTGTCTGATCAGACATGTACAAGTATACAAGTTCAAGTTGCTCTCATAACCACAATTGTTAACATCGCACCGCTTTTCACAGTGGTGCCTCAGTGGTGTTTTTTGGTTTTTAACTTTAATGACCCCCAAAAAAATCAAATCACAAAATTCCACAGTTTGTGTGCTGTTAAGATATGGAAAGGCACACACTGGAAAGCCTGACACAGGCACACACTTAGTGAAGCAGTAGAGACTTTCTTGATGATAGAAGGATGAGGTGGAGGAAAATGGCCAGAGTGATATTTCTACTTTATTTTCTACACAAACACTGCATGGACTTCTGGGAAAGGCCGTCTTTAAGAGGGCCCAAAAGCCCTTGCAGCAGTGGTCATTGGAGCAGCCTGTATATGTTTACAGAGTTTTGTTTTTTTTTTCCCCTCAAAAGCAGCTGAGGCTGAACTTCACATTATAATAGTGTGGCTTGTGTTCAGCCTCAAAGCTTTAACATTTCAAAGCAAGAGAAGAGCAGAGTCACAGGTCAGTCTGATGTGCTGAAGCCCACGTCTTTTGTTCGTGGTCTTTCCTTTTCCAGGCTTTGAACAGTGTTGCTTGAGGAGATGATTCTCTTTTGCTATGCCTTTCTTAGCTTAGTACCACATTTTTGCATAAGAGAAGAAATCATCCCTGTTTGTAGGTTACTGGCTGGGATCTGACTGTAGCAGTAATATGGAGTGTAGTTGAGAAGTAGTGGACGTAGCCTGGCAGCTCACTTCACAGCATTATTTTCATGACTCTTGGTGATCAGCTGCTTAGGGCATATACAGTACCATGTAGTTGCAGACCCCTCACCCCTCTCACTAAACTGCCCTGCTACCCCTGTTGTGTTGCTACAGTATTTAATGCAGCAGTAATGCCTTAATTATTAATTACTGTTGGCAGTGAAATATCAGATATCTGAGAAGCAACATTCAGATTTTGGCTGTAAACTCCAAACTAAAGCCACCTCCCTGAGGGAGCAGACTGACTGGTCTGGCACTGTGGCTCTCAAACTTCCTCTGTCATGCTGCCCAGCCACTGCTTTGAAAGCAGACAGAGCTAATGCCATGAAACCTCCTTCATGAAAATGTCATTTTGCATCATTGTTAAAATCAGGGAAATAGCAGAACAAGTCTGTTTGGAAAAGGTTTCATTGAGATGCCATTCTGAAGAGCATGAGCTGCATGTTACCTTTGGCTTTTACATCTGTTGCTGTTGTGCAAATGAAGAAGTTCAACTTTTTCCAAACTGACAGTTTTGAGACACAGAAATACTCATTGACAGTGAACTTGAGGACAGGCTTCATCATATTTTCTTGGTTTCTCCATTTTTTGGTTGAAGTGCTTGTTTGATTAGCATTACGTGTCAAAAATCTACCTCCCCTCCCCAGTTCTCCCCCTCTGTCACCCACCTGTTCTTTCCCACATGTCTGTAGTTTAAAGCAAACCAATCTCAATAATGAGAGTTACTGTTCAGGTTGTACGTTGCATTTCTAGACCCATTGTGTGGAGTACCGTTTGTTACTCTCTTCTACAACAGCCCAAATGACTTTTACCAGTATTTACAATGTAGTTTGACTGCAGAAAATGTTTCAGAATTTTAAACATTCATCACCAAACATCTGGTTTAGGTGTCAGTCTCCCAGAGTCAGTTAGCCTCCACAGAGAGTTGAGGCCAGAGAGGACCACCTACAGCTGAACGACATATGACAGTGACAGTATACGCCCCTTCCCTGGGCCTTGAAGAAAGGATTTTAAGGAGATGCAGCTTGTTAAAGGGGCACTCCAGCAGATTAGTATTGTGTTTCAGTTGAATTGGGTTGCTGACAAGAGACATTAAAAAAGGAATTATGAAAATGAAATCATCAGAGGCTGAGATGTCCTGACCCTCAGAGGTGTTATAGCCAGGTTTGACACAGTTTGACCAGTAAAGCCTTTGAAATGAAAAACATCAGCACCAGGCTCCAGAAACAGACTC
Organism: Chaetodon auriga; assembly: GCF_051107435.1. Taxonomy (NCBI): domain Eukaryota; kingdom Metazoa; phylum Chordata; class Actinopteri; order Chaetodontiformes; family Chaetodontidae; genus Chaetodon; species Chaetodon auriga. Next base: position 3,798,763 of record NC_135076.1, on the reverse strand, counting down.
CTACACTTCCCATAATGCAACTCAGAGCATCTTTAGGTCGACCCTCTGTGCCTGGGAAATGCATATTTCCAGTTTCTAATGCAGCCTTTCTGTTACAAATGTAAAGTGTCCAAGCTCAACATGAAATAACCCTGATGACATCACTATGACACCATGAGGGTCAGAAGGGTTTTCACAGAGTAGTATTTGACTAGTACACAGACCGTTCTGTGTCAGTGTGGAGGAGTGTTCCTTGAACAGCTGAAGCATGTCAGTGGAGTATTGATGATCACAAACTGACTCCAGCTGACACGTGTCTGTCACACATCGTTGCGCTTTAATATTCTCTCTGTGGAGTTAGAGAGCAGTATCAAATGGCTCTGAGGTGTTCGGGGTTGATGCCGCCGGGCAGTCAGCATGTAGCGCTTCAGATCAGGCTGTTTACTTTACTCTCATGGCTCTGCATAGTATCTAGTTTGCATGGCCGAAGCCAAAACTCTGGTCCAGATGCCAAGTGCTAAAACAGGGAAATAATCTGTCTGAGATCATTTTTCTAAATTACTCGTATTTGTTCCTGGCTCTGATAGGTGTTGGGTGTCAGGTCAGCGGGTCCCAGTATCAGCTGAGGCTGACTCCAGTCCTTTTTATCTGAAATCTAAAAGTGTCTGAGACTGTTCAGGTGATGTGTTCACCATTAGATAATTGTACTCCATTTACCAGTATTTATTTGTGCCTTGAGTTCTTCTTTCTTTTTCACTTTACATTCAAGCTGAAGAGATTAAAATTGTTTTGTTTTCCAGAATTGTCACTGTTTTGTCCTCTTCATATTAATCATACTATAGGGTCAGACTGTGTGAAACATGTACGTGATGAGAATCCAGACGTTCTGCTGAAACATTTTGCTCAGTCTGTCATCTCCAGTGTTGATGGCTGCCTTGACATCATGTGCAATAATCCACTGTGACTGCCTGTGGGCTCATGTTCAACCAAAGCTTCACCCACATGCATGAAGACCGAGACCCGAGGGCGGTCTTGTCGTTTTATGCATGTCACTTGCGGTTGAGGTTTCAAGTTGTTTGCTGAGAAATTCATAGAAACCAAACTTCAGTGCCCTCTGAAAGAGTGAATGCAAGCACATATCCTATCATAAACAATTTCAAGCACAAATTGCTGAAGCTGTGAGGCAAATGCAGCAAGACCTGCACCCCAAAACCTCTTTTATAGGCTTCAATCTGCATGGCCTAGCCTACAAGTACGTATGTGGAGAAAGTAATGTAATTATCTTCCAGTTTCCATGTGCATGATGAAGCAGAGCAGGTACGCTGAGGCTTTGCTTTTGTTCACAGCAGCGCAGGCAGCTTTCCATTGACGAGCAGTTACTCAACAAATTGATGTGATGTGTTCGTATTGGGTATAACACATTCATCTCTGCTGAATAATCTGGGCTCTGATGCTTTTCTTTGTTCTGCTTCAGACTGGGTATGTGGATGTTTGTAACAACACTGTGGTCTTCATTTTTCCATGTTCACCAGGCCCTTCTGACATTATATGGAAATGTCTTTTTCTTTGACTTTGAGAAGTGTTATTAATCAGAGCCTGACTGGTATGTCAATATATAGTGGCCATTTATCACAGGTATATCATTATAGGCTGTATATGCTGGTAGATAGAGAAAAAAGTGCATCCAGAAATGCAAAGATCTGTTTGAACTCAGTTAGAAGCAGTGTTGCTGTTACGTCATTTGTCCACCAGAGGGTGCTGAAATGGTAATTCATGGACTGCAAAATGTCCTGCGCTGAACATGTCTTGGTTACAGTTCTTCAAGAAACATATTTAAAGTATCTCTACTGGAAATATTCCAGAGCTTTCAGCCACATCCTGTGGCCTCCACCTGCAGATGGAGATGTGTGTAACAAAAAGAGAGTAGATGATGAGATCAAGTAGTAGTAAAAAGAGAAGAGCTGATAAATCAGCTGATACTAGTACACTGCAGGTGTTTTGGTATTGCTGTAAATCACAGCCAACTAGTAACAAGAACTTGTCTTAAAGAAATGCTAAAGATATGTGTAAAGGAACTGTCAGAGCACCAGAACATATCCAGTGGTCTCCCATGGGGACCCCTCCATCTCAAGTTTTAAATCAACATGAGTGAAATATCGTGAGCATTTAGAATTCATGTCATATGATCCCAAAATGTTTGAATTTCTTTAGAAACCGTTTCCTTTTACGGCTTGTCGTCCAGAGAGCGTGGACATGTTTTTAGCTATAAACTGTCCCGCTCACTTCATGCTTTGTCACAAAAAACCTGAATGAACTGGAGGAGTCCTTTCCCAAAATGTTAATATTGGTCAGTATGTTGTGATCAAGTGTTTCTAGCATCCAGTATCAGTCTGACTCTAAATTAGACCTGAACCATCTCCATTTAAATGGATGAAGATTATGAGACATGGCTGAAAGCAGAAACTTTCCATTAAGTTTTTGTTCTCGTCAAACCCTCAAAAACACAAACACACAAAAACAAAACAATATTGTCATCAGGTTTGTTTATGGATTAGTGTCCATCAGGGTCCACTGTTACCAAATGAAAGGCTGTTGTAAACATCGTATGTGGCCACACTGGTTGGTATTTTGGTGGTGGCCGAACGAAAGCAGAGCCATTTTTCAAATACTGTCCTGAGAGCTTTAGAGAAGCTAAAATGATAGAGAATAAATTGCCCAGTGTCCTTCCCTGTCCTGCTGTGTTTGACCACATTAAAGCACGATGTGGGACGTGTACCATTTCTTTGTAGCTCTTTGATCCTCTGTATGTCACGATCATCTGATCACCAAGCTCTTCATCAGTTCAACAAAGTGAAGTTCCACACTGAGCCAACCCTGTGAACATAATGTAGCACCCACTCTGCACATGCTCAGTTCCTACAGTTCTGTCTCATTCTGCCTCTCACGGGCTCAGAAGCATGAGCTGGAGCCACCCCATGCCACCCCCCCCCCCCCACACACACACATCAATGAACTTTTTTTTACATGGTGAAGTTAGCTCCATTGTCAGACTGGTAACAGACAGTATAAAGACAGTTTGAGTCTGGTGTTGAACCGTTACTTTGTAAAGTTTTTTTTTTTTTTTTTTTTTTTTTTTTTTTTCTTTGTCAACAAAAGACAAAATAAACACTTCATTGCCATATCCTGGAAAACAGACCTGATTTTTTTTGTCTCATTTCTTGTGCTTGTGATGTGTTTCACACAGCATTATATCTGTTAAAAGATGAAGATCACAGCAGTCTGTCATGTTATCAGCACCTCGTTCTATAAGAAGGCCTGTGTTGAGGTGGGATCATGTCAGACAGTACTTGAATTCACAGTCATCTGTGACAACACACAACAGAAAACACAAAAGTTCCTCTTTATTTGTTAAAGAAGTTCAAGGTGAGTTTTGGTTTTGCTAAAATATCACATTTGCACCTTTTTCTTGAAAACCCTGACCTGCATGACAGTACAGTTTGCATTGTATGGAACAGAATGAGACACTGTGTTTAAGTTGGTTTTGTGTTCCTAGTTCATATGAGTGGAAAAAAGCTTTTTTATTAACAGCTCCTTGAGTTGCATCAATCTGTGTGGGTAAACAAATACTGAAATACACAACTGTTACTGATATAAAATACACATTTAGATATGATAAGAACACTTGTCTTGAAGCTCAACTTAGTGTTAAAGGGAAAGGCTGGCATTATTTATTTTCAAGAAGAAACCCACAAAAACTAACAATTTGTGTCTCAGTGCTCGGTGATTCCTCTGTGGCTCCATTGGCTCCCATTGAAGATGCGAATCTTAAAAAAAAAAAAAAAAAAAGCTAACAAATGAATAGTTTCATTTTTAAAAAATGATCAGTAATTCACTAAAACCGATGCACACCATATTTTTTATTTATTTATTTATTTTTTTATTTTTTTTTTTTAATCAAACTTTACTCAAACAGTAGAACATTTTGCATTTTCCAGCACAGATTAACCCACATTTGGTGCTCTAGTGAGTATTTGGGGGCAGCAGAACTGTGTATGTGGGATTTGATCCAAAATAAACTACAGTGTGTGTGTTCATGGTAATGAAGGAACACGTCATCCAGTGCAAGTGCGGCTCATTGATGAGCTTTTAATAAATCCATAGTATATATCAAGTTCAAGTTATGGCTTCACACATAATACTTGTTCGTAGGACATTTTCATTGTTTGTTTCGATCAGCACATGAGAGATGTTGACAAGAAAAAAAACTGAGAAGATGCAGCCTGCTGTCCTGATGCCTTCAGTAAATATCCATGGTGTGATGTGTCTCAGTGTTGTGCGTCGGTGACCACGGCTGTGGTGGTGTAGGAGTATGGACTGAGCAGCAAGGCCAAGGTGTAGTGACGATGACCTCCAGCATGGGCCTCAAACACCACCTGCACAAACACACATCCATTGGGTCAGAACATGCTGCACATGCGCAATGCCACAGGGTGAATGGTAGAAAGATTTACACTCAGTGCGTCCCACACAGTGGAGGGTAAAGTCTATGTTAGGGACACGAGGACATCGTGTTTGTGGACTTCTGTTCGGCGTTCACATCACCCCAGAAATCCTCCACTCAAAGCTCACTCAGCTCACTGTGCCAGCCTCCACCTGCCAGTGGAAAACAAACTTCCTGACAGACAGGAAGCAGCAGGTGTGGCTGGGGAAAATCACATCCAGCACTGCAGCCCCTCACGGATGTGTGCTCTCCTCCCCCTCCTCCTCCTCTATACCAATGAGTGCACCCCAGGTGACCCATCTGTTAAGCTCCTGTTTAAGTTTGCAGACATTGGCTTCATCAAAGACGGTGACGAGTCTGCCCACAGACGGGAGGTCGAACAGATGGTCCTCTGGTGCAATCAGAACAACCTGGAGCTGAACATACTCGAAACTGTGGAGATGTCAGTGGACCTCAGTAGAAGCCCCTCAACACTGCCCCCATCAGCATCCTCAGCAACACTGTTTCCACTGTGGAAACCTTCAGGTTTCTGGGTTCCACTATCTCCCAGGACTTAAGATGGAGTTAAAACATACAAACACAACCCTGGTTCAACCAGGGTTGTGGTCGAATAGTCTTTTTTCTGAAGATTCCTCACTGAGTGAAATGAACCAGAATCACTCTACGGAGCAGTCATCAAAAGAGCTGTTCAGATTCTCTAAATGCTAAGGAAAGGTGCATCAGTGCTTCCTTTCGTAGTATTACCAAACTCATTCTTCTCGCTCTCTCTGGTTGTAGCTGCTAGCTGCTGTTAGCTAGTTAGCTCAATTAATCATGCAGTATGTCGCCATTTGCTGACAAACTGAGAGCTTGGAGCAGAGGGCAATTGTTGGTGTTAACACTGCAGGAAATGGAACTGCGCTCTTTGTGTGATGTATGGTTTATACTCACTTCAGCTACTTCATGGAACGGCGTGCTTCCCTCACTATTCCAGTAAGCTTTGGTATCAAACTCAACACGATACACTCCTGCTGAGAACTGCTGCTCTGTGATCAGATTATGGCTCTCTCCAGCGGCATCTGTCTCTCTGCAGCGAGGAACAGGGAAATCTGTCTGCATGGTTTGTACATATTAAATAGATAGTGAGAAGAAACATATAAAATACTCAACCTTACATTTCATATTGTACATACCCATTAGTAATATGTGTCCACCCCCCATCAGCAGTCTTCCGAGACACCTTAAATGCCACTGATCCAGCTGGAGTCCCTTTCACTGCATCCAGGATTTTCACCATCAGAGGACGCACATGTTTTTCCTGCAGCACAGACACAAGCCAGGACTACCCAACGTGCTCTCTTCCTAACATATACAACATTCATTCTCACACATCCATGTGCTACTACCAGGGTAGATCCAGTGTTCAACGCACCACAGTGTTACTCATATTACTGTAATGTCCCATGTCAAACTGCAACAGAAGCTGTCTACAGCTGTCTACACTAAGTGCTGTGGGTTTGAATTAAAAACAAGTCAAGCCAACAACAAACAAGCCAAAGCATTCAGCTTCAGATTGTAGATTTAAATTCCATTTCCTTTACTTAGCTTTGCTTATTCAGCTCAATGAGTTCAGTGAACACAATCTGTACACGCTACAGAGCTGCTATCTCTGGTGTTTCCAGCACTGTGGAAGCACAGAGCAGAGCAGTATGTACATAATGAGAGTGAACTGTTACAGGCAGGTCACTGAACTACCTTCTTCTCCACAAATCGATAATGACACTGGCCTGTGCTGCATGTTCATAGAAGCTGCTGTTGGTACAGTCATTTGTTAACCGTGGTTTGTTAGGTCCCTCACGTTTACCTGAACATTCATCTCTTGCACAGTTATCTGAGGGGAAACTCTGGTTCCAATCTCATCTTTAATGGGAAACAAACCCTTTCATGGAGTTCTAGATCACTTAGTTTACCATGCTTCATGATGGTCAAGCCTTGTCTAACAGTCCTTCAGGGATTTAGAGAGAATGTGTTGAAGATTGTGGCTTTGCAGTGACCCTCTGGCCTCAAGTCAAATCAGGATCGAAGAGGATATCTGATTAAAATCTCAGATGAAATGAAATCAGTTATACTTACATATTATTAGAGGATAACAATTTTATTTTTCTTAACCTCTCATTCTGCAACCTGATGACACGTATCATCAGTTTCTATTGTTTTTAACTTTAAATGGTTACAAATATTCAAAATCTGTAGCTACAGACCAAATATACAGTTTGTATCTGAAGAACACTAATTTAGAATGGTTTTGTAACACAAGCTCGTAGTGACACGTAAAACATGAACACAGACACTGACCGTGGGGGCCGTGTTGCAGAGCAGCACAGCTGAGGCTAGAAGCAGATAGTGCAGTGGTTGAAGCATGGCTTGCTGATGGTTAGACAGACTGACAGCGTTGACCGGTGTTCACACATGACCTCCACTGTCTCAGGCCTCTTATAACATCAGCTGTCCTCCCCCGTCCCTCCCTCCCTCACCCACCCTGCTGCCAGCTCTGTGGACCATGTCAATACCTGGACAATGAGTAACTGACTAAATCAGCCTTGGACCAAACCAGTATAGATGCTTCAGCAGCCAGTCCTCTCACCTACACCTAGAGAGCCATTTTATCTACTTGATAGTAGATAAGTTTGTGAAACAGTGGTGAAAAAGGTCAAAGAAGATCCAGAAGAAATCCTGAATCCTGAAGAAAAGCATGTACCTTTTAATTTTGAATTAAGCTTTGTTTAAAACATTTTGCAGTTTCTTTTTGGAGTTGATTTTCTCATTGTTTGTTGTTTCCTACATCATTTCCTGTTACTAAATAGTATAGTATATTGATTTCTCATATACTATGTGCAAACACAGTGTACTATGACAGTTGGTGTAGTACAGACTGTATACCAGTGTTGGAGGAAGTATTCAGTTCAATTACTAAAGGAAAAGTCATTTATTCAAAATCTTACTGAGGTTAAAATACATCAGCGCTCAAAGTTCAGTAGTAAAAGTTCTGGTTTCACCCCTGTGACTGATACATGATTCTATGTGACATTGTTGTGCATTTTATTTTTGTGGCTCCTTGAGGCAGAGCTAGTTTAGTTTTAACTACTTTATATACTGTTAACTAGTGTAGTCCAGTGGTTCCCAACATCAGGGGCTGAGCCCCTGCAAAGGGTCACCAGACAAATCTGAAGGGTCATGGGATATTATAGGAGAGTAAAAAGGAAAAACAAAGTTGTGATACACATCTGTTTCAAGATGTTGGACTGTTCTCTAATCTTCCATGTGTTGTCAAATATTGGATAATTTGACCAATAATTTCAATGAAACTATGGGAGAAGTTTAGTGGAGCCACTAACAACTCATAGACAACTACACACAAGACACAAGCCAAAAATACAAATAAATGTAATGGTGTAAAAAAAAATAAAAAAATAAAAAAATGAAATGAAGTTGAAGTATACAGTGACAGAAAAGAGAAATACTTGAGTAAACTGTATTTAAGCACAGTATTTCAATTAAATTACTTTCCACCACTGCTACATAGTTTGGATCTGGGACCCAGCTTTGGCTTTTCAATCATATGTACTTTAATCAATTCACCAGAAGGTGGTGTAACAACCTCAGGAACTGGATGCACTGACTCCTATATTACTGACATTACATGAACTTTGACCTTGGGGACATTTGTATAAGATAGGAAGAATCGATTTGTTGATTCAGTTTTTTTTTTTGTTGGTTGTTTTTTACTAATTTCTTGAAAAGAGTTTGTTCTGGCTCTACGTGTCCTGCGATGCACTGAGATGCCATCTGCAAACATTACAGGAGTACAAACCAGGTAGAATAGCCTGCAGTGTGTACTCTGTAGCACTGTGCTCATTTTGCTTGCAGTATTCAAATGGAGTCACAGTCCTGCTGCTGTCATTCACTTTGCTGAATTGTATAATTCAGCCTCAGAGGAGTGCAATCTGCCATGTCTGAGCATTTAATGAGCCGTTAAACTTGACCTTTAAACCTTTGCATTGTCAACTGTTATAAAGGGTCCCTGAAGTGTTATTCAGCTTTGTAAGCTGAGGACAGTATCTGTTTGGTGAGGGCCGCTCCACTTTGACATAGACAGCCTCCGCAACTCTTCTTCCAACCCACCCGTCCTCCCTGTCTAACATGTACCTCATAGTCATTAAAATGTTTCTGTGTTTAAATGTTTAAATATTTCTACTAGTCGTAAATGTGTGAAAGCTGCCAAGTCCTGTCCCCAGGGCATCGCTTGCCTGTGTTGAGACCCGTCGAACAAGCAGCTGTGTAATTTCCCCTATATGTACTTTAGGTCCTGACACTTCTTGCTGCTCTTGACTGTATATATAACGATGCTATTGATATGTATGTGAATCTGGTTCTTTGGATAGTCTAAATGCTGTCTTAGTATGTCTAAAGGTTTAAAATACACAGGCATGTTATGGGATGATGACATAATTTCTTCAGTCAGCGATCCATTTTTCCCTGATTGTCCACATATCGTCTTGTGTTTTGTGTCTGTTTTGATGAATGCCCACTGTCCACTGTCCATTAATGTTTGATACGATTATTTCCTCCTGTCTAGCCTCTCACAGTGTTGTAAGGCATGGATCACCAGATTCTGTCCCAGTGGATGATGAAAGTCAAACATGAGATATGTCAGCATGGGTGGCCTTTCTGTGTACTTCCACTTGAACGTTTCCCTCTTTTCCACACCTTTATTGAACAGTCCAAAAATGAAAGTTGGCTCCGACTCATCTCCTCTCCAGTGAACTTGATGTTTTTACTTTATTTTTTATGTGTTTATATGATCCATAAAAAGAGTGCAGATATAACATATGAATAAAGGTGCAAGTATAAAAATATCAATAAAAAGATCCAATGTCGAAAAAATAGACACAATGGCAAAAATATGACATATGTGCACTGTAAGGTTAGAGGTTTCAACAGAGCACACTGGCTTCATCCAGTGATGCTGGTTGTGGTCAGGGGTGAAGGACCTCAGCTGTTCTTGGAACTGAGACAGACTCAGTTTAAACTTTCAACTCAGTTTTGCAGCTGAAAGGCTGCAAAAACAAAAGGTAACATTTTGTACAGTATACTTTCAGCAGATATGATTCTGAAAGGATTCCTTATATCTGATAACACATTAAATCAATAAGATTATAATTATTACTGCTATTTAAAAACAGGTGACAGGGCCTCTGTATGTAACTGTAATTCCTGTGACTGTGTGTAGTCATATCCAGGTGATTTAGTGATGAGGTGGTGGTGGTGGTGGTGTTATATTTTGTGGTTTAAAGTCGTGCTGTACAACAGGTTTAACAGAGGTGTTGTCCTCACATTAGCCCTGTAGCAGGTCATGCATCGATGTAAATAGAGTTAAGCACAAATGCTTTGAAAACACATTGGCATGAACATTAGAACACAAGAGTTCCCACAGCTCTAACAAGTGGACATTCTTGCCGGTTTGTTTTTAAGGCATCTGTGCGAATGAAAATGCAGGTGACACTTCAGTGTAAGCAATCACATCTCACTGCCTTTAGGGCAAAGCAGAACAGATTCTAACTGACATGAGAACAGCACGCCTGAGATCATCTCAATATTGCCGGCGCCACCTGTGCTCATGGTCTGTGACGACTCCTCTCTATGTGGACGGCCCCAAAGGTGGTGTTTTCCTCGATCCTCAGTGCCTTGCCGTGTCTTGCTACTCTCGCTACTGTCTGTGGTGAGAATGTGTGTGTATGTGTGTGTGTGTGTGTGTGCGTGTGTGTGTGTGTGTGTGTGTGTGTGTGTGTGTGTGTATGTGTGTATGCATGTGTGTTGAGAGTGTGTGTTAGTACATACAGAGGGTGGGAGGGATGGGTTTTCACTGTTCTGTTTTCATTTATATTGTTTTTAACTGTTGTAAAGCACTTTGTGTTGCATTTTAATATGTATAAAAAGTGCTATATAAATAGAGTTTGTTTTGTTGATTTAATAAATTCCTGAAATGCAGCTTGTGGAGAGAGGAGGCTTGGCAGAGGAGCTATGAGGACGCGAGGATGCGCAGGTGTGTCCTCTGCAGAAGTCTTTTTGACACCTGTGAAAAGAGGTGCCATTGACACCATGGTGCGAGCAGCCCTCTAAAAATCTTAGTTTTCCTTTTGTATATCCACAAAATGTGTCAAATCATGTGTTTGGATGCTAATTTAATTTAGTGCAAGTTGCTTTCCCATCTTCTGTTCATCAACAGCTTGTCTTTGGACAAGGCTGGGTGGGTGTCAACACATCGCTTCCTCTCTGTGGTGCGACTGCACTGGGCGACACTCTGTTGTGGTGTATGTACTTAACTCTGACACTGCACGATGTGTGCATTGCATGCTTTTTCCTAGTAGCACACACAGGGCTAGCTGGTGATTGGGTAGCACCTGAGAAGCTTATTAGCATACAGTTAGTGTCTCTTTATATGGGCATTTCTCTCTCATGTAGAACTGCAGTGTAATATAACCTAAAATTATCTTAAAGTTGTGCACAAGTGAAAACAGCTAACTGAGGACAACATGTTTATACAAGAGAGATGACCAGTACAAATTTAGCTGCCAAATACACAAAGTGTATAAAAATATGGATGATGATAAACATGATAAATATCATGTTTGGCATGTTACTGACATATCACTAGATAATAATGTCATCTTTTTTCCTTTATCTGATATTAGTATCAGGACAGTCATAGAGCTTAAAATAATCTTATTATGATATATCAAATTCAACACATTTGTTACAAATTTGTAAATATTGTGAAACATCTTTGCACCTCGGATTTTCTTCCCTGTTTCTTGGTTTTTAGCATTTCTTCACAACAATCACAACATCCAAAAGCAGCACACAAGTCTCTCATTATCTACTATTTGAACAGGTCAGAAGCTGCTGCAATATGTTGGCAGCAGAGAGGCACTTCACAAGCTGGATGCAACCTCTATTTTTCATATATCTATGAGTGAGTTGAGTTAGATGACATGATTAAATGAAAGAGTATTTTCAAGGTATCAATCCAATCAAAACCTCAAACAAAACTATTGCAGCATTTACATGGAAGAACCAAAGAGCACACTGACTGTACACAGCATGATGTACACTGTGTGCCAAATTGATTGACTTCTTCAGTGAAATGATGACAGTATTCAGCATTCCTAAATTGGTTTTATTCAAAATAGTGATATATTTATGAGTAATTGTAAATTAAAACAACCAAACAAACAAAACAAAGTCTCCCGACAAAAAGTAGACTTACCAAACTATTGCGTTAATACACACACTCCCACATGCAGGTGCAGGATAAATCCAGCATAGTTTCTGCAGCTTATCTTTCAACCAGTTAAAATGTTCTACCTTGTAATGATTTACATTTACATTTCAGCCACAATTAAGCAAGAGGGGATGCCTCTAACACAAACTTGGTTATATGGTTAAATGACAAACACATTATACAAGATATTTAAGCCTCACAGTGACAGCAATTGTAAACAAAAGGGTTGACCCACCACCAAAATTCTAAACACAGGTTTGGAACTTGGAATAACATCACTGGAGTTTGCAATCAAAGCTATGAAGTGGGCATTATATTTTAAGTCATGGTGACCTGACACACACAAAAACAGACTCTCTCTGTAGCTCAGTCCTAGTGATGTATGAGAATGTACCTCTTCAAACACAGCCTTCTGGCCCTTTTTGAAGGTGTCTTAAGACTTCATAAATCCTTTGTAGAATTTCCTTTGATACTTGTGCAGACAGTTATTCATTAAACTGGAGTGTACCACCTCCACATTTGATGATATAGGGAAGCTGTATAGTTATTAACACAGCTTCAAACTGAGAGAGAAATCACTGTTGCTTACACTTTCCAGAGGAGCTTTTAGGACTTTGAGGACTCTTGTTAGAGCCTTTTTTACTCTTTCTGGATTTGTTCCGAGGGGTTTGGCCGATGACTGTCTGAAGTTCTACAGGACTCACTTGACCACCACTTGCCACAGCCCCACGCATGTTATCAGGAGCTTCTGACTCAACATCTACTGAACCAACTTCAGTGTTCAGCGTTATCCCTGCTACTTCTCCAGGCATATGTACACTCTCATTCTGAGGAAGGTAACCAGATTCCTCAGCTACCTCACTTGCAATAAAACTTGCATCTCCTGTCTCTGCTGAGCCTGGGTCTGTTTCCAACACTGACGATATGGTCTGGTCCACCACTTTAATGTCTGAATAATGTATTGGTGATACCTGACCAGATGCGTTATTTACTCCCTCTTTAATCTCAGGGTCAAAATTAACATCTGCCCTGCATTTTTCCAAAGCGGAATCTCCACCTTCACTCTGTTCAATCTTAATTGCGTCTGTCTTCTGGTAATCAGACAGATTTGTTTCACCCTCAGCTACTTGTCCAGATGCGACTATGCTACCGCTTGCTCCTGTGCCTTCACTGGATGTAGAAACCTGTCCAGTGGCCACTCTGAATGATGTCAGTTCCTCTGATGATGTGACCACATCATCCAAACCCTCAGTGTTAGCAGCCCCGACTAAATCTTGACCAATCGTATCTTGGCTGTCAGGAATATCGAGAGCTATGCCACCTATCTGAGAAGAGGCGTTCTCTTGGCTTATTTGATGTGTAGTAACTTCACAAGGCATTTGTTGAGTTTCAATCACCTTTGGTGTTGCCGTCCCCTGATTCATCTCTAAACATTCAGTATCGAAAGACAGAGTTTCCTCTTCTAGCATATGGGAAGGTTCAATACTTTCTTCCTCGTAAGAACTGCCTGATGTGTCTTCTTTTGCACCATCAACATCTTGCTCATCTAGGACACTTATATTTTGCTGTAAAGGTGACTGCACAATATCCTCCTTTTCTCGTTCGTGTATGTTATCTGAACACACGAGATGATCCTGCGACTGAGGACTTGTTCCTGGTGCATCTTCTTCTTCTCTCTCTTCATCTTGGTCATAAGAAATGCACATTTTTTGCTGTATGGATGGTGCCTCTTTCTCTCCATCACTTACACTGTCATCTGAGATGAGCTTATCTTCCATTTGAGAAACTGTATTCGGTGCATCTTCTTTTTCACTGTGTTCATCTTCATCTGAGATGCTAGTCATTTGTTGTACAGATGACACCTCTTCCTCCACTATATCTTCTTCTCCATCTCTTATGGTGCCTTCTGAGATGAGCTGATCCTCCAATGGCGGACTTCTTCCTGAAGCAGTTTCTCTTTCAATGTCTTCATTTTGGTCTCCTGTGATGCTAACATTTTGCTGTATGGGTAAGGCCACTACCTCCACAATCTCTTCATTATCTGAGATTAAGGTGTCATCCAACTCAGAACTCACGTGTGATGCATCTTCTTTAGCACTCTCTTCATCTTGGTCATCTGAGAAATCTGTATATTGCTGTACTGGTGAAACAGCAACCTCATCTTCCTCTTCATCAGTAATGTTGTCATCTGAGTTGAGCTTTTCCTCCATTTCAGAACTTGTGCTCAATGCATCTTGTTTCTCAGTCTGTTCATCTTGGTCATCAGATGTACTGAAACTTTGCTGTGACTCTACTTCCCTCACAATTATCTCATCTTTCTCTCCATCACTTAAACTGTCTCCATATGACTCAACTTGATACTTGTCTACTCCTGATCCTGATGTTATATTTTGTTGATCAACATCATCTTCTTTGTAGTCGAACTCTTTTGCTGTATGTAGATGTTGAGCTAATGTTGAAATGGTTGGCACATTAGAGCCCTCTACATGTGCTTGTGTAATTTCTTCCGACACTGATATCAAATTTGGATCATCCAGATCTTCTTCCGCTTGATTTGTTGAAATAGTACTCATAGTGTGCAATGATATTTTTGCTTCAGCATCAGCAATATCTGTCTTTGCATGGCATTCGTCATTCTTATGTACTTCGCCATGATTCACCTGTCGTTCTGGCATTGCTTCTTGATCAGGGATGGACCTTTCTTCAGACTCATTTACAGTGTTTGTTAAAATCTCATTTAGAGGAGTTGCTGGCAATTCATCACCCATAGCGCTGAGTCCCACTTCAGAATCAAACATCTGTTGGTCCTGCTCAGCCTTAACCTCTTCATGTGCAGTACTGGTAACAGTAGTCATGTTCTCCATATTCTCTTCTGCCAGGATACTATCAGAAGTGGCAATAAGCTGATTTGTTTCTAAGTCTGAAACAACTTTCTTTGCTGGACTGACATCTTCATCAAGCTCCCTTCCACTTTGACCCTCCATGCTGTCATCTGATTGAGGATCTGACCCAACTTCAAAACTTCTGTCATCTGGACCTTCAGCTGTGCTGAGCTGAACAGGTTTTCCTGCTTCTTGAACTTCTTCTTTCAAAGGCGTTGCTTCCTGTCTGTCCATACCTTCTTCTGTGCTCTCATGTATTTGATCATCCACAGTGATCAAGTGGTCTGAAGTGGAAGCGGCTTCCTTTCCTTGAAGAAATGTGGATTTCTCTTCATTCTCTTTTTCTGCATTTACTAAATTAGCGACATCTGATTCAGGTAGGAAATCTTCTGTGGTGGACACTTTAGTGACCATAGATATATCTTCCTCAGGAAAACCCTTAGAGGGAACATGATTGTCCTGTTCTTCTGGTTGTGGAGCCTTAGCTTCTTCCTCTGTATTGTCTTGTGGGTCACTGGATTCTGTTGTTTGACTTATCACATCTGTAAATTTGCTTGATGGAGCTTCAGTGATTTTACTCAGCTGATTGGGCCCAGTGTCGTCAATTGTATCTCCCACTTTCTCTGCTACTATGTCAGACTTCTCAAATGATGTCTGTAGTGCATTTGGCCCTGGTATTGATTTCACAAAATCTTCCTCAAGATTTAAATTTGAAGATTCTCTTGATTGGAGACCCTTGTTACCATCAAGTGCAATTTGGACCACCTCACCAGCATCTTTATCATCTAAAGTTGTGTGTTGCTTAGATGTGTAGACGATCACATCTTCTGATTGCTTTTCTTCAACTGTGTCATCATGCATGTTCTGAGCTGGATCCCTGTCATCCTTAACCTCTTCATTTGAAGGTGGATGAGTTTTAGTGGTTTCATCAGAATATATGGTATTTACGACATTGATGGTGTTCTTGTCGTTTGATGAATATATGCTACATTCTTTTGGAATATGACTGGCTTCCACTGATTGTTCCAGTGGATTAATTCCTTGGAACTGCTTGACACTTACCTGCCTAATCCCAACTGGATTTATCCCAGCTGGCCAAATTCCAGCCTGTGTAACTTGTGGCTTCACTGCCACTACATGTCCCATTCCCATTTGTGGCTGCCCAACACCAGCTCCCAAAACAGTGACTGGCCCTGACTCCATATGCCCAGGCTGCCCTACCCACGTTTGCCCCAAATTTCTATTTACTGCAACAACAACCCCCTTTGTAGGAACAGGGTGTCCTGGCAGAATGGTGCGCACATTCCCCTGGGCTGCTGGAACTAACACCCCCTGAGGAGGAGCAGCCTCTTTTACCAGGATAGCACCTCTGGGCAAAGTACCCTGAGATGAACCTGGATCCACCCCCTGCGTCTGACCTGGACTACTCCCGTCCTTAACTAACATATAATTACCATTAGGATTTGGCCCTAAAATTTTCCAACCATCCACTGGGACTGTGCTCTGAGACACACCTTGGCTAATAGGTAGTAACAGGGTGGGGTTGACTGGACTGATGGGGCTAACAGGACTTTTGGAGCTCTCAGTGCCCTGGATAACTAGCCCAGAAGGAGAGCCAGGGGAGCCACTGATAACAAGTCCAGAAGAAGGACTCTGGGGCGCAGTGACTACATACATACCTGGAACATTGGCTCTATGGGTCACATCTGGCAGCAGAACTGTGTTCTGGAGCTGTGGCTGAACTACTAATTGCATGGGCTGTAGTACAGGGCTGGTAGTGTAGTAAACTGGCTGCTGCTGTAGTACCACTGTCTGAGCTTGACGAGGCAGAGTAACAAACTGACTGGTGTTAGTAACACTGGAACGAGGAAGTGTCATGGATGGTAGGGCAGTGCTTGCAGTACTGACGGATGATTTGGAAATGTTAGTGGAGGCCATGACTTTCTCTGTCTTTATTTCGGTATGTTTTGTCTCAACACTTCGCTCAATTTTGGGTTCAACAACTGGTTTAACAATATCAACTGTGGTTTTGACAGCACCTGCTACTTTGTGTGTCAGGGAGGGTTTGGGTGTTGGTGTTGGAGGTGAGCAGATCTCAGCTAGAGTCCTGAACTTCGGCCCAAGGTCATTCAGGAACTGCAGGTCATTGTCAGGCTCCAGGAGGCTGCAGCAACCCACTGAGCCAGCAGGGGAGCCCTGGCCCTCAAAATCATATTCCAACAGACCATCCTTCACTGGCACCACAGACGCCGCTTTCTGTTTAGGGCAAATAAACACTGGTTAACAAACTCTGAATATATGTTTGTATGTCAAAAATCTGGTTTAAAAAAGCAAACACAACAAATAAACAAACAAGAACAGCTGCATGAAAATCTAATAGTACCTGTGAGTAGTAATTATTTAGGAAAACATCAGGTAGAGCTATATCCTCATACAGAGCTGGTATGTTTTGGGCACCAAGGGTTTGCCTGCTGAATGTAGCACTGCCATAGCCATGGTTGAACGATTCCCTTGAAAACTTGTAGGTGTTATCAACCTCCATCAGACTTTGGCTGGTTTCTTGAAACTTGTGCACAGATTCATTGTAGACTCTAGATGTCTGATGATATTCTGTGATTTTTGAAGGAATGCCGTTGAAGTTTGGTGCTGTTGCCATCGCAGCATTCTTTTGGGTACTCATCATGATAGGAACACTTTGGAGTGGCACTTCCTAAAAAAGAAATAGAAAATAAATGAAATGTTAGCTATCAACACATATTATATATGATTTTGACTTGGTATTGTGGGTGTGGTGTCAAAACAACATATAAGTCACTATTGCTCCCTCAAAAAGAAGACAAAAATGCCAACCAACCTTATCCTCGCCTTTGCCTTCCGTGTGGTAGGATATGAGGTGTTCTTTGGCGTCAAATGGCATGTCACTGAATTGGTCAGGAAAGATATTGTTTGCTCCCCCACACTGACAGAACATCAGGAGAAGAGGGATCACTGCAGAGAGATGCACAACATTCAAATCAATGTAAAACAAAAAAAAAGAAAGAAAGAAAGAAAGAAAGAAAGAAAGAAAAACGCTCTGGTATTTTTTTCTTTTGACAAGGTTTTCTAATTGCAAGACTCACAAAAGCAAAAATGAGATAACGAACATCAGCAATGTAATTTTATGCTACAGTGACAAGAATAAATCCGGCTGTTGAGGATCTTCTAATGTTTAATTTCTGTTGAATCAGATAGGTGTCAGAGAGATAGTGACTGAAGGCTACGTCATTTTTGAAGCTGCACTTGGACTAAAGTATTCAGTCCAATACAACACCACCATTGCATACAGTAATGCAATACACAATGATTTAATATCAGTAAGTATACATAATGGCTCGCTAAAAACTAGTATAACATTATGCAGAGAACTAAATAATGCTATGCAGTATTGAATTAAAACTATCCTGAATATTTTTGGAGGAAAATTATTTAGCCTGTGCTTAATGCCTCTTCCACCCAACATCTGTGCTTGCTTACCTAATGCAAAGAGGTCTATGTCATACACAGCAAGTAAATGTTTGTATATATAGTACCAAATCATAGTGGGAGTTATCTCAGGGCACTTTTCATATAAATACTCATAATAATATTATTTACAGAGACCCAACAATTCCCATCATAAGCTTAGTTGGGTATGCAGTATACCTATACAATTTTGTTTAGGCCAGTAACTACACTCCTTACAAATGAATCAAATGAAAATGAGTAAAATGTTTCTTTTAAACTGCATTTGTGTTTATATGATCTGGTAATAATGTGTATTAGTGCGTTTGAGAAATCTCAACTCACACAGCAGTAAGCACATTGCCGCTAGCAGCAGGCCGATGGCTGGCGCAGAGAGCACAGATGAGGTGGTTGATTGTCTGGCTGCCTTGAAACTGCAGTCCTCTGTTTCCACACAGGTACAGACATTCACAGTAAAAACCTCATTGGCTGGGCAGGACAGACCCTTAGCATCCGAGACTTTCACCTGCAGTTCATAGAAGCCAGGCCACAGCTTCTCATTTGAGTGAAGAGCGGCACTCGTCTCTAGAGACAACAAAAAAGAGAGAACTCACACTGTATTATTACCATTAGTTGTAACTTTAGCAATAATACTAATAGTACAATAATAATACTACTATTTTTACTGTATGCTACCATAAGAGGAGGTACATCAAATAGACTATGAATTTTAAATTTGTATGTCAGGTTTTAAACTAAATTCAATTTCCTACAAGTGTTATTATTTTCGTTGGACATTCAAATTCCAAGTCATTATATGTATTCTCTGATTAAGGGATGAACAGTCTTATACAGAGGCAAAGATTAACCTGAGTTTGCAATTCACTTTGCTTTTTGCTTTTTGTAAATTCATATGCTTAAACACTTATTACATTTTCTTACCATTGATGACTTCTACCTCCCACTTTCCTTTTGTCCCATCAGGTATGATGGTGAATGTGAATGGAGCAGCGTTGGGGCTAACATCCTCATCAAAGCCAGTCACATACACAGTTTTTTTATCAGAGCACAGACTGCTGTGACTGGTGGTCAGGGTTGGACAGTGGTCGTTAGAGTCAGTCACTTGAATGGCTATTGTTCCAGTGGCTGTCTTTGATGGCATGTCTGAGGATGACAACAGCTTAATTTGTTAAACAATACAGCACATGTACACCACAAAGGTCCACTCTGGAGTGTAGAGGTGAAGTCAGTAGTGAACAACTGTTTCTTACTGCAGCTTTACACAAAACGAATGACTTGAACTCAAAGTCTTGAACATTAGTCGGTCCTTAATGTTAAAAATGTTTTTCTAACACAGCAGGTCTGTTAAAACTGGCAGTGGATGTATAGTATTTCACCCTTGGGCTTCCTCTCATTCTTTGGCTGACACACCCTGAATCACAGAGTGGTTTGATGGGTTCTGTCAGAGATCAGTGTGCTTCATTTCATAAATTATGTCAACTACAGGTATGAACCACTCATCCAACCCATAAATGTACACATAATAAACCATGCTGAGAGTCCTTCAGCACTGAAGGCAGAGACTGTTCAATCAGTAATTTATCAAGAGGGAATACATTTTTGACAGCAAGCCCACAGGATTTTAAGTACAAATAGTACAGTATTACCTTTGCTTATGGCCAGAATCTTGGCAATGTAGGTACCGTTCACCAAGAACGGTGACTCTCTATCTGGGTTCTTGTTGAGTTTGATCTCAGCTGTGTCTTCATCGATGGTGAACCAGTTATCTGGATCATAGGCTTTGACATAACTGGAACCCAACAAATATGTAAGAAAAGGAGCAAAAACATTCAGAAAGTAATAAGAAGCAGTAAACTGTTTAACCAAATGCGGTGATTTGGAAATAATTTAACAATAGGGAGAAACATTTCATCATTTTCTTGCAGAGAGGTAGACGAGAAGATTGATGCTGCATGATGATCTCATGCTTGTGTAAGGATGTAGCTGATGCCAGGAGATGATTAGCTCATTTTTAGTATAAAGACAGGACGGAGAATGAAAAGTAAAAAAAGTAGACAAGTAAAAATAAAAAAAAAGAAAGAAACAGCACCTCTATAGCTCACTAATTAACACTTTGTATCTGTTCCACTCCTTATCATAAAAGTATTTGTTACTTCAAGGTTGGATTAACGTAATTGTTTGCTATCAGGATGCCCCAATAAGTCTCTAAAGAGTCTCCCGCTGATCCAAAATGTACAGATCCACATGTACTGACATGAACTAGAAAAAAAATGATTATACCTCTCTCATATTAGCTTCTCTGTACTGGCTCCCTGTCAAATCCAGAATAGAATTTAAAATGCTTCTCCTCACCTACAGAGTCCTAAATGGTCAGGTAAGGAGCTGTTACCCCACTAGAATACTGTGCTCCAGAATCTAGGTTTACTTGTGGTTCCTGAAGTCTCAAAACTAGAATGGGAGCCAGAGCCTTCAGCTATAAAGCCCTTCTCCTGTGGATCCAGCTCCCAGTCTGGGTGCAGGAGGCAGACACCCTGGCCACATTGAAGAGGAGACATAAAACATACCTCTTATGATAAAACTCATGTTTAGGACTTGCTCAGGTGAGCCCTGAACATCCCTTAGTTATGCTGCTATAGGCCTAGACTCCCAGGGAACTTCCCATGACACACTGAGCTCCTCTCGCCTCTTCTCCCTCTTCATCTGTACCATTTCTTATCTCATTAATGCATGTTACTAACTTGGCTTCCTCTCTCTCCTGTAGTTCAGTGCTTTTTTGTCTCTCTTGTCTCCTCTCATTTTCTGCATGTTCCTCTGCTACAATTCTTTTTCCAGTTCTTCTTCTTGGCTGTTAAAGGGGAAGTCTTTGCTCATGGTGGGAAGGGCTGGGTCTCTATAAACAATATTGTAGAGTACAGTCTAGACTTGCTCTGATTTGGCATTATGTAAATAAAAATGTAATTGACTTCCTGGCTCAAGCTTCATACTTTGTACACAGACAGGAGAGTGACACCAATGTTAATACTGTAAACTAAGATGGTGAACATGGTAAACATTACAAACAACAGTATGTTAAACATCAGTGCTTACATAGAGCGTTACAGGGCTACTAGTTTGGTAGAGTCATCTTGTTTAAAGTTCTGTTATTGACTAACCTGACATCTTCAGCTGGTTTTCCTGTATCTGGATCAACAGCAGCAAAGACTGTGAGCACACCATCCTTAGGTTGTTCATTTGGATCTTCTGATACAGGAACTTTCTTGGTGCTAGGTATGAATGCTGGGCCCTCTGGCATATTATTCACTGCTATCTTAACAGGATAGCTTTTCTGTGGCGCATCTGGCTTCGGCTTTGTCCCTGGTCCTGGTTTGTCACCTGGTTTGAGTCCACCACCGACTCCAGGCCCAGGGCCAGGCCCTGTCTCAGGCTTAACACCTGCATCCCCCTTTGGACCTGCACCTGCTCCAGCTCCAGCTCCAGCTCCAGCTCCAGCTCCAGCTCCAGCTCCAGCACCAGCTCCAGCACCAGCTCCAGCACCAGCGCCAGCACCAGCTCCAGCTCCAGCTCCAGCTCCAGCTCCAGCTCCAGCTCCAGCTCCAGCACCAGCACCGGCACCAGCACCGGCACCAGCTCCAGTAGGATCACCCTCTCCAACCTTAACGCCCACATCCATCACTACAGCTTCACCTCTTACAAAAGGAGCTACATTCTTAATATGCAGGCCAAGCTCAAGATTCTTGACTTCTTCAAAATCCAGTGGCTGTTTGGTCCGGGATGGAAGGTAAATGCGATTGAGAGAGAAGACAGTAAAAGGGATAAGATACAGCAAAGCAAACCATAATATTTAAAGTCACATCACACAAGTCTAAGTACCTTGATCAGCTTCAGGATGCCCTCATTGGTTTTATTGTCTGTCTCAATCGAGAAGATTTTATTCTCATTTCCTTTGGCGATGGTAAAGATAGTCAGCCAGTTTTCTGTGTGTTCAAGGTCTTTGTCCACAGCTTTGATTTTCATCACAGTTACATTTGCAACATTTTCATCCACAGAGCCAGTGTACTGTAAAGAGAACAAGATTCAAATCATAGCCATCATAGCCAATAGCCATCAGTGAAAACTGTTTATTTGCTAAAAATGTAGGTCTGTGTCTGCATCAGATGTATGTCTACGTGTTTCTGTGCACAAAACGTATGAATGCTGGAAACAGACTACATCAGCTGTCAGTGAACGCCGGACCAAAACCCCTCACAGTATTGGAAGACGTCAAAGGACATGGAGCAGTTGTGTGTGTGTGTGCGTGTGTGTTTGTGTGTGTGTACTGTATCAGCTATATACCTCACCTCAGATTGTTCCAGAGTGGGGACGTTGTCATTGATGTCCAGAACCTTGATATTCACAGTTCCTGTCCCTGTTCGCCCCCCTGCTGCCCCTCCCAAATCGGTCCCCTTCACAATCAGTTTGTAGAAGTCATTGGTCTGTCGGAGGAAAACCAGCAAACCAAAATGTGTTGACTAAAGGCCATTAGGTTAGGTGTCTGTCAAGTTCAACAACAGTGTCATCTTTACAGGGAGAGGGGCCTTAAAACTTTCTTTGATTCCACTCTGAATTTGAATTTTGGTCAATATTTTGCTCCACTCAAGGAAATGGGATGACTCCTTTTTGTAGGTGCCATGAGTAATGTTTACTCCTTAATTTGATTCATTCATTTCACTTGTCGGACAGATCAGTCATACAGATCTTATAAAGCTTTTAGAAGTAGCTTGCACAGAAAGGCTACGTGGCAGCGTGTTTATGTGCAGTGAGCAGCAGCCTCACCTCTCTGTCCAGTTTGGGACTCTTGACATACAGTTTGCCTGTCTTTGAGTCTATCTTGAACATGTGACCCGTGCCTGCTGGCTCCTGACTGACGATGCTGTAGGAGATGTCTGAATTAGTTGTCCCAGCTTGGTCCTTATCTTTTCCCGTTATCTGCATAACAAAGGTCCCTGCAGTGGATCACAACAAGACAAGACCATTTCAGGAGAATCCATCAAATGAGTGTTCAGAGGACCTGCTCACACATACAGTGTATCCAGCCAGTGTTAGTAAAACAGAATATGATCACAGTTTCACAGGGATCAGTTTCACCATAAATGCGTCACAACTCTCTGCGCCCTGGTGCCCCACTTCATGCAGCTGGTGCCCTTTTCTTTTTCCTTTTTCTCCCTGCCCCTCAGAGTCCACCACTGTTGCGAGCTGACGGAGAAAACAGGTGTTATGGCAGTACCTTCTTTGCTTTCCTCTGTGACATTGCCAGCATGCATCTCAAAATAAGGATCATTGTCGTTCTGGTCCACGATTGTGACAGGCAGTGGGATATTGGCTTCGGCTGTGGTCCCATTTTTGTACTTGGCCATCCCTGTTA
Organism: Chaetodon auriga; assembly: GCF_051107435.1. Classification (NCBI taxonomy): domain Eukaryota; kingdom Metazoa; phylum Chordata; class Actinopteri; order Chaetodontiformes; family Chaetodontidae; genus Chaetodon; species Chaetodon auriga. The sequence goes on along the minus strand of NC_135076.1, from coordinate 3,775,178 downwards.
GCTGCATGGATTACATGAAGAGGTGGGACAGCGTTAGACAATCTCTTATTGAGCTTTAAAGATGTGAAGGAGTAATACAGAAACATAGGTACACATTCATTGAATTTTGACAATATCTTACAGAGCTTTCAGCCACCTCTCAGCATGGATCAGCACATGGAATTTGTTTGAGCAGTAATCTCATCAGCAAACTGAACAACTGAACTCCATCCACCGATGAATGCTGCATAATGTGGCTGAACGCCACAGAAGGAAGGAATGTCTGAGGTGTAAAGTCAAGAATGAGCCTTTATGCTCAACTTCAAATGATGGGTTTATAACACACTCTCACTCACTATAACACACTGTTCAATCAAGCTATAGATTCTCCACAAGGCAGAGCTGTTCACTTACTGTCAGGCCATTCCTGCCAACACGTGCCACATGACCCTACAGCTGTCCCATGTACTCATATTGACTTGACTGTTCCAGACCACTGAGTTAATAGAATTTATATGACTTATGACTTAAGTGGCAAACTCACCTGACTTAGCATTATGATAATGCAATGCAGCTGTACTTGGTAATCATCATGTAGCATGCAGTATGGAGATGGAGGTCAGTTGTAGCATGTTTCAGTTATAACAAACCTTCAATCTGTAGAAACATCATGTGCTTTAAAATAAGAACTGTTCTCTCTATGTGTATCTTATCAAAGATGGATACGGATGATCTATTCCATCATGGGGCTCTGGCTCAATCCTCTCAAAAGAGAACACAGATATAGCGATAGGTGAAATCCATTGTGATGACCAAAGTGCAAAAAAAAGAAAAAAACAAACATTGACTAAGAACAAGACTGAGACTGCCTCCACCATCCTTTAAAAACCAGATGCCCCTGCCATCAGGCTCCATTACATAACACATTATTAAGGTGAATGAAACTGTGGTGCCAATCAGCTTATGCAAATGTGACTTCCGTGCCCTGTCTGAACCAACATGATGCTCCACTCTTTCTTTTTGTCCTTCTTTAACTTCCTCAGCGTTATTTTAAGAGGATGCAAAATTATGCAGTTTAAGACTGTTAAACGCCACACCTGCTTTGAACACCAGGCAGAACAAATTTTGTTACTGACTGTTATAATCTGTACCACTGCCATTTCCAATTAGATGCTCTCTTTGGTCTCTGTCTGGTGGAGGCTCTCTGCCTTAATGTCAATGTACGCATAGCATAAGAAGATATGCCTTGGATCATCTCCCTTATATAAATTCCTGTTACCATTCACTCCTTTGTCTGTGTTCTGCATCTGGAGTTCAGCCATTAATCTCAGATGTTAACAATTTTGTCTTTAAGAGGTACAAATATGTGTGAGGGGAGGCTTCGTGACATTCAGTTAAGTCTTGGATTGAAGGAAAACTGAGCTGTCCATCAAGTACAGTACAAGGCATAGAACTTATTTCATGAAAGACTTACATTAAAGGATGGATTCTTCTCCCGGTCCACAATACCAGTGATGCGTACAAACCCGGTCTTACGGTCCACCACAAAGAGGTTGAAGGGTGGCTTGTCAGCTCCTGGTCCAGCGAGGAAATACTGCACTTCTGCAAGTCTGTCATTATCAGAGCGAATCTGACAACAAAACACAGACAGGAAATTCAAGGATTTGTAAACGCTGTTTTGATTATCATTATTTTTCTCTTTTTATGCAAATACTGCATATTCTATTTATTCCAAACAACGTATTTACAATATACTGTATTTCCACATAGCACATTTGTTTAATACATGATGGCTACTGTTGGATGGCACCATAAGAACCTCTTCAGCCATTGCTATGGGGCAGATGTAAGAAAATCAGAGTTCTGCCACTTTAGAGTCTTTGATTTTTTCACTCAGAACGAAAACATCCCAGCATCGTCAGTGAAAACTGATCTAAAAAACAAAATGGTTTACAAAACCTTTTTTTTTTTTATATAAACCAAAGTTCTACACAGGAATTATAGCTGACTAAGGGTGGAGTTCAAAATCACATTGACATTTGCAGTCACACACTTTCCAAGAATCCATTACAACCTCCTCCTCCAACTATGCTTATTACTTTAGCAGGCTTCTGCTTAGAGGACCCCTGCTCAATTGGGCCACATGGTACACTACGTTCCACGCTGAGCTGGTTCCTAACCCTAAGCCCTTGGTCTAAAAGGAGATTTATTTGGCACTTTCACACAGTTAAAACAGCGCTTCTCTAGGAGCACATATCAGCCTTTATCCCACAGCCAAATTCCTTCTAATGGTACAGCTGAGGACTGGAACTTATTGAAATGGTTTGTTTCTAACAAGTAGAAACAGGTTTTTCATGGCAGTTTGTGGCAGACTAGTCACTGACACAACAGAAGCCGGTTCTTTGTTTGACATGTTTGAGAATGTCATCTATCCAAGTTTATCCAGGCACCTTGCCAGCATTTTAATGTCACTATATGCTAATTGTGAGAAATAAGATTTTAATGAGCAAAAACCAGATGACCTTGGCAATGAATTCCCTTTTGGTGTAGTCGACGTTCTCCACAATCTTGGCAGGAGGAAGGATCCATTCTCTCTTCTTTCTAATCTGTGGCTCTGGCTTGTCCTCGCTTGCCTCAGCACTGAGCATCTGAAATCAAATAGCAGATGTACACTTGAGTTTGCTTTAATGGAAACTGTATGCAGAAGTACAGTGTGCAGTACTAGTGATGGGAATTCCGGCTCTTTTAAGAGAGCCGATTCTCAGGGCTTGGCTCTCATAAAGAGCCGGCTCTTTTGGCTCGCCAGTGGCTCCTCAGATTTTTTGCTTCTTAAATTAATTTATTAGCAAAATAATGTAAAATAAAATTAATTACTAATGTACAAAACATAGTCTATAGCAAATTTTTACTGGCAGGAGCTGGCTCCGATCGATTGTTAGAGACGTAGACATTTTTCATACTGAAATGAAGGGAAAGTAGCAGCTTCCTGAAAGACAGAATGTACTGTATGTACCTCATGTGAATACACCCTTACTGAGTTAGAGTTGCACTGTTTGGATACAAGTTAACCTGTGGATTAGAATATGTGCTGTGGTGTTACTGATCCACTATAGACAAAGAGCCAAATACAATCATCATGTTGGAAAGCCATGGGAGTTGGCGATGCATCGGTCGCGAGCGGAACGGCTCTTAGAGCCGGCTCTTTGAAGTGAACCATCGGAGCTGGAGCAGCCTGGGAGCAGGAGCGGGAGCCGCTGTTTTGGTTTTTTGTTTTTTCTGGACTTTTTTCTTTTCGAACTGCATGTGATTGGTCAACTACATGATCTGACACGCACTGTGCGGGGGTGGGGTGGGGGTTACAGACACACACACACACACATAGAGCTGCGACAGCGAAAAATGCTGGAAAAGTGAGAAAATGAGTGACCGCAGGAAATGCAGTAAAATTTGACATAATTCCCATCACTAATGGGAGTAACTCTTTGAAGTTTTAGCCCTGCTGATTTTGTACATAGTGTACAAATGATACTCTATATTCAGAGGTCAAACACTTAAACAACATTTTACTGCACTTAAGTACACTTGACAGTGCTAGTGTGACACTGTTAGCAGTTACATTTAAATGCACTTTTACTACTTTATGTAGACAGAGGTACTTCAAATACAACTTGATTTAATCAAAATGCTTGAGATATATATATATATCTAAAGTATATTACACAAATATTTCTTATATATGAAACCAAATGATATATGCTGATAAAAAGTATTCCTAGAGAAAGTGTATGTTAATTCATGAAAACAAAACAAACAAACAAACAAACAAACAAACAAAAAATAATCCTGGTGCTTACAACTTAACGTGTCTCAAAATAGCAGTTAGTCAGTAATGTACATGTAATACTTAAACATTAAGCACAATATTACCATGTCAAAAATAATGATTTTGTTGAAGTGTGTGTGCTCTTAAAGGACAGCAGAAAAAGAGATGAGTTTAAGGTGTAGTCCAGCTCCACAACACTGACTTTAATAACATTAATATGAATTGGCAGCACTTCAGCACTGAAAATGAATGAATGTTTGCCATTCAGCTCCTGGGCACACTGTGCAAAGAGGAAACTATGGTCCTGTGCCAACACTGAGACAAGCTGAGAGTTGGGACCTGGTAAGTGGGGCCCTGCTGATGCCAGCTGTGACATGATTCCATGGTTTTGTGGTGTCGTGTGAATGTGTCAAGTTAAAAGCTGTGGCTGTTGCTGGAGGTGTAGTGCTGCCAGGTTCAATACTTGGAGTCTAGTTTGACAGGAGTGAAATGGTGCAGTCAGTGGATAATGGCCGAGCACAATGTGTTCAGCTAGCCACTAAAAGTCCCATTAATTGCTTCATTTAACCCTGCATGGGCGTGGTGATCTGGGTGTGGATGGAGCTGGCAGAGTGGAAGTTTGATAAGTGTTGTCCCACCTGTGTTACCATAGGTCAGACAGACACACACCGACCCAGTTTAGCACCATATGCGGAAAACAAGCAGAGCAGCCTACTAACTAGAGGAAGCTGCTGATTGTAATATTGCCAAATATATTGTTAAATCATATTTATTCTGAACTGACAAACTAGCACATGTTACAGCAAGCATGGTGTTTTTCTTCTCGCTCTGTCAATAATCTCTCAAGACAAGCGTGACAGTGGTTGGTGCTGGGAGGGGGGCTGACCCATGGGTCTAATGTTTTCACTCAGGTGTTGTTCGGAACAACAAAATCACTGTGCCTCATCATGTAAATTCCACATTAAGAATACTATAGCCTCAACTACTTTCCCTTCTCCTGCCCCTCGGTATAGGCCAAGCTCTGACTTGGACTCTGACAAGCCTTCATACAAGATGGATATGCATAGAAGCAGAAGATCGTCGTCTGCGCAGAGTGTGTAGCTGTGTTAGTAAGTTGTGGAGTAAAAAGTCATCAGGTCAAGTTTGAAGATTTTCAAACGCCAGAGAAATTTATGGGGCTATGGCCCTTTCACCACCACTGTTTTCCCTGCTTTTGAGCGAACTCTCATGCTACTAAGCTGAGCCCCTAGCATTTGTACTAACAGTTAAACACCACTCGCTGTGTAAGCAAATTTTCACAGTTAATCTTCAGGGAAAAATGCCTTCTGGTTTACAGATATTTCTGTGAATATGCTTTCTGGACAGAGTTGGTTGAAGTGTTTTGCAGCGTCAATCACTGAAGATTTTAAGGGAGACAATGTGATACTACTGAAGCTCATGTTTGTTTGAACACTGATGGAGGGTGTAATGCACTGTAATATCATTTTCTGGTGGGAAGGTAAGCTACTGTGTGTAGCTTCAATAGGTCTGTTTCACAGCAGACATGATATGTGACAGCAGGGAAATTACAAGTGTGTAATAAAATGAAAGACTGAATTCAGTTTGAAGGTCCTGGTTTTGTTCCTGCTGTCACACTGTTATGCTGTCACAGTCACAATTGAGTAGTACAGAGCCATTTTCAGTGTGGTTGCTTTTCCTATTAGAAAACAGGTCAGAGAATAGGTTTGACTAATTTCTGCTTTGTTGTCCTCTGCAGACACACAACAGGTTTCACAGCTTGCCTGACACCTAAACAATCCCCTTCACTTCTGTGTCTATTTTCTGTCTCACTTCTTGTCTAGTGATTTATATAATGAGTTGCTATGTGGATATTTTAAAAGATATAGCGATGTTAGAAATTATACAAATACATATATGTTTAGATCTTTGTTTGCTGTTCAAATGTTAAAATACTGGTTAATACTGTTACACGATCCATCAGCACAATGCTGTCTCCAGCACACAAACACAATCAACAGACTGTAAAGATTAAGATTAAGATAAGATAAGATAAGATAAGATAAGATAAGATAAGATAAGACTTTATTGATCCCACAGCAGGGAAATTCAGTCCTTACAGCCAGCAAGTATTACAAAGAGCAAACACAGTGGCATAAAGAGGTCAAAATAAAAAAAAAAATATATACAGGGTACAGAATAGAAAAACAACTATGTACATTACATTATGTACAGATTATAAAAATACTAAATGCCAAAAGAATTCTACTGCCATAAAAAATACTATTAACAATATTCTTATGATAAATAACTACTAATGTCATATGTTGTATTTCACTTGAGAAAATACTAGGTCTATGCATGTGCACAATATATACAGTTTATACAAATACAGTTATATGGATAACAAATAGTGCTGCCACTTGCACGGCGCTATTAGTTCATCATCATTATTATTATTATTTATCAAATGAAATCTTTTCCATACCTGCTCTTTTTAAAATCCTTGATAAATAATGGACTATAGGTCACTAAAGTCATATGTTTTTAAATGTACAGTTTTCACATCTAGATGAGACTTCTCGTGTTTGATGAGGGTGAAAAGAGTGACCTTCAGCTGAAGAAGAGGACCATACTTTCAGACAAAATTCTTTCGAACAAAATACATCAGCTTCTGAGTGGGATCAATTGTACATTAAAGGAAATATGCTTAGTTCACCAAACGTCAGTCTGACTTCAGGTGAACCACCTCCAAACCAAATGATTAGACTGACTAACACTATTTAAATCTAATACACTGTCCATCAATATGAAACACGACACCACTGAGGCCAAATAGTACAGGAGCTGATTAAACTGAATTATCTACATCTGAATCCAAAGCTGCTTTTACTGTGCTAACTGATTCACCTGGAAATGAAATATATGCTAAAAAAAAAACAAAAAAAACAAAAAAAAAACATGCTTGACAGTTTAATAATACAGTATAGACGCACTCCTTCAGGGCTGGAGCCAAGATTTTACATCAGTCATCATTTTCTTATTCATCTGCTGTTGATGTCCACCTTTTAAATCCCCTTTAATGTGAACTGCAATTCATGTCCCCACATTCCCATAAAATAGTTAGTGATGGCATGATGGGTCCTCAATGGTAGTTGTACGGTCTTATTTAAAAAACATCAAACGCTGTGTAGGACAGGTTGTGACCTTGGTTGGGTCACCAGTGAGTCACCAGTGAGATGTCACTGAATATAAATGTAATTGACAGTTCCCATTTACTTCAACATGTTTTGTCATGATCAGTAATTACTTTTAGCACAGTGCAATCTACTTCACTTGAAGAAAAAATCCCTCTTTTGTAATAACAGGTTCCCTCATGGCTTGCAGCCTGTCCTGGTGTGTCAGGGTGAAAGTTATCAGTTGCTTCGGGGAGAATACTCACCAAGGCCAGCACGAACAGAAGCAGCAGGTCCACCTCAGCGACAGAGAGCCGAGCCATGACGGCAGGGTAGCTGCAGCATACGGCAGCCAGTCCTGTCCGCACTCAGGTGGTCCAAACAGAACCAAGTGAGCAGCCTTAAATAAGTTCTGTTATGGACACACCTATGCCCTCTTCATCCCCCTCCCTTCACACTCACAACCACTCCTGGATGTGCAGCCCCCTCCCCCACCCACCCGCACTTCATGTGTAGTTCTTCATAATCACATGTGTGCATGTTTCTCAAAGGTGTGTCTGCTCTCTGCTGTGCAGTTTGAAAGGCCGCAGTTAGCCCACAGGGCTGAACATTTCATCAGAGTGATAAAGCCAAACAGGTAGAACGCACTATAAAAACACTCCAGCTTCCTTAAGCTTAAATCAGTCACAAAATTATCAACCTTATTATTATTATTATTATTATTATTATTATTATTATTATTATTATTATTATTATTATTATTATTTTAGCTCTACCAAAATATGTACTGACTAGAGAAGGTTTTCTACAGTACTGATACAAACAACAGTCCATACAACACACTGTACTGCAGTAAAGTTAACTTTAAGTAGCATTAAATTCTCCCATTGAGTTATAACATGCAGTTAAGTTGTGTAACTTACAACTGGTGTGTTTATTATGTGGATTTTGTTTAGGATCACCTTCTTTTAATGACTATTTACAGTATTATTGCTCTTTGTTGCTGCTGTTTTGATTTCATCATGTAAATTCAGCTCCTGTTCCTCTCGACTGCATGAATGAATGTCAGGTTGTTCATGTTATCAAAAAGACCACGTGTGGAAACTTGATAATATAATGGAGGTTTCCATAGGTCCTAAAAAGTCATAGAAAATGTCAAATTTAACTTTGAATTGAATGAAATATGTGAAATACTGCTTAAGGAGTCTCAAGTTTCATTTGTTTATCACAATAAATTGTGACAATTAAAGAGGTAAAAGCCACTTTTAAAAAATTGGCTAAACATCGTCAAGACTCAGCTTCTCAGCAGTCTGACAGTGAAATGTTTTAGAACTTTGAAAAATCTGAAAAACAGTCTATAATTAAAGACTTCCTCATATTCTTCTCATGTGTCATTACTGAAAAACATCTGCACAGCTGCTTTTTTATGACTCTGACCCAATACAGGACTGGTTCTGTAGAATTTTTAAAAGGCTCTGACAAAGAATTCCTCATTCACATTCATGTACCTGCAACATTAAAAACAAGTATTTCATGTTAACAGCTCTGCAATCTTAATGTCCCTGACAGGTATAGTGTTAACATTCTTACCTGCTCACTGTCTGTCTGTCTTTAGGCTCTTCTGTCTGATCTCTCATATACAAACAGACATTTTCAGACAGAAAACTCTACTTTGTCATTGAAATATATACAAAATAAAATACAGTGCATTCTAAATGTAAAAGTGGGATTAAGCTATATGCTGATACTAATGACTTGTCAGCATTAAGAGATACTTAAAATCCCACGGTGATACTTCCATTTTCAAGACAAGAACACAAACATTTTGTCTGTCTTGCCGTTATTTTTTTACAGTGCATATGCAGCTTCAGTACCATCTTAACCACATGTGCATGACAGTATACGCCTGTGATTTATTTGTCCTGACATATTCTCGTCAATGGTACTGACAGATATGACTGGCAGCTCTATTAACTATCTGGCACAAACCACCGGTTACACCTGTCATTTGTACCCCTGTGAAACTGAGGCTGAGTCAAAGCCATAGCTCAGATCCTGAAACTGATTGGCAGCAACAGCTGTGAACAACAGGAGATGAATGTTTTTCAGCTGTGCCAGGTACTGGTGGCCTGTGTGGGTTGTGGGTGTGGTCCAAAGGGATCATATTTGTGATATTTCTGTTTGTTTTCAATTTCATACCTTGGCTGACCCAGAAGTTGTTTCATGATGAAGACAGATGTTAACCTGTTTATGGTGCCAAGGTCTGACTTAGCTGGTGAACTAAGCAACTGTAAGATGTCACTGAGGAAAAAAAAAAACAACTATGCTATATCACATGTGCAGATATCCACATCGACTTGCTGTACATACTCAGACACACACACACACACACACACACACACACACACACACACACACACACACACACACTTGTGTTTTTATCACTTGTGGGGACATTACATAGACTTACATAACCCTAATCCTAACTAACCATAACCACCATTTGCCTATTCCTAACCCTATACCTAACCTAACCGTACCTAACCGTACCTAACCTGTAACCCTATCCTCAGTCTTCACCCTAAAATGTAATGATTTACATTAAAGGGACCTGCATTTTGTCCCCATAAGGCAGGTGAGTCCCCACAATGTGACTGTGTAAACAGATTTTTGTCCCCACAACGTGATAAACACCTGCTTTCTCTCTCACTCTCTCTCTCTCTCTCTCTCTCACACACACACACACACACACACACACAAAGAAATAAAATCCCCACTCCTATCACACATGTTTAGGTACAACACTGTATCCACTTTAGCTGGCACAGTCTCTCTACAGTACCCTCTGTCTGAGAGTCTCATGCTAAAGCGTGTATATCATGTCTGTCTGTTAGATAAATGCATTGTTTCATCAATATTGCAACACCAGCGTCACTTCACTGCAGAGCAAACAGTTTTGGAGGTCTGTCCCTGTTGGTGGCAACATGTGGAGCACAGGAGATTTCACTGTATGGACTATAAATGTTTGTCACAGACACATTTTCCTTGTGTGTGCTGTTGAATATGAAGTTTGCATTCATGGCAGCAGGTGTGCAGTTATGCCGACACAGGTGTTTATCTCACTGAAAGCTGAAAAAAAAACAAAAAAAACAAAAAACCCACACATGTTAATTTTGCAGCACAGCTTCTGCCTTAAGGGATGCTTCTCACTTTAGACAGGTGTGTGTGTGTGTGTGTGTGTGTGTGTGTGTGTGTGTGTGTGTGTGAAGGGAATGACTGTAACTCTGTGATTTATGATAACAGCTGCTTTCAATACATTACAGGCATGATACTATCTACTATTCCAGCTAGGAGTGTGAGTGAGAATGTGAACCAAAATGACTGTTCCACTAATGCAGCAACTGTCCCGTGAGAAACCAAGTCTGAAACACCTTGTGTGTGAAAAGAGTGACTAGAGGACACAACAGACGAGTTGACTAATTATCTTAAATCACCAGCACGTTAAGGTACACGAGCCTTGGTCAGTATTTGTAAATCTGTATTTTTGTGAGTTTTTATTGTCTGGGGGTCAAGGGACTTTTATTCTGACTACAATAATTATTCGCAATATATTTTTTGTTTCTTCACAGAGTGACTTTGTTTGGGTGACATGACAGTCTGATATATGACTTGTCTGCTAAGATAAAGGCCTGTATAGAAGTCCTTTTTCCAAATAGTTGTTTGCTTCCTCATGCATATTTAAATCTATCGGTAAAATATAACCCTTTAAATTAAAATGAGCATTTTCAAAAACAAGTCAGTGATTCCATATTGATGCAAAATATTCTTTATTGCTATATGATTGTAAAAAGTCGTATTAAGTTGAATATGAGCTCTGCACAACTGTTTGAAATTAGTTTCCAAGCAAATGAAGCAACTTGGGCAGGTAGGAGGTAAAAGAGGCCAGAGCTACTGCCCAAATTGCTGTAAAAAAGTTATGTAAGGTGGTACGCAGACAAGTTTGATCCAAAGTGTTCATCAGTTCAACAGTTCAGAGAGTTCATCAGCAAAGATGAACACAAGTAAACCCTCACCAACACTGACTGAAACAGAATATTTCTATAACGGCACCACAAATGGCAGCCTCAAAAATTACCCCAGAGTTAAGTCAACACCAGTAAATCAACCAAAATGTACAGAATGAGCTTTAGAGCTGTACTGCACAGGAGCCATACAGCTCAGTCTTATTTCATAAACTACTGAAACCCATATAAACTGCCCAATTCAAAACTTATTTTAATGTTTGGATATATAAACTGTATCCTACAACAGCTGCATGCAGTGGTCTTCTTGATGTTATTTTTAGTATTTACCCTCCACCAAACCATGTAAGCTAAACTGACTGTAAGCAATGACCCTTTAAAAGGGCCAAATGTTTCCACTGTGGTTATATGTCTTCCTCATAATGCAACACTATTAATCCATGTTGGTCAGCGACAACATTAGAGTTCAGAGGGAGGAAAAGGCTTATCTGCTTTCACTTTGTGTTTGACTGTCTTACTGTGCTGCACACGGCAGCTCTGTACTGCCATCTAGTGATATAAAAATCAACAAGCACCGGATTTGAAATCCATCCTTTTCCTGCTCTGTTTCACTCACCACAAACACACACACTTGTCCAAACTAGTTCATTCTTCACAATGAGATGATGCAAAAAAAGCTGCACTGGTTTACTTTATACTTAGAATTATAGAAGACATTTGAACATAAACATACAATTACTTTACTATAAAACACATTCTCATCTATTGCTATGATCAGTCTCACTGATGGACACTGAACAGATCCAATGGTGTCTCCTTTAGCTATTCCAGACACAGGCACAGGATTCATTCTTGTTTCAACCAGACTGAGTCTTTATGCTAGGAGCTCTGTCAGGCCGTACGTAGATACAGCTGTGCTTTGAGCTAAATGCTAACATCAGCCTGCTAACATGATGACATTGACCATGCTAACACACAGGTAAAATATTTGCAATGTTAGCATGCTAACATTAGCTAATTAGCACTAAACATAAAGTACAGCTTAGGCTTATGGTAATGTGGCCATAATCCAAAGTACTGGACAAATTCAAATGTTGACCTGATGATGATTTTTGTAATATTTCAAGATTTTTACAATGCCCTGTCTGTTTTTTATGTGCAAATTGAAAGTTCTGAGAAAAACAATACAACTAGTGTCATTTCATAACAATCCAACAAATTAAACATTTTACTCTGGACCAAAGTGATAGACTGATGGACTGACACTGGTGTCCCTACAGCCACAGTGCAAGTGTGGCTGAAAAGCTGACTAAGATTCTATAACAAACACATCATTATTTCTATTCATATCTTCCTTTGTCAGTAGAATCTTTTGATTGTTACCTGAGGAAGCATTTTTTTCGAGTGGTGCTTTGATTTCAGAATTATCCATGAAACCTGCTGATGCTGTCGACTTAGATCTTGTCTTGTTTCCTTTCTGCCTCTCTTTAGGCCCTGTTGCTCCTGCACTGATAGGTGCACCTATCAGTGTCTCTATATTACATTGTTCAGCCCTTCCTCCACCTCCACCCTCTGACTTGATCTGTCGACCATTCTTCCTGACACCCATTGCCTCTCCTTGGCCATCAGACATCAGCCATGTCCCCACACCCTGGTTTGTCTCAACCACACTGTTGCCTCTTTTCCAACCAAGAGTTAACGCCCCAGCAGTGTTTCCCCCTTGCATGATGTGCTCAGTGTGTCCAGATGTTCCGTTCAGCAGAATCATGCCCTGCAAGTTGGTAGGTTGGCGGATCGGTTCAGCCAGCAGCATTTCTGGTGGGACTTTGATTTCAGAATAATCCATGAAACCTGCTGATGCTGTCGACATAGATCTTGTCTTGTTTCCTTTCTGCCTCTCTTTAGACCCTGTTGCTACTGCACTGATAGGTGCACCTATCAGTGTCTCTATATTACATTGTTCAGCCCTTCCTCCACCTCCACCCTCTGACTTGATCTGTCGACCATTCTTCCTGACACCCATTGCCTCTCCTTGGCCATCAGACATCAGCCATGTCCCCACACCCTGGTTCGTCTCAACCACACTATTGCCTCTTTTCCAACCAAGAGTTAACGCCCCAGCGGTGTTTCCCCCTTGCATGATGTGCTCAGTGTGTCCAGATGTTCCGTTCAGCAGAATCATGCCCTGCAAGTTGGTAGGTTGGCGGATCGGTTCAGCCAGCAGCATTTCTGGTGGGACTTTGATTTCAGAATAATCCACGAAACCTGCTGATGCTGTCGATTTAGATCTTATCTTGTTTCTTCTCTGCCTCTCTTTAGACCCTGTTGCTCCTGCGTTGGTAGGTGCACCTATCAGTGTCTCTGTATTACAATGTTCAGCCCTTCCTCCACCTCCACCCTCTGACTTGATCCGTCGACCATTCTTCCTGACACCCATTGCCTCTCCTTGGCCATCAGACATCAGCCATGTCCCCACACCCTGGTTCGTCTCAACCACACTGTTGCCTCTTTTCCAACCAAGAGTTAAAGTCCCAGCGGTGTTTCCCCCTTGCATGATGTGCTCAGTGTGTCCAGATGTTCCGTTCAGCAGAATCATGCCCTGCAGGTTGGCAGGTTGGCAGTTTGGTTCAGCCAGCAGCATGCACTGTGCTGCTGGCTGAACCTCCTGAAGCTGTGGCTGGACTATGTAGGGCTGCACCACAGGGCTGGTGGTGTAATAGATAGGCTGCTGTTGCTGTAGGAGAAGTATCTGTCCAGGAGAGGGCAGCATGGCTCTGGTAACAGGACCAAGATGAGACGACTGAGCCATGCTACTGGTGCTTTGTGAAGCATGCCCATGCACGCTGCTGGAAGCTGCTCCATTAAAGCCCATGACTCTCGTAGATGACTGGCTGATGTTGACATTCTGGTTATGCTCTGTGCTCTTGCCATGGATATTCAGTGGTTTAGTCTCCAATGTGGGCCCAGAAATGTGGTTAACTTCATCTACTGCTGGGAGGACAATGCTTTGACGTATTGGAGGAGTTGGAGGTCTAGGAGGAGAACACACGTCAGCCAAGGTCTTGAACTTAAGCCCAAGGTCATCAAGGAACTGCAGGTCGTTGTCAGATTCCACGATGCTGCATGAGCCCACTGAGCCAGCAGGGGAGCCCTGGCCCTCGAAGTCATAAACCAGCAGACAGTCCTTTGTTGCCTGCTGCTCTGCTGCACAGCTCGCCTTCTGCACAGACATGAACATGAACACAGAACATGAAAGGCACATTACTCCTGTCTCTGTCAATTCAGTCATGATTACATCCAGCTCCAATTTAACAATCTGCAGACTAAAACTCTGCACTAATGGGCTCTATCAGTTGTCACTCTACTATAAGAGATGACAACATGGGTGCTCTGCCTGTGACATAGATGGATAGAATCAATGTGATCTTTCCTCTGACATAAGGTTAACCAGCCATGGCTATATGAGAAACATGCCATCCAAATATAATTAAAGATCCTCATATAACACAAATAAAACATTATACATGAATAGACTACAACTGCTCAATGTGAATTAAGAGATATGCTCACTATTGGAGCCATATAACGGGCCGAAGGTGTACAATTTCATGTCAGTTAGTAAAATCTTTTTCACATTTCCAAAATCTTTTTTCACATTTCCCTTGTCCTTCTTTTACTGATTTGACAATGTATGTGAGGGAGGTGTGTGTGGAAACTAACTTCCTCATAACATTGTTGTTCTTCACAGCAATTCCTCATGCTCACTCACAAGTCATGCCAGTTTTTGAAGAATCAAACTGGGGACGCTGCAGTTTAAACCACCAGAAAATCTCTCTGATAATGATACCCAGGCTGCATTTCCAGTTTTATTCAGTGAAATTCAATTCTAAATACTTTCCTTATCCCTTGAGAAACAGAAGCACTAATGGCAGGGACCAATCTGTAACGGACTAACAACATCCAGTACCACACTACTCCTCAGGAATATATCACATTGCATACACTATTCTACATTTGCCATTTTAAGACTTCTTTATCTAGAATTGGAATATTTTTGACTTTGGCACCCACCAATGGTGGTATCAAACACCACACTGTGGCAGATTGAGCACACTCCCAATGGATCTGAGCACAATTCTTAACTGGGATTGCATTACGGTGGCATCAAAGTAATGAATTACAATAATGTTATAGTCACATCAAAAATGTAAACATGGTGGTTTTAACATTCATACTTTCGTATCAACTCCTTTCCATCAAAATGCTAAAAATCTCTTGCAACCTGTTGTTATCTGTCTGTGTGTAAAACTGACAAATATCAAACTACTAAACAAAAGTATGTCACATGTAGACAATATCTCACCTTTCAATCAATATCAATCAGTCAATCAATTTCCAACAAGAAGCCAATTTGACCTAAGCAATCAGCCACCAAAAATGATCTATACTCTGTCCATTACCAATAAATCTTTCACATGTCAGTCATCAGTCAGTCTGAAGTAATCCAAACAATGCTCATTTTGTCTGTCTATGAAACTATGTTTTTATTTGCCTCACCTGCGAGTAGTACTCATGCAGAAACCCATCAGGTAGGGCAATGACATCCATGCTGTCATATTGTTCTGCCATTGCGTACAGCTCTCTCCAGCTTTCCCTGGATTCTGCAAAGCTGCTCTGCTGCATCCTGCTGTTGGCCTCATAGCTGGTCTGGGCAGTGCCCATGGTAAGAGGCATGAAGGAAGGTGTTGTGTTCGGTTTGGGGTTAGGAGCTGCTTTGCAGGCCTGTGCAGTAGATATGACAGCGGGCGACATCTGGAGTGGAGCGCTGAGCAGAGGGACCTCCTGAAGGGAACATGGACAGAGATTGAAAAGAGGAATACCAACTTTAGACAGTTTTTAGTTAAAGGACAGCAGCACAACCTGGCATAGAAGAAGCAGTGCTGCTGTGGGAACAGAAATTATCACATTTGTTGAGTGATAATGACACTGATTGCGTGTTACAGTATCTTTCCTGACTGATTTGGGGATACAAACAACAAACAACATGTTTTTTAATGTCTCTGGGGCACTGCTTTAAATCAGTTTTTCTACTGGTTCTACAAGATGAGCTGAAGGTTATCTCTTGGATTTCCAGTCTCTACTTCTCAGTATCCAGGGGGTGTGCTGTGGATGCCACTTAAAAACAAAGCTTCCCCCTTCTCTTGCTTATTTTGGATATCTACGTGGAAAGTGGTGAATTTCTCCATTAATAGTGAGAGGCAGGAATTAGACATTTGGTGCAACTTATATAAGACACAGAGCTGCAGAACTGGGGGCACCTGGTGGTGTTGCTGTGGCAAATGTGCACTGGTTAACCAGTGGTGCGCTCAGAGTTTAGCCTAATGGAGCTAACAGCTGATGGAGCAAACAGAACTAACAGCAACAGGAGCTAAACAGAGCAGGACTGAGAGTTGCTTCTGGTTGTGGTTTGTTCTGTTACTGTATGTCATTCATTACCGAAGACATGTTATTAGCAAATCTAAGCAAATATAAGGTTTGTGCTTCTTGCTATAGATTCTCTTTGCATTTAACTTAACAGTTTAACAGTTTTCTTCAGTTTTTGTTATGTCCTTATCATTAGTTACTTTATGTAGATAGACACCAGAGTCGAAATCCGTCATTAAAAGCAAACAGTATTATCATGCTTACCATAATATCATACTAACTCATCTGTAGCACATTAGCACTGCATGCTTCAGTTGTGCACTCCTGAGTACAGACAGTCTGCTTCACACTGTGTATTTTACCTTGTCCTCTCCTCGACCCTCTGTATGGTAGACCATCAAGTGATCTTTGGCTTCAAAAGGAAGTTCAGAGAAGCTCCCCGACACTTGTCCACACGAGCAGGTCATCAGTAAGAAACCTGCCACTGAAGAACAAAAGCAACCACAACAAAAGTCAGAATCTTTCAATTCATCTTGCATAAATTATTTTCTCACACACTCCAGCTGGTTGACATGCAGATAATTTGATGAGCTGACCCTTAAATCCAACATTTGTAAAAATAACTTTACACTAATAATGAATTTTATTAAACATTTGACATAAGCCACATGATGAAGAAGATGTCATTTTCAAAATGACATAACTTCTGCAGGGGTAATCCAAAAGAATCTTCAGGGTATCATCAGTCGTAACATCACTTGTTTGTTTTTGAACCACAATCCTAGATCATGCAAGTGTATTTTACTCATCATTTCTGAGGCATGCTACCAGAATTCATACTCACAAAGCAGTATCAGAAGTCCCAGGATCAGTGTCCCCACTCCCATTCCTCCAAATGTGGACAAGGATTTCTTGAGTAAAGCTTTTTGACCTTGGGCCTTGTCTGTTTTGCAGGTCTCTCCTCCTTTACAGGAACACACATGTAGCTTCAGGGACTGGGGTTCTGGGCAGGCGAGACCCTGCTTGTCCCGGATAATGAAGACAACCTTGTGGTGACCAGGCCACAGGGGTTTCAAAGCGGTGAGGGTTACACTGGTATCTAAGACCAGGAGGGAAAAAGAGTCTTACTGTTTCAGTACAGGAAAAACTGGTGTTTTTTTTCTTTTTTCTTTTTTTTTACCCCAGATTTTCATTTTTCAGACTTTCTTTTTCACTGTGTGATGAACAATTGTTTTGTCTGATGTAAGAGCATTATTGACCCCAACTGCATATGAAACAATTAACAGTATTTTGTCTTTCCTCTTTAACAGACAACTAACGGACATAGAAAACTAAACTCTACACTCCACACCTAAATGAACATAGCAATCATTTAGCTTCTCTAAATAGCAAGCAAATATCCCACATCACCATCCAGCTCGCTCATCAGTGCTGACACAAAGATCATCAGTAAGGAGCTAGCTACCTGAGGATTTTCATATTTTTATAATCTACTTTCAACAAACCAACTTTATAAAATGCAGACATTCATCTCACAACATGTGCAAACTTTTCAATCTGGAGGTAATTAGATGCCAAACCATTCGTTGAGGGTTTTGACGAAAAAACAACATTCAAATAAACAGGTGATAAGAAAAATAGGGTACCATACCATTAGAAGATTTAACCCTCCACTCTCCGTCACTCTTGTCTGCCACAAGGCTGAAGTTTAAAGGGGCTGAGTTTGGGTCTCCATCCACATCCACTGCTGTGACATTAATGATTACAGTGTCTGAGCAGAGGTACTCCACATCCTTGGTCAGTGTGGGGCAGTTATCATTTACATCTCCCACCTGTAATGCTATTGTTCCTGTGACCATCTTAACAGGCATGTCTGTGGGAATCAGAGAACAAAAGAAGTCCACAACAGAAAGGATAAGAAAGCTTGTGGAATCCCAGCATTCACACTGAAATCCTGTATTGTTAAGTGTCTAAAAGTTGCATCTATAGTGGATGTTGGTTCACAGAGTGATCAGAGTGATCAGCAGTAGCAAAACCTTCACATGACTAGGCGCCAGTTCATTGTTGATATGGAAAGTATTGGTTAATGGAGCTTTAAAGTCTTCACTTAGGGCCAAAACCGTACAGATCAAAGAAAGGCTAATTGCAGCCTTCAAAAGCTCAGCAACCCTGTGCAAACCCCTCAGCAAATCTTCTCCAAACTCAAGTCAACACCTACTATCCATAAACAGCACTTACCCTGAGTCATACTCAGTATTTTAGCGTAGTATGTTCCGTTAACCAAGAATGGAGACTCTCTGTCCGGGTGCTTTTGAAGTTTAATCTCAGCTGTTTCTGGGTCGATCAACAGCCAGTTATCAGGATCATAGCCTTTAGCATATCTGTGGGAAGAGCATGCAGCAACATTTACTTTGTAGATTACAACAATCGAAGCAGTCATATATTTCAATTTGTACTGTATGTATAGCGTTTTTCTAGTCTGACCACTAGAAGAAAACCACTAGAAGACCACTCAAAGCGCTTTTACAAGTCTGCATTCACCCGTTCACGCACACCTTCATACAGCAGCTAAGCCATCTGCTCGCTATGAGCGTGATCCACTCACACACCAATGGCACAGCATCGCGGGCAGTTTTGGGGTTCAGTATCTTGCCCAAGAATTCAATTCAATTCAATATTCTTTCATGTGGACTGCCAAGGCCAGGGATTGACCCACCGACCTTCTGATAAGTGGATGACCGCTCTACCTCCTCATATAATGTATCATTCATATTAATTCCTCTGCTGCAGAATTTCACAGTGAATACAGGGAATTAAATAATAATATATCCTAATCACATTTTGTACAATTTATTGCAGTTTAAAGATGATGATCTATTTTCTCAATGTAATTACTCCCATGAAAAGACAAAACCAATGATGTGTTTGTCAATAGGTGCTCACAAGTTCTCTTAATAGCCCACTGTCTGAACTCCCTACTCCCTGCCTACTACTGTGCCTCTCAGCTCCGAATCCCTTGGTTCCTACTCAAGACTTCTGTAGATCTTTAAAAGCACCTCACAAATATATAGTTTCATTTTTAGCCACACCTTTGGCATAAGATGGCAAAGTCTGTCTCTCTGTCAATTGACCAGGCCACTACTTTGGCCGAGAGCGAAATATTTCAACAACCAAAAACATTGGCTTTAAATTTGGGACTATGGATCATGGTCCCCAGGGGATGAATACTATATGAGGCACCAACATTTTTAGCTTTTAAGCTTAAAATAAAGTGTGACTCACCGAACATTTTTTGCAGGTTGTCCAGTATCAGCTTCTTGGGCTCCAAAGACAGCAATCGTCTTCATTAATGGAGTCTTGCTTGGGTCTTCGGAAACAGACACAGGTTTCACTGCAGGTTTATAGGCGATCCCCTCAGGCACGTTCTGCACTGCGATATTCACTGCGTAAACTTTGCCTTTTGTTGGCCTCTTTTTGTTGCCACCAGATCCAGAACTCCAGCTAGAACCAGCACCTGTAGCAGCTCCACCTCCAGGTCCACCAGCACCACCCTTTCCCCCTCCTCCTCCTGCGCCTCCTCCTCCCCCCCCTCCTCCTGCGCCTCCTGTGCCTCCTGTGCCTCCTGGGCCTCCTGCGCCTCCTGTACCTCCTGGTCCTCCTGCGCCTCCTGCACCTCCTGCACCTCCTGCGCCTCCTGCGCCTCCTCCTCCCCCTCCTCCTCCTCCTCCTCCTGCGCCGCCTCCTCCTCCACCTCCTCCTCCACCTCCTCCTCCTCCCCCAGCTCCTCCGGCTCCTCCTTGACCCCCATCACCACCGCTGTCACCCCCCACAGCTGGGTTAACATTGGATACTACCACTCCCAGCTTGATATCAGGAGTTTCCTCAAAATCAACAGGCTGGAAGGAAAAGCAGAATTGAGCCACATCAGTTGACTCTCGCAGGACACTGTTAAACAACTGTTAAACAGCAACAACTGAAATTTGCCCAATAAACCAAAGACTCTCGTGTGACTGAAAAGTTGTCAACACAACTTGACATGCTGTTTAGTCATTAGGCATTAAAAGACAAAACAGCATTTTTTTATTCTATAATGCACATTTGACTTATGATTGTAGTGAAAAGGAAAATGTTAGAGTGATCTGGCCAATAGCCATGCATGGACACAGCTACATTTTGCTGTTGAATTTCTTGAAATCTTTCAATTTAAATGCCAATCATTTATTTAACAAACAAAACAAACAACTTTCTTATTTATTTTATATGTATTTAATTGATAGGGGAAACTTTAAATTACCATTTATAAATATCTTACAAATAAATAAATCTTAAATCAACTATTTTTATGAAATGTATTATTTAGGAGGTGGATTGTCTGGTGGAAAATATGTCCTTAACAAAAGATTAGAAAGATGAACCAAGGTATTCATCTGTATCTAAAGATTTTGGCAGGGCTAACTTGATTGAAGTTTTCCTCATTTGTTTTGAAGGATCTCTATGTTTTGACACATAGAAACATTGTGGTTATCCAATTTGGTGATTCAGTGAGGAAACATATGTTAGTTTGGAGAATAATAGAAAATGTGGTTTTCTTCTACTCATAAAAATGTGAAAAATTAATATCTGGGATATCCAATTTTTACAATTTCATCATTTGAAATCTCATTTCATTAAAGCTAAATCTTATTAAAGTAACCTATTCAAATGAGCAAAGAGGTTGTTTTGTTTGGTGTGAAAAAGACATCAACCGATGGGGACAGTTTACCCCTTTAGCTCATTTTTTGTATTTGCTGCTTTGGCTTATGTATAAGGATGTTGTACATACTGAGATTACATTCAAACATCTTGCATCTTCTTGATAAACAGTGTTCTTAAGGGGTGCACACACACACACACACACACACACACACACACACACACACACACACACACACACACACACCCGTTATACACACACATTTCAGCTGTGCAGGTGCTGCAGTAAAGACAGATCTACCTTTTCAAGCATCAGAACACCTTCGTTGGTTTTGGGATCAGTCTTTATACTGAAAGTTCCGTCGTCATTTCCACTGACGATTTGAAAAACAGCCAGCCAGTTTTTAGATCCCTCCTCATCAGGATCCAGTGCTTGGAACCTCATGACCTCCTTGTTCTTTGTGTTCTCCACAATGCTACCTGAATACTACAACAGCACAGCACAGACAAGAAAATTTTGCCATTATTACTTTGAATAACTTAAAGGAATAGTTCAACATTTGGGGGAATGTGTTTATTTGCTTTCTGGTGGAGCGAGATGAGAAGATTGATATAACTCTCTGTTAGATATGAAGCTACAGCCAACAGCCAGTTAGCTTAGCACAATCACTAGAAACAGGGGCAAACAGCAAGCATGGCCCTACAGCTCCTCTAAAGCTCAAAATTTAACATGTTTTATTACCTGATTCGTGCAAAAAGTTGCCAGGCAACCACCTACACTTTGGTTTTTAAACAAGTTAAACAAGCGAGATATAATTGATTAAACCATTTTCACATTAGACAAAAAACGACCCACTAACATCTGGCTTTTTTCTTCAGTGGGAAAGAGTCCATTCCAGGGTCAAATGACTCTGCAGTAGTCACGGGTATTTATTGAACCCAGCTCGGTCAACAATGGAAACATGACACCTGGGTGGACACGCTAATTTATACTGCTTTTTTGACACAGTGATGACATGCGTTGAAGTTCTGAATGGTTGCGTGTAAATATTGCCTGATATCAGACAGAATATATATATACACACACATATATATTTATACACACATATATGTGCATGTGTGTGTATATATAAATAAAATAATACATATATATTATTTATTTAATTTTACTAATTGTATTATTCATGTTTTTTTAAAATCATTTTTATGAGAATTGAATAAAAGAAGTTCATTCTTCATAATGTATAATTTTATAAATTCATCACAAATTTAATGTGCCAGTTATTAATTTTGAATAAAAGACCTGAGAGTGGTATCAATCTGAACATCTACTTCTATGTCAGAATGTGTATAGAGAGTCAGTCGTTGATACAGTAGCGGTATGGGAAGGTACAATATGTGGTTTTTGGATGTAGCTAGCTGACAACGTAGGCTGCACACAGTATGTAGACAGTGTAGAGAAATATCAGGGAGTGCTGTTTATACACTGTTTTAAGTCATTGACACTATTTATTTCTCATCAGAATGTCTTCCCTGGAAAACAAAGTCAGAGGTACCTCATCTTTGTCCAGTCTGGGTTTGTTATCATTGATGTCCATTACTTTGATATGAATTGTCCCCGTGCCTGTTTTGCCCCCTGCAGCTCCACCCATGTCTGTTCCTTTAATTGTTAGGTTGTAGGAGCTATGTTTCTGTGGACAACAGAGGCATCAAGTTATAGTTGATGTACAGCATATGAAACTTAAATCAGTTATCAGTCAATCAGTCAGGGGAAAATGTTTCCACCACACTTATCTTACCTCTCTGTCTAAGGTGTTTTCTTTGACAAAGATTGATCCGTTGTTTTTGTTTATGTAGAACAGCAATTTGCCATCAGAGGGCTCCTGCTTCATAATGCTGTATGCGATCTTTGAATGGGAAGAGTTGAACTTGTCTGCATCAGTAGCTGTAATCACACCAACCAGAGTCCCTGGACAAAAAATAAGAAGACAACATTCAGTAGCTTTTCCATCAATAGATACCATTGCTGCAATGCTCTGTTGTCTTGCCATTAGGACTGAACCTGAATTAGGATTTTCATGCATGACCCAGAGTCGGACAGAAGAGTCAGTCACACTGGTTGGCAGTAGATTGTTTCAGAAGTAGCTCATGTAACATCACCAATCTGCGACATCAGCAAATGTCAAACCAGTTTACTATCTGAGTCCTGGTTAGAATGTAAACTGCTTTGCCCATGATAGAAACAAAAGCATTCCTGCATGCTTTGGTTGGTACTCTAAATCCCAGCTGGTGGCACCTGAATGCTGCAAAGTTCATAACCACAAAACATTCTCCTGAGTTTGCTATTCTTATGGTCTCACCATTACAGCTACAAAAGTCAAGTCTGTCCAGAGAGTGTGCCGGAGAAAAATTCATGTCCAAAATGTCCAAAGTGTCCAAATTAGAAAAGGTTTAATGTCTGAAGACCATTAATATCCACAGCAGATTTGGTGGTGATCCAAACCAACCGATTCCGACCAAATATCAGAATCTATAGTTAGATACACTGAGCAACCTGTGTGCTGGATTTGGTGTAGCTCTTTTCTGTTTTTTGTGGCGGTGAATTAAGGCACATACCCAAGTGCAAACATAAAGAGTCTACTCCACTTTTTAACTTTATTTCATTTCTATCATTAGGTTATCATTGTTATTTATTCTTTTAGTAACAAAATGAATTGGAACAAGACTGAAAGTCTGAAACTCCTTCGGCATCTCAAACAGGCTGTAGAGCTCACTCATCAATATGAAAACATCTGCACAGTCCTGTTTTTCAGTCATCTGGTGCTTTACAAATGTATGCAGTACAGCTGTCAATGCTATGTTATGAGCAACATGCAGACTCCTTTATCCCAATGCACAGAACCACACTGAGTATGTGTAGGGCTGAGATGCTCATCACAACTGTGGCTGAATGTACTGAGAGCTCTTCAGCTGCTGCTAATACGATGCTAATGTGGTACAGCTGGTGTAGACCAGGTGCTGGTGTTCATCCTCTGTGGAACGGGAATTTGATGAGCAAACATCATAGCAAACTGTACATAAAAGAAGTGATAAAATTCATTTCTCATAAATAATTTAAAATTCTGTTTGTAAATGTGCCTCTGAGTAACATTTGGAAATATTTTAACATAAGTCGACATAATGTTTAACATAACATTTTGAAATTGTCAAAGAACCTAAACAAACCAAGTTTTACTATACGGTTCCATCTCTCACCCTATTTCACCTTAACATGTGTACGCTTGCTCTGAAGTATGTTTGAGGCATACTTAATCTCACCACAAATTCTTTTCCAGTTTATGTTTGGACAGAAGCCGTATGCATGCTGTGTGCACATACATCGTTTCTACAGTTGGCCCCAGGTGTTTCCATTCTGTCTGATGGTTGGAACCGGGTTACAAAGAGCTGAGCTATGCTGGGAATGGCAACTCAATATCATTCATGCATCTTTACATGACTATAATCATCATGACTCAGCAGGTTTTCTCCAAATGAAAATTTGAACCCTGTATTTTGAGTGTTGGCGGCAGAAAACAACATTTACCTGGTGGACTGGACTCATAGACTGTAGCTGGAGGTACAGCGGCAAAAACAGGTGGATTATCATTCTCGTCCTCCACATCAAATCTCAGCTCTATTCCGCCTTCAGCCACACTGCCATTACGAAATCTGGCCACTCCTGTCACCTGAACAGAAATGAAGACACTCGTGTTCAAATGGCACAGAAATTCACTTGATTTTCAAAGCTCTGTTGTTGCAAAACAGTAGTAAAGAAAATATTCAAATTCAGTAATTAGTTGCCTCTGATCACTTTTTATTTTCTATTTTCATGCTTGTTTTTCATGAAGTTTCTGTGAAACCTTGTGCACCACAATGTTTGGTCTTTATTATATTCTTTTATTCGGACTAGTTTTAATCTGCTTATCTACCTCTGCCATCAACAACTCTTGCTGATGTTGATTTGCAGCCAGTTAAAGCCACTATGTCTACATTGTCTAGTTGATTATTGATTAATGAGTAGATGTGTAATAAGGTGTGTCCTCACAATGTAGGTTTCTTTCTCCTCTCGGTCCAGTTTTCCTCGGACATACACCAGTCCAGAATTCTCATCCACAAAAAACAGGTTGACTGGTGGTAGACTGGCCCCTCGACCATACAGAGAGTAGAACAGGTTCTTCCCTCCATTCTTGTCTGACCTGATCTGAGAATGATAACAACAATCATGAAGTTATTAAAAAAATTACAATATATCATACAATCAATGTTGTCTGTCTCACATTGTCAATTCAGCGAGACATTACTGAAAGCTCTGTGACACTTAAATTATGAAATTCTGCTCACAGTGACAAGAAACAAGTTAAAGCTCCTGTCCACAAACACAGAAAAACAACTGAAATTTAACTCTTGCATATGTATTTTAACACAATTTTAATTACATCAATAACTCAATAAAACCGTTTTAATTCCTAACCTTATCAGTCAAAGAAGCTGTGGAACTGCATCTAACACACCATCTGCTCACTTGCACTTTAACTCAAAGACAGTTCAGCAATGTGTTGATAATGTTGAGAGTTTTAACTAGCTATTTTAAGCCACAGCATGACCCCACCAAGTAGTTTTGGTGGGTAAACCCATCCAAACTGTGACTGTCAAATGAAAAGTCTCTCAGAAAGAAGCTTTATTTTGTAAGTGTAACAAGACGTGTATTTATTATTGCTAAGTTGACTGCAGAATGAGAATGAGTTCTTTTTAAACCGACAGTGAAAAGGTGGACCAGAGGGTCAATTACCCATTGTTGATACTGGGTTGACAAGACAAGAACACTGACATTCAATGATAACTTTTTTGGCAAGGTTTTTTAAAAACCTTTCTTCCTACAGTGTATACATATAGCAGCTGCAGTCCGATAATCTGTACAGCCCTTTCTGTTTCCTGGTTACATAAAGAGCAAACCATGTCTGAATGTTGGCGTTGGACATAAGTCATGAGTTAGATGTGCAGAGTTACTGGGCTGTAAGAATTGTACTTTCCCAATAAATATGCTCTGAGAACCATTTTGAACATCAGCACTGCTTAATAACTGGGTAATGTCTGTGATGTAGGTTCCAGGTTCTTGTCATCTTGCGCCTACATTACTGATAACATTACTGATACTTGCTCCTGGCTGGTGTGCCAGCATGGGCGATAAGACCACTGTAGCTCATCCAGGATGCAGCAGCCTTAAATCTACCTAAGTTCCTCTACACCCTCCACTGGCTACCGGTGGCTGCTCAAATCCGATTCAGGACACAAGTACCTCATGCTGCAAATGGCTCAGGCCCATCATACATCCGGAACATGGCCAAACCATACACCCCAGTCTGTCCACTATGCTCTGTGACTGCCAATCACCTTGCTGCTTCCTCACTATGAGTGGAGCCCAGCCAACAATCAACAAAATCAATGTTTGCTGTCCTCGCTCGACAATGGTAGAACAAGCTCCCCACTGACATCAGGACAGCAGAAACTCTACACACCTTCTGTCTATTATTGTGAGTTGCTTCAATGTATGGAAATATATATTAAAATATAATGCAATGATCACTAACTGCCTCTACAACAGCTGTGCTGTACACATGCTGGGCCTCTCAGCCTCGTGCTACAGGGCATGCAAACAGAGGTGAATATGGCAATAAATAATAATATGCTTCATTTGACTAAGATGAAAGTTTTAATGCACCCTGAAACCTGATGAAACGATCGAGACGTCAAGCCTGAACACGAGAGCTACAACAAAGCGTGACAACTTTTATCGCTCCTGGGAATGTTTTTATGTATGTGGAGCTGTTTCCAACTTTGCTGTGTCTATAGGCTCTGTGTATTTATGAGTTTGGCCTAACACATGCATCAAAATCCAAAAGAGATAATTCATACAGTCATCAGTTTTATGTCTTCTTCTTCAGATCTTATGTCTCATTCTGAATTATAGCAGGGCAAGAACCCTCATGCAGGTTTTTGAGCTCCACCAAAAATGAAATAAATGTCTTTTTACAAGTGAGGACATGGACAGGATTGTTAGATTGTTGCACAACAATCTCGGCTCAATACATATGCCTCAGTGGGACCCTTCCCCAATTTTTTTTTACATCCATTTAATACACCTTTAAATGCAGCCACAAGTATCCTAACCAACACTGGGAGGATTACTGTGTTATTTTACTTTTACATAAGAATTGAAGATGAATTCATTTACAAAGAGTGCTTAATCTCGTCTATTGAAACACTGAAAAAACTTTGTAGACCTGACTGACTGGAGTTAATACCGGGGATAATGTTTAGTAATAACAGAAATAAAAGTCAAACTTTTCTAATTGTGCTGAAGCTTTGATGACAGGAAACAATGGATGCCATGAATGTCTTCAACTCAAACCTCAAGCCCCTGAGGCAAAGGAGCGCCTCTACCAGACAGAGTCTTGTTTTCAAAAGCATCAGATCTACATTCCTGCTAGGCTTTATATTCCTTTAACCCTAACCCTGTTCTATTGTGATCACACGCAAGCATCCTGTCCTTTAATATGGTCTTGACTATGTCATAAGGTAGGATTTACCAAGGTGAAATATGAAATACAAATCTTTTGACAAATCCAACGTTTAGCCTGATAGTGGTAGAGACATTTAAATCACACCTTTGCTGTGGAGAGATAGGGTGAAAACACAGAGATGACATGGAAATTTCTTACCCGTGCAACATAACCGCTTTTACTGTAGTCCACGTTCTCTTTCAGCTTCTTCGTTGGGATAAGCCAGTCCCTCTTTTGGCGACTGAGCACTGGGGCGTTTTCTGCACCGCTGACCATCTGCAGAGAGAAGAGGACATTCATATCACACTGTGGCAGTGTTGGTACCACTATTTTTTTTCGGTTTTGAGTCAGTAATTTTCTATTAATGACCAAAAAAGCACCATGTTGTTCAGTTTGATCAGTCAGCAGCGTGTGACTCAAATGACCTCATAACACTACAGAACTTGCTTCAGCCTTGCCATCAAAGAATCTCTTTTGTTTCAAAAATTCCCCTTTACTCTTTGTTAAGATTGGGTTGACATCAAAAAACACACAGTAATGGTCAGAAACATCGGTTGTTATTACCAAGTCCAGAATGTTACCATGCTGATTAGTAGCTTCATTTACATTTTACATTTCAGGATCAGTCATATATAGTGGTGCCAAAAGCAATCAGCTCTGTCAATTTGTACATAAACAGCTATCACTATCTTCAGAATCAGAATCAGAATCAGAAAAAGCTTTATTGCCAAGTACGATTTTACACATACGGGGAATTTGTTTCACCACAACAAATTCCTCGTATGTTCCATTACTGTGTGTTTTTTGATGTCAACCCAATCTTTTGAGTCACACGCTGCTGACTGATCAAACTGAACAACTTGCATTGTTCTTCAATAACAAAAGAGATGCTCATCACAACTGTGGCTGAATGCATTGAGAGCTCTCCAGCTGCTGCTAATACGATGCTAATGTGGTACAGCTGGTGTAGACCAGGTGCCGGTGTTCATCCTCTGTGGAACGGGAATTTGATGAGCAAACATCCTAGCAAACTGTACATAAAAGAAGTGATAAAATTCATTTCGCATAAATAATTTAAAATTCTGTTTGTAAATGTGCCTCTGAGTAACATTTGGAAAAATTTTAACATAACTCGACATAATGTTTAACATAACATTTTGAAATTGTCAAAGAACCTAAACAAACCAAGTTTTACTATACGGTTCCATCTCTCACCCTATTTCACCTTGACATGTGTACGCTTGCTCTGAAGTATGTTTGAGGCATACTTAATCTCACCACAAATTCTTTTCCAGTTTATGTTCGGAGAGAAGCCGTATGCATGCTGTGTGTACATACATCGTTACTACATTTGGCCCCAGGTGTTTTTATTCTGTCTGATGGTTGGAACCGGGTTACAAAGAGCTGAGCTATGCTGGAAATGGCAACTCAATATCATTCATGCATCTTTACATGACTATAATCACCGCGACTCAGCAGGTTTTCTCCAAATGATTGGATCAAAATGTGTGAAAAATGGCATCCACCTCTGAGTGACGTCCTTTCAGCACAGTCGTACAGATAATTTTAGACTCTTGTTCATAGAACCCATATGATCTGTCAGATTAAACTCTGCATGAACTGCATTGATTCTCTGTTTAGATAATTAATCAGACTTCTAGAGCAGTGGTTCCCAACAATACGAAAGGAGAATATGCATTTCATTTACTGTTTTGAGACTCTTCTGTGATATTTGTTTTTGCATTGTGAAATACATAATAATAATAATAATAATAATAATAATAATAATAATAATAATAATAATAATAAAACATGGTATCATTATTTTAAAAAACCATAATAATACTTTAAAATTAACCAATCTGTCCATTTACAATATTATACAATATTAGAAATCCCTCCAAGGTAAGATTGCACATTTCCCCATCTTTCAGCTTGTGGCAGGACTCTTTGATGGCCAACTTGCGGAGCTGCCGTACGACCACGATCTATGATAAGTCTGAGTGACTTATCATAGATCATTACGGAGCTACAAGGTAACAGACTTTGTGTGGCTGTACATCGAGTAAAGGTCTGGATGGAGGTGAGTTATGAAATCAGAAGGCATATTTTAACTGTCTGCAGGTCTGAGGTTGTCTCCTGAGAGGGCTTTGTAGAATGATTTGTTTCCACATAGCTCCGTATCCAATTTCATTATCCTAAGTAAGTAAGTAAGTAAGTAAGTAAGTAAGTAAGTAAGTAAAGTTTATTTATATAGCACCTTTCACAGATAAAAATCACAAAGTGCTTTACAGCAATAAAAGCAGAAGGATAAAAACAGAAATGATGACAGTAAGAATATAAGTATAAGTAGTAATACTGATAAAACAGGGGAGTAACAACTAAGAGCAGAACAGCAAAAAAAAAAAAATAAAAATCATACATGAACAAACAATAAATAAAATAAATAAAACAGAATAGAGCAGCTACTGGTCAACCGAAGGCCTGTCTGAATAAAAGCGGCCTCATAAAAATTTCATTCCATTCCACAGCTTCGGTGCGAGAACTTGAAAAGCATGGTCACCACGGGTTTTGTACTTGGATTGGGGTTCAACAAGTAGTTTTAGTTGGCCAGACCTAAGAGCTCTGTTTGGGGCATACGGGCGAAGGAGATCGGCAATATACCTGGGTGTTTGACTGCGCAAAGCCTTAAAGGTTAGCACCAATATTTTAAAGTGAACACGATAAGTGATCGGGAGTCAGTGAAGAGAGGATCGGACAGGGTTGATGCGGGATCTCCGGTTTGTTCCTGTTAAAAGGTGAGCAGCTGCATTTTGGACTGTCTGAATACAGTTTAGAGAGGATTGAATCTAAACAAGACGAGATAAAAGCATGTAAAATCATTTCTAGTTCCACCTTGGATACCATATATTTTAGTCTATCTATATTGCGCAAATGGAAAAAACAAGAGCGCGTTAACTGGCTGACATGGCCGTCTAGTGAGACTGGTCAAAAGACATACCTAGATTTCAAAGGCAGGGTTTAACACAATCACTTAATGCCCCAATATGCTGCTTAATGGAAGGTATCCATTTTGGGAGAGCAAGTATAAGAGCTTCTGTTTTGCTCGTATTGAATTGAAGGCAGTTTTCGGACATCCAGATTTTTACTTCCCCACATTCACACTTAAAAAGAATATGCTCTTTATTTATTTTCTTTTGCTCTAGATTATCTGTATTTTTGTCATCTATTTTATCATTCTTATTGATTATATTATCCTGAACAGTGTATGCAGTCGGTAACTTATCTTACTTACTGTTACTGTTCTTATACATTCTATTCTAATAAAATAAAATCCAAAGCTTTTCATACGGATAGATGGGCCTATACAGTAAGTGTGAAAATGTGACGTTAATGTATATTGACAATAAGAATGATAAAACAATAAACTGTCTTGCCGTAAGAGACTGAGGGACATGTTAATCAGCTGAAATGAGTGAAAACACCTGTTCGGTGGACCACAGTGGGGCTATGTGTGGGCTTCCTGTAAACGGCTGTATACCTGAACTTTATTAAGATTTGGAGTTTTTTTGTGATATTAGCTCTGCATCTGGACGTGATCAACATAGCGTCAGCCCGCGTGCCATTCATATGTTGGTTGACATAATGAGCTGTACTGCAGTCATTCAGAGTGGTACGTAAGTTTCATGTAAAAAATAAATGGTTACTTTGATTAATTAACACCTTCCTGTAAATGTTGGCTGTGAAACCCATTTTTTTTTCTTTTTAAACCATGAATACAGAAATAATAACATCCATATTTTTTGGGAGACTTAAAGCACATGCAACTTATTAGTTCACCGTATTCGTGATACAGTATATCGAGAGCTACATCGCTCTATCGGCATGTAACTGAAAATATTAATGGCTTAAAAACCTTACAGATAACGAAATAACATGTCCATTAAGACAACAAATAAGATAAAGAGGATGAATTTTGTGTTTGAATTTGTAAAAACTGTCGATTTTCTTGAGGATCTTCTCTGTGTAGAAAATCACAGAAGCTCAAGTTGGTTTTCTTTGTGTTTGAGGGGAGGCAGTCAAGGCATGTCTACCCTGATGTTAAATAAAAAAAACAAAGTGGCGTCACTTACAACTTTGTATGCAAATACAAACTTGCACAAACCAAGGCATGAAAGGTCACTACAAGAAGATCAAGTCGGCACAGTTTCTGTTCCAGGAACCCTGTCACTCCCATATTTGCTCTTTTCCCTGCCCGGAGAGAACACTATCCTAATAAGCATATCCAAAGCCAAATTAAGACCTAAAACATAATCCCAGCACCACGGTCTTCATTATTGTTGACTATTTTGGCATAGCATTAATGGAATCAGTATACTTGAATACACTCGAGTGACAAAGATTCTTTTAGCACATCAAATCAAACAGCGAGTCCCAATGGTACAGAACAAGCCATTATCATCAACCGTTTAGAAATACTTTGACAAAATCATTTTGACTCAGGCTCCACTTGTATGATTCTGCCAGGGTTTATAACCACATCTTCCACATGAGATGTGTTTGCTGAATGTAATTCATTTTTAAGTAACTGAACTAACATCTATTAGTAAAGGAGAACAAAACCCAACCCTGTTTCAGTCACAACAAACCTGTTGTCCCGTTGGTCCCTAACATTTAGTTTGGCGAGATATAACAGAAATCAGTGAACTGTGGGCAAAGTGAAACAGACAGACAGGCTGAGGGAGAGGCCTGAGTGCGGCTGAAGAAGTCGTAAAAGAACATCTTCAAAACTAAACTGATTGTGGCTAATTCAAAACTAATTCCAAATATGGCACCGGGACAGCCTCTCATCTCTTTAAAGCTTGTTATTTTAGATTTTATGCACTGACTGTGCTGATTGTTGAAGCTGGATTAAAAAAAAAAAAAAAAAAGCCATGCACTTATCAACAAAAAAGAGGGATCATTCAAGGTGAGGAAGGGAGGCGTGGATGGAAAAAGATTCATAGCACCTGTGGTGAGTTCATACTTACGTGAAGGGAAATTTAACACCCTAAAGATGTTGGGTGCGAACTTCAAGACTATTTTTACTTTACATATAAAAATGACTTAAATCAATCTCATCATAAATGAACTGATCAGTCATTTCCCCCCCACATGCCTTGGCACTTGTTTTCCTTTTTATACGTCCTTTTCCATCCATCTCTTCATTTCTGTGACTCCCTTCCCTCATACATGCAGACACATAGAGACCCATCTACAGACTCGTACGCAGACAAACAGGTGTGAACTCACCATGATGGACAGGTGAAGCAGTAAAACAATCGCGAACATGCCATCCATGTCTCAGGTAGAAGGTGCACAGCGGGCAAAGAGGATTCCTCCACACACACTGAAGCACTGTATGCTGCGGTAAAGTTAGCGGCTCCAGATGCCAACACTCACATCATCCTCCTTCTCTTGAGCTGCTCTGTCTTCTCTCTGCTCCTCCCAGGTCCTCTCTTATCTATCTGCCCCTTCAATGCCCTCCTTCTTACAACTCCTCCTGCCACACTCAGAGCTCTCCCATCACCGAGCACACGGGGAAAAGTCAAAATTCACATTCCACATTTGCCTTTATTATTTTTGTTTTTTGAGTTTGATAGATTCACTGACAGTTATCATTCAGAACCATTTCAGAACATGTAAATGGTTGTCTTCTAAAATGAATTGAGTTAAGTGAAAAGTCACTCACTTTAGTCGTCAAATTAAGTTTGTTAAAGCTACATTATTTATTTATTTATTTATTTATTCAATTTCTGGGCTATTTGGGGACAGCATAATAAACTGTAACCAAACATTGACATATTATTACCCTAAAAAACTGATGTGACTAACATGTTAGCAAACAGTTTTTTTTTTTTTTTTTGTTTTTTTTTTACACATCCAGAATTCATTTGGACTGTTATTTGTGTCCACCTCAAGAATGTAAGTCCAATATTCACTTTCCTTTTACCTCCATCTGTTGCTCAGTAGGTAGCGTACAGTGGGTTTATCAGAGCTTCAGACGATCATTCTCTGTGTCAAATCCTTTCACATTACATAGTCATTTGATCAATTGTTCATGTAAAAGTATTGATGTGTATAACTGTATACCTAAACAAAACGTTTTAGTTCATTAGCGTAACTGCCAGCATGCTGTACTGTCACGTAGTTTCCCACAAACCATTAAGGTTATGAAAAATTTCCCGATGATGGAGAATTTTTATGTTTTATGTGTCTTGACTTGCAAGTCAACAAAGACAACAACATTTGCTGCCAGCTGTACAACAATCCCAGCTAACCCTGAGAGTCCTCCCCCCCACAGGCTGCAAATCCAACTGAGAACTCAGTCACTTAATGCACAATGAACCTATCACTGAACTCATAGGAGTTTGACTTCAGTTCATCAACCTTAGGTTTAGTCAGTTTCACATTGCCAACACTGAAGTAACTAATAAGGAAATTAGGGTTCAGTTAACTCATTATTATAATGGTAGTTGATTGAAATAAAGGTGAAGAATGGCACTACACTCCTACCCTGGCCCATCCCTCTGGTCAAAGCAGGACTATTGATTAAGATCAAATTATTAGGGTTCAAGCTATGAAGGGACAGAACCCTATTGCATTTATATTTATTATTATTATGAGCTAGAAACATGAAATTTAGCCCCATAACTGGATACAATATACATGTGATTCCCAGGGAATTAAGGCCCAAAAGCTATTTCGGAAAAGCCATGCCTCTCACACCGTCAGTCCAACTGACATAAAGTTGGACACACAATTCCAGCTCAATGTGCTCTTCAAAAATGTGTCTTGGGCTATAAATGTCTGCCATGATAGGTTTCCACCATTTTAATTTTTTTTTTGAAAAACAGTACTTTGAAGAGAACTGGGAAGTTGGATTTTTGACTCTAAAAACCAAAATGAGTACACCACATCATGGAGATGAGATGCACATGTCTATTGTAAATGACTACATTGGGTTGAAAAAAATCAACCAAAAAATGTCATGTGGCTGGGCTTAGCAGGAAAATGGTGTCAGTCTCTTCAGGCTTTGACTGGGAATATGCCTGTTGAATTTTTGAACCCAACTTATAGGGGATACCACAAATACCAAAACGGTGCACATCAAAATACAGAGTACAGAATTTCACCATTTCAGGTGTAAATTGTGTTTGGAGCAAGTAAGTAACCAAAATCTGAAGTGCCATATTGATTGGCGCAAGTAGGTGCCTATCATATATTTGCTCATATCTCACTGGAGCTGCCCCATGCTATTTCCTAAACATACACACTGAGTTTTTTTTTTTTTTTTTCAGTTCTGATGAAGGCTTTGTGAAAACAGAACAGGGCTCTCCTCATCTTTGTGAAGCTTGAAACATGCTTGTTGCTGCTTGCAGCTTTACTTCCATCCATGAGCTGCTTCCATCTGTGCAAAAGGTCTTGGACCTTGAACCTTGCGCCTGAATTTTAAGGCAGTGTTTACAACAGTCCTCAAATATCAAGGAATTTTACAAGCTATATCACCGACAGGTAGAAATCAGGAAATTCACCAGGGGACGTTAAGGGAAATTATAAACGGGTAACATTTTAGGATACACAGTATATAGCATAATGTGTCTACTTGTATGTTAATTTACCTTCCGAGACTTTTTTTTTTGTCATTTGATTGTCACTGATTGTGTTTAAATACAAACTCAATAAAGCCATTAAGAACTAGAAAAAAACTAAGCAGGCAACATCCCACTTTCAGAACAAAAACAGTTAAAACATTCAAAAATGGAGTGATAAAATAAGGTGTTTGTCCATGCCCTTTAGAAGTACACGTACAAGGATTTTCTGATCTGACATCCTTATCAGAAGGACCACATCATCTGTGCATGCATTCAAAACTGTTGCAAATCATGGCTTTCTTGTGATGCACATAAAGGTTTTGACACAAAACAACTTGGTTAGCAGGCCATGTGCTGAGTCTGAGTCCTTGGCAGCGACCTGGGACCCTTTCCTATACATCGTCCCCTCTCTCTCTGCCTCCATTCTTGTCTACCTCCAACTGTCCTATCCAATAAAGGCAAAAAATGGCCAAAAGGATAATCAAAAAAAACTAAGCATTCAGTTAAGGTGAGAGAAGCTTCATCATCTTGATCATAATAATAAACTCTTGACATTTAAGGTTAGTGAATGATAGTAATCATGGTAAAAAGAAACCAATGTAAGAGACAGGAAACCAATATTTGGTTTTTCATTGACAACTCTATCCTGCCTCAGCTAGTCACTCAGGGGAACTCTGCAGCTCTCTCAAATAATAGATGGTGAGACTAAAGTCTTAACGAGAAACTGTTTTGCATTTGAATACCATGTAACGTGACATGATGTGCCAAGAGCAGAACGGTAGTTAACGATTCAAAGCAGAGGAATGCTATGATGTGGAAGATGTTTGCCAAAAGATAATGGCACATCGTGCAAAATTTTTAAGGAGTGGTAAACATTCACAACTGCAGACATGAAGCTTTACAAGCAGCGAACCTAAACACTGTCAAAGAACCTACACAGCCATGGTCCACCCACATGTGACCTGATCAGAGCTCTGCTCAGGACTGTGTGACCATCTGTTAATGTTATTTCATCCAGACTCATCCAGTAAGTTTTCTTTCACCTTCATTGTCTCTATCATTAAGTTCTTTATCAGCTCCTGTATTTTCATGTCCTGATGTAACTCCTAAATAGTTTGAACCAACTTCAACCTGAGTAAATCTGTCTAGCCAGAGCCTCTTCAAAGATCTGACTGGATCTGTAAGACAGAGATACAGTTTGGGGTCATTTTAGGCCAGTGGTTTTTCATCTCTGTGGCTTATTTGACACTAATCATGTAATCCCAACGTCCCTGGTGTGAGTCTGGTTGTGGATATATGTTACATGTTATTCCCTCATTGCATTTTGTGTGTTTGTAAGTCAGCAAACTCAATCTATTCCTCCCTTTGGAAACATCGTATCTCATTTGTAAAACCATCTCCCTTCAAGTACTTCATCAATATCTCCACCTCATCTGTCACCTCATCAAGGACCATATCAGTGCCTATTTCATAGGTCTCAGTTATTTGTTGTTTCTTAACATAGATACAAACAAGAAAGAGCGAGAGAGAGAGAGAGAGAGAGAGAGAGAGAGAGAGAGAGAGAGAAAGAGAGAGAATAAAAACAAGCATAAAAGCCCAGAAAGACATTTTGTTACAAGGCCATTTAGTGGCTTGAACACGAACCGTAAAATGTTCAAGTTACTTACTGTGGAACTATAAAAGGAGCTGGCTGGCATAATATGCAAATCTTTCACATGTATGCAAATTGTACTGTGACACGCTGTATTCTGCAGCGTGCCTGCTCTTTCCTGCTTTTCTTCATTCCTTCAGGGTGTGCTGTTACTGCAAAGACCATATTCATTTGACATGTTGCCCAGATAATTACAGGCAAAAAACAAACGGCTTGTCATATCCAATAATATAGTAAGCCGCCCTAATGCAGTCACACAAGGACATAAAACGCTTGTTGACCCAAAGTGTTCCAGCGGTTATTAAAACAATAAATCATCAGATAAATGCTTTCCATTTGACATCCCTGAGACGGGCATCATGACATAATGTCAAAATGTATTCCAGCACATATGCATCTGTCTGCATAATAATAAACGAACTCGTTTTAACCGCTGTATAATCATGAACATTTACATACAGTACAATTAAAAAAAGCAAAGTGTAAATCGATAAATAAAGCTTTTATTTCTGCTCTGAGGAGCGAGGAGGAATGTCTGAAGAGCCATGAATGAGGATACATGAGAAAGGCCTTCATGGGAGTCTTTTACTGGTCGAGACACCCCTTACTGGGTATCAGTCATTGACTGGATGCTGAGTAAAGACACATAACACCTGAAAGTGTATCACTCCAAAGTTTTACATTTTATTTGTTTTCTGATTCACAATCTAGTTACAATTTCAGTCTGACAGTCTAAGCACTGAGGAGCATCAGGGATGTGGGTTACAGAATTTCAATCATTGTGAAATGTTTAGCCTAATAAATGATTTCCAGTCTTCAAAATATATCATAATCATATTCTGGGTTACTAAATAATGAATTCACAATCAGAATATCAATACTGACGCAAATAGTGATTAAATAATATAAATGTATTCTGCCAGTAGAAATGGCTCTTGTGCCTCTGAGCAGGACACAGTACACCGCACAAATACAGAATGCCCTTTGTTATTCATGTAGAAGTGTCTGTTAAACAGGTAACAAACTACAGAGAGAAAACACTGCTGCTCTGGCACTTATAACCGTGTGCCTTTTTAACATTAGCATGGCACAGGACACATGAGTGCAGACACAATTCATCAAAAGTCTGTTAAAGTCAACTGACAGCCGATCCAGCTGTGATCAGCTGCTGCTGTCATCGGAAAAAGACGCTGCTTCACGTGATGCTTCAAAGGAAAAGACATCTCATTTGTATTCTGTCATTCTGTCTCCCTTCACATGCTTTTTTTTTTTTTTTTTTTTTTTTTTGCAGCTCTCCATATGTGTTAAACCCATTCATCCATGACCTGCTCCCTATGCAAACTCTGTTGCTTTTTGGTCCAATGCAAAGATGGTTAAAGACATTAACTTACATCAACATTAAGTATGATGTTGAAAGAATAACACCAAAACAGTGATATCAGATAAACCATACGTCACCCTCTATCCTTAGTTAAATTAAATATAGCGTTGGATCTCTCAGATATTTGCTGGATTAAATGAAGACAAGTCTAATAATCTTTTATTTGGCATTTCTAATTGCCTTTCTAAATGAAACAATCAACTGGAAAGTCATACTTTATTCAACTGAAATCTATTAGACATCAAATATTAAATTAGGTGTTTTTTATTTACTGATAATCTAAATAAAATTTTAAAGTCTTTCAGTGTCAGTGGCCATTTTCATTAGATAGATAGAAGAAGATAGAAGCTAGAGTGAAAGGAAATGCAGGGAGGGAGAGATGAAATGCAACAAAGGTTCCCAGCTGAACCTGAGCTGGAAGTCCATGCTGAGCTCCTTCGATCTTAGATTCCTCAGTCACTACGATGTCTTGATCTCTTCTGGATTCCACTGCTGTAATCACTGTGATCCTGTCATAGCAACAGCTGCCTTCATTAACTGCTGTCGGTGCAACATGCGAGTGCTTTATGTTATGCAATTTGTAACAGGTGCGTGGGACATTCTTGAGGGTTGACACATAGAGCAACATGTAACTGAAACCTCCGTGGCTTGATTCCAGCTGAGAATGTTCGAAGCATGTTACTCTTGTCTCACTTTTACCAATGTTTTCTCTCTGCTAACTATCAAATTAAAGGCAAAATGCAGAAAGATCCAACACAATCTTAAGAAGAAGTGTGCAATTTCATATATACATGCAGACTGTAAAACTCAAACAATAAATTCAGTCATGATGCAGTCATTTCACTCTGTTTTCAAACTACTAATTAGTTTCCAAAAAGTTGGGACACTCTAAAATGTCAATAGAAACAGATAGTGATGATTTGTAAAACACTGAAATGCCGTTTTTAATTGAAAATAGCACAAAGACAACATATCAAATGTTGAAACAGGGTCATGTTTAACACTCTGTAACACCCTTTTAGCAACACTCTGTAAGCATTTGGGAACCGAGGAGACCAATTATTGTCATTTAGAAAGTGGAATGTTTTCTGTTCTTGCTTGATGTTCAGCTTCAGCTCCTTAACAGTTCGGGGTCTCCTTTGTCATATTTTATGTTTCATAATGTGCCAAACATTTTCAATGTGTGACAAGTTGGGACTGCAGACAGGCCGTTTTGCTATGGAGCCATGCTGTTGGAATGTGGTTTGGCATTGTCTTGCTGAAATAAACAAGGCTTTCCCTGAAAAAGACAACGTCTGCTTGACACAGTACATGTGTGTCGCATTCATGATTTCCATAACAAATTTCAAATGTTGACTCGTCAGACCACAGGACAGTTTCCCACTTCGCCTCAGTCCATTTTAAATGAACTCAGGACCAGAGACGGTGGCGATGTTTTTGGATCTGGTTTGTATACGGTTTCCTCTTTGCATGGTCGGGTTTCAACTTGCATTTGTGGATTCAGCGATGAACTGTGTTCACAGACGATGGTTTTTGGAAGTGATTCTGAGCTCATGCAGTGATGTCCATTACATAATCATATCTGTTTTCAATACAGTGCTCACATTGAGAAGAATTCTTCTTAAACTGTTGCACTATTTGCCAGCGCAGTGTGTCACTGCGGTGAACCCCTCCCCAAGACTCACCCTCTATGGGAGGCTGTTTTTCTACCCAATCATGCTACTACCCTGTTGACAGTTGTTGTTCATACCTGACACCTGTTCCGCCAGGTGTTTATGCATTTCACAACTTTTCCAGTCTTTTCTTGCCACGGTCCCAACGTTTTTAAAATGTAATGCTAGCATCAAATTCTAATTGAGGATATCATTTTCAGAAAACAATGAAATTTCTCAGTGTCAACATTTGATATGCTGTCATTGTGTTATTTTCAAATATGGGGTATCAGTGTTTGGCAGATCATCACATTCTGTTTTATATTTACATTTTACCAACTTTATTTGGAAACAGGGTTGTAAATAAGAAACTGAAGTTCTTTATGAGCCAAAAAACAAAGTCCAAATAGTATAAAAAGTATTTTCTGCTGTGTGCAGTAAAATAGATGTGGATAAAAAGCAAATGGAAACGGAGATGAAAACATCAGATCTGTGTGGAGTGATGAGGATTCTGTCACCTTCTTCACATTAATGTAAAAGTCCCAGTCTCAGTATAAGTTAGTGTTCTGTGGTGATTAGATTAAATGCAATTTGCATCTTAGAAGTATGATATCAGATAAGGCTTTAGAGATATTATACATAAATGATATTATTAATACTTCTAATATTTTGAAATTTGTAATTTTTGCAGATGACACAAATATCTTTTGTAAAGGAGAGAACCTCCAACAGCTGTTAAACATCGTCTCTGAAGAGCTAACCAAGCTAAAACTGTGGTTTCATACAAATAAATTATCTCTCAATATAAAGAAAACCAAATTCATGATTTTTGGGAAACACAAAATTCCAGAAGACTTAACCATTGAAGTACTGTGTGATAACACCAGATTAGAAAGAGTTTATGAAAATTCCTTCCTGGGAGTAACAATTGATCACAATCTCAGCTGGAAACACATTTGCTCTAAATTGGCGAAGACTAATGGTATACTTTGTAAAGTCAGACACATACTGAATCAGAAAACAATGTACATTCTATACTGCTCGCTTTTTCTTCTTTATCTGTCCTATTGTGCTGAGGTGTGGGGTAATACCTACAAATCCACCCTACAGACAATATGCACCATGCAGAAAACGGCAATGAGAATAGTTAGCAATGTTGGCTATAATGCACAAACAAATGATTTATTTTTAAAATTACAAACATTAAAATTTATGGATACAAATTATTTACAAAGCCAAAAACACCTTACTCCCTAATAATCTACAAAAATGGTTTAAAGAAAGAGAAAGTGGTTATAATTTAAGAAGGAGAGGGAATCTCTTACAATCCAAGTTGCGCACTACACTCAAAAGCATGTCCATATCTGTCAATGGGGTGAGGTTGTGGAATAATTTGCCTGTAACGATCAAAGAAAGTAAACACATTGCTCAATTCAAAAGACAGTTTAAAATTCTCACATTAAAAAACTATAACAATTGAGGTGAAGGTGGGCCAAATGTTTCATTTCCACTTTAAGAGGCTGTACTGAATCGTTTAGCCATAAAGTCTGCATTTTTTTTTGCTTTTTTTTTCAAATATTCTCTTGTATTATACTTTCAGTATATATTGTTTTTTATTTCCAGAACTAACTACCTCAGATGAATCAAGAGTTTCTCATTTGGACAAATGGCGATACTTTGATAAAATAAACAGTAGCCGTGTTAGAAAATCAAGATGTATAAAAGGGGAAGGTAAACATAAGTTAGCTTCTTCCTTCTCCTTTTTTGAACATGTAGAGACTTTTAATTTATTTATTTTCTGTGAGAAATGTCATGTGAAAAATGCTTCCTTGTTGATTCTCATGTTCAAAAATAAATTTCATTTCATTCATTCATTCATTCATTCATTCATTATTATTATTTTTTTTTTTTGTTGTTGTTGTCTTCTTCTTCTTCTTCTTCTTTTTTTTTTTCCAGTAAGAGTGTTTGGCCTAGAGTTAAAATTCTTTCATTGTTTTAATTTCTGAATTCATCTGCATCTTTGCTCCACTGGTCTTCGGTTCTGAAAATATCACATTTCTGACCATTTTTCAATTATATCAAAATCCTATTTGAGTCCCAAGAAACTGAATTTGAGTCAGCATCATTTACAGATGTTGATGATCTAAAGGTATCAAGGACATTTTATATGTCGCTTCACTTTGAAATTGCACATTTTGAAATTTGTGTATTTAAGTTTCATTTTATATAAATTCTCATAATTCAAACTTGGCTGAAGCAATTAAACCAAACTCAGTGCACGTATTTGAATGATAGGTTTTGGCTTTGCTGCCCAGTCTTGGAATATTCTGCACTTAGTGGTTAGCATAAGTGCAAAAATATATCTTTGTACAAAATTCATTTTGCACGATTGATTAAAGTACTCATTACAACAGATTTCAATATCTAGACATTTCATGTCCCAAACTTCAGAAAATCTAAATAAATCACCCAAACATCCTACAAAGCTGAGATTTTTTAAGCACATCCACTGAATTGTGACAAAAGTTTGCTCCACTGTAACCTATAGTTAATTCAGTTTGAGAAGTCCACAAACAGTAATCTGGCATAGTTTTTGTTGCCCTCAAGGTGTTTAAGGATGAAGTTGAGTTCTGTTACAGTTGCATCCTGGATCCCTCTGTTGAGTCTATATGCAAATTGTAGTGGTTCAAGGGCTGTTTGTCCTAAGTGTCAGTTCTGTTTTGATCAGCTTTTCAAAGTCAAAGTTTTGCAACAGGGACTATAGTTGACTGTTTCCATAAGTCAGGGACCTTCTGTTGGCACATACATTGATTAA
Organism: Chaetodon auriga; assembly: GCF_051107435.1. Taxonomy (NCBI): domain Eukaryota; kingdom Metazoa; phylum Chordata; class Actinopteri; order Chaetodontiformes; family Chaetodontidae; genus Chaetodon; species Chaetodon auriga. The sequence goes on along the minus strand of NC_135076.1, from coordinate 3,732,333 downwards.
AAATATAATTAAAATGGGGGCTAGCTGTTCCGCACAACGCAAAACGAAAGAACGCAGCTGCCAATGTTGTCTGGGCCCGGACTTGTTTTGGCTTTGCTGTATTTAAAGGTGTTCACAACACTTTGTGCAGGGAAACAGACATCTGAATGGGACAGGGACAGGAAAGACTGTTGTTGGCCAAAATTTTCGTTGCTGAAATCATGTTTGTCAAATCTTCCAATGCCACCTTTTTCTTTGTTTTGTCATTTAGACCCACCATTGTTTTAATGCTGTTCCATGCTGAGCCAAGGAGGTTGTTGCTAAGTTTGTGTTCCACTTTGAGTTTATAGTCCACGTCTAATCTCTTTTTTGATGCTGTTTAATTCCTGAAGGTTATTTTGTCTGAATGCTAGCCTTTTCTTTTTCAAGTTGTTTTCTCACCCATGGCTTGTTATTGGGGTATATTTTGACAACATTTTTAGGAATTACATTGTCCTCACAATATGCAACCCATGAACTGACCACTTCAGTCAGTTCATCTATGCCCCGTGAGGATTGGAGAAACTCTTACCACAAGGTACAGTCCAAGCAGCCTTGCAGCGTCAGTGTAGCCTCCTCAAACCAGACTCTCACTTGCCTGGTATCCACTTTCCCTCTCTGTAGGCAAGTGCGATATGCTGGTATAAGATGCACGCAGTTGTGATCAGCAGAACCCAGAGGAGGGAGAGGGACAGATTTGTAGGCAACTTTGATGGAGCCATAACACTAATGGGGTCACATATGAAACATATATTTCCTGGAAATAGCAAGTCCCTTCCCTATCTTCGAGACAATGCAATCAGTATGGTCAGACCAAACAGTGTTATGTAATTTAACACCCAGTCATTTGGTTTTAGTAAACTGCAAGCTGAGCACAGCGGCATCAGGGAGAACACTTCTGTAATCAAATCCAACACATTTAGACTGCCAGCAGTTCTTTTCAAAACTGACTCTTGCAAAGACTCTTTTCTACCCAAGACTGAGTGACCCAAACCTGGAAAGTTAGTTGTGAGAGCAACATCACAACCATCTGACAACAGACACCTTGTCAAGGAGGAGCAGTTCGAGCTATTGCATTGAGATTAGTGCAACATATGTTTTCATCAACTTAGTGTGGTCCTTGACAGATGTTATAGAAATTTAAACAGCCCTTGATAAGTAAAAGGTTTCACACCTCTGATACAGCCTATTCTTTATGGCTTAAACACAAGACACGTATCAAATAACTGTAGATAACAAATAATAAAAAAACTAGAATCTGTTCTTCTATTTAGAAAAAAACGTTTCTTATTTGTAAAACCATATTGCCTCAAGCTGAATGAGTGCTTTGTCAATATCACCACCCGACCTGTTACCAGGGATCATATCAGCACCTCAAGACCTCAGTGTACATGAAATAACCTGTGATACAATAGACTTTGTTTGTAAGCACTCTTCTTTACGAAGTTAAAGAAAAATGAAATCAAACAACACAGGGCCAACAAAATACTGCAAAAAGTTGATAAAACCATAAAATAGCAAAAATGGAGAGATAAAACCAGGTTAAACACATTGAATATTGACAGTGCAGCGTGTTCCAAAGTGCGAGAGGGAGCAACTGTAAGTTGACTGGGATAATATGCAAATCTTATTTACATGAATTGTACTGTGAGACACAGTTATGTGCAGCGTGCCTGCTCTTTCCCGATCTTCTTCATTCCTTCAGGGTGTGTTCTTACTGTGAAAAACCATATTGACATGAGCCAATTATGGGCAAAACAAACAGCTTGTCATATCTAATAATATATCAGCCCCTCCTCATGCAGTGACAGAAGCACATAAAACACTTGTTGACTTGAAGTGTTCCATACAAAAGAGTTTATTAAAGTAGTCAATCATGAGATAAATGCTTTCTGTGAGACGTCCCTGAGGTGGGCATTATGACATTATGTGAAAATGTATTCCAGCACATAAGCACCTGTCTGCATAGTAATAAAAGAACCCCTGTTTTTACCATTGCATATCCATGAACATTAACATGCAGTACAATTGAAAAACGCAAAGCATTAATTGAAGTTTCAGAGTTTAATATATATAACACACAATTCATGACACCATGACACTGACGGGTAAAAAAAAAAAAAATGTCCAACATGAAACTTTACCTGCAATTAATTTAAGAGCAACAAGCAAATCATGAGACATAAAAATCCCTAAATGTAAATTGAGCATGTTTAGATCAAGCTGGGGCACAAGAAACCAAAGTGCAAGTGAGCAGAAATGGATGTTTACGTTTGTCTTTTCTTTGGATCGCCCCGAGAAAGTCATTGTATGTTTCTGTCTAGAAACCAAGTACCATGATTGAACCCTGACACGCAGCACTTAAATATCAAATAAAATTTTTTGCTCAAATACAAGAAAATACAACTAAACACACAACCATTTTCTGGACAGTCTGTTGCATAAGACAGACATCTCTGTAAGATGTAGGCTGCTTAATAGTGGAGTCATAAGGTTCGACACAGGATGTTTAGTCGTTATAATACAACAGAGGCACATAACCTGAAATAACCACAAAGCTTACCCCTCTATAACCCACAGCAACTCACTCATGCTCGGCGCACCATTTACTCCACCTGCCATGCTCATCCGATGCCTCTCACAAACACACATAATGTACAATCATATGAAATAGAATTCAAGTTCCTGATATTACAAAATGACAAATAGAATAAATAAGATAAAACAAAGTTAAATACAAATAAACACAAGTGATCATGTTGACAGGAATCTTGTAATGCAAGGTTGACCTTGAGTTGTTATTCAGATAGCAGAGATATGTATTTTTTATTTGCAAAGCAATTCAGTTGAAAATATTGTGTATGTTGCATGTAAAAACAAGCTCACATGAAGAACAAATCTAAGGGCGCTTTCAGATAGCCAACAGTTTGTGCTGCTAACTTTGCTGTTTTAGAAGGGCTAACTCTTACATTACCCTAACATCTATAATGTCATCCTGCAAACTATTTCTTCTATTTCAAGCCATAGCTTAGCCACATGATGATATAATAGTAGCTGGATTGCAGCTTGTGTGGCACAGGCAGGTAGCTGAGCAGAAGGGTTGCTTCCACCGATTCAAACACGGAACATCAACATCGCTGAGCAGATGTGGTGACAACGGCTCAATGGCTGAAATAATATTTAAGTCTAGTGTCTAAAGTCTACAGCCATGCTACCTGCTATGAGGTTGCATTTGGACAGTGATGTTTTGAGCTATGCTAACATCAGCATGACAAAATGCTCAAAATGACAATGCTGATTTAGCTGGTGTAGTGTTTACTATGTTCACGTTTGCTAATTAGAACTCAACACAAAGTACAATTGAAACTGATGGGAATGTCATTAGTTTTGCAGATTGAATCCAATGTCTGGTTGCAAAACTTTTTTTTACAAAAAACTTCGAATATAATTGCATTTCAACAATCAGTGTCATTTTTTTTTTTTTAAATCAAAAAGCCTGGCTGGGTCATGCACCAACATCATGGTTGTTTACTTTTATTCTGATGTCAAGTAGAATCCGTAGTGTGAACATGCATGTACATGTAGTTTCATTTTAAATCAAGCTGCTCTGACACATCCTATAGCATTAAACTGACATGCACATGCAGGGTGTGTCTCATGAATGTACTTGACAGGTTGCCTCGCCAGAAGTTTGAACTGCATTGAAAACTGTGTTTTCCAACGTCACAATTCAGTGAATTTCTTGTGCATCACCACATTGTGTTGGGTGGGGGCTGTGCTCACTGTGGTGGTAGATGAACCCAATACGATGCTCTGAGAGCCAGTGGATGTGCTACCATTGTTGTGGAGGACTCTTTGAGATCCAGAGATATCACTCATCTGGGACTGACCTGCTGATTCCTGCACCAGCTGCCCTCCGCTGTTCATTGGCCCTCCGACCACCAAGACACTTTGAGATCCTGAAAGCCCTCCTGACTGTAGAGTGCCCCCTGGCACAAAGCAGGTCTGGCTCCCTTTCAGCACTTTCATTGATCCTGCAGGGACCTTGCCCTCGACAACCATCATGGTCTGGGAGCCAGAGAGGTTGCCAGTGTGGACCATATTGGCACCAGCCCCCTGGAGTCCACTCCTCTCCACCAGGACCATCCCAGGACCCTGGGCTTGTCCGCTGGACATCACTGTCTGTCCCTGTACGACTACACCTTGGGCAGGTATGGCCTGGGTGCCGTTAACCAGTACCATGCCCTGCAGGTTGGTGGCTGGTGCGTCAGCCAGCAGCACGGTGTTCTGAACCTGTGGTTGGACTACATAGGGCATCGGCTGGAGCACAGGGGTGGTGGTGTAGTAGACAGGCTGCTGCTGTTGTAGCAGGAGCATCTGGCCTTGATTTACCATCCCTTTATCCATTGTGGTCCTCCCTTGTCTTACAGTGGCCGCACTTTCCTTCACCATCTGAGAATGCTCAGATGTCTCTCTGACCACAGTCTGCTGTGTTTTAGGCACAGTCGGCTGCAGCTTGGGTGGTGGGGACAGCTGTTGGGCAGTCACCACACTTGATACTGAGCTCTGAGTGTTGACTGATGCAGTTGGTGGAGGAGTGAATGTATGTGTTACTTCAGCTGGGATCTTCTTGCCTCCACACACCTCTGCCAGGGTCTTGAACTTTGGTCCGAGGTCATCGAGGAACTGCAGGTCATTGTCAGACTCCAGGAGGCTGCAGCAGCCCACTGAGCCAGCAGAGGAGCCCTGGCCCTCATAGTCATAAACCAGAAGATCATCCTTCACGGCAAGGTCCTCATTTCCACAGGACACTTTCTGTTGAAAGAAAATCAGGAAATAATCAACAAGAGACCACATTCTCATAAGCTGTCAGGATGTCCATTAACACGAAGTGAGTTAGTTAGCTCAAAGGGCTCTTTAAGATTTAGGTTCTGAAGAGTGACGGTCAAACTTAACCTCTGCTTTTATTGGCAGGACTAGTACAGAGCTGTTATGGCAAATACATTTGCATTTGAGCATTTCCAGCTGTACCTCTTTCGGCCAGTTTGATTTGTTTTTTTTTCCAACATCTCAATATCGTCACAATAATAATTATGTCCTGGACAACACCCTACTATGCATTACAGAAAGTGAAAACGAGAAATTTCAATGATTCCTCACCTGAGAATAGTACTGTCCCAGGAAATGGTCTGGCAGAGCCATTCCAGCATAAAGTCCTCCACCTACTCCTGATTCTCTGTCCTCAAATGCAGAGTAGAGGCCATTGCCGCTTGCCTGGTTCATCATCGCCCATGTCCCTTCTCTGTTGCCACTTGAAAAACCATCTGGATACATGGCCCCGTTCATCCCATCCATGGAAGTGACGGATTTCTGAAAATCCAAACCTGCCATTGGCGCCATTGCTGAAACTTTTTTCGCCGTGCCCATATCCATTTTGACCATATCTGCATCCTTTTGTGTTTGTATGTTCAGTAGTGGCACCTCCTATCACAGGCCAGTGATCCAAATGTTAGAACAGAGTCAACAGTCATCATCTGAATAGCAAGTGTCCAGTATGTATTTCTGCCCTCAACAGTAGTGGTCATGTTAATATAAATATGTTGGTCTTACCGTGTTCTCTCCCTGGCCCTCGGTGCGGTAGTTAATGAGGTGTGATTTGGTGTCGAAAGGCATCTCAGTGAAGCCCCCTGGCAGACCCCCAGCCCCCCCACATTGGCAGAAGAGCAGCAACAGAGGAATGACTGTAAAAACAACAACAAAGTGTGAGTCTAACTTAATGACTCCAGAGTGGCACACATATAATGTGGTTTTATCTTCTCTTGTAATAGGCCACCATGTAGTTCATTATTAGCAATACTAGGTCTTTCCATAACCATTCTGCTGTAAGTTGCATATTGTAATGCATCTGGCATTTTTTGACTTGTCTGACAGTCTGGCTTTGAGTGTGTTGTCACATATGATGACTGCCACCTGCTGGTCAGACACACAATCACATCTAAAATCAAAGGCTTTTCAGGGAAATTACCTGACAGAAAACCGAGGCCATGAGAAACTGTTATTGGATTCATTTTCCCACCACACCTATTGCTTCCTTTCAGATGGTGGAGCATTCAAAATCACTTGAAAACTTATTTTCTATTCAAATCTATTTTAATCAGTCTCTTACTGAAAACTCTGTTTTGTGCAAAATTTAGCAACAGTAAACGTAAAATCAAATCAATACATGCACTTGGCAAAGATTTTAAGAAGAGTGTTATTGAAAAATTCTGAAAGATGTTTTTTTTTGTGTTGTTGACATTTATGCCTATTTGATTAGGCATAAATCAAATGGTTGCTTATTTTGAAAGCAATACAGATATCAATATTCAGGAGTAAATTAACATATAACACAAATATTTTTCATTAAGGTCCTTTAAATTTCAACAAAAAATGAATTTCCCAATTGGGACCCATAAGATAAAGTCTAAGTCTAAGTCTAATTAAGAATTGTAATGAGATATGTACTAAGAGGGTCATTTAATAATTGAAAAATAAATTTGTCGGTGCTCTCTGGCTGACAAATTATGATAAGATAAAATAAGACAGGAAATTTGTGTTAAAACTGCAACAACAACACAAAAAGGATTCTTTTGATATTTAACAGTCCTTAAGTATTAGTTTACATTTAAACCTTATTTAAACTCAGCTTGTATAGAGATTGACTTAATCAATGCAAACGTGTCAGGTCTTTGATCGCATGAGTCTTCATGAGAATGATCACATCATACTTACGTAGTAAGAGCAGCAGGCCCAGGAATAGCAGTCCGATGCCTGCAGGTCCAAAATCTGTTTCTTTGCTGGTCTGACCATTGCTGCCTCGTTTTCCACACAGAACTCCATCCTCACAGGTACAAACTTGGACCCTCACTTTCTGTGGTTCTGGACAGGCATGGCCCTGCTCGTCCTTCACCACAAATTCCACCTCATAAAAACCAGGCCACATGGACTCCTCGGCCCTCAGGATAGCTGCAGTGTCTACCAGTAACAAGAAAAACATATGAAAAGTGTAAACAATCAATATGCTTTACTCTAAAGTTAACAGTATTCTGGATTCAGAACTCAAATTTAAAGTTGGCCTTTCCACTCTGTAGCTTAAAAACAAGGTTCCAGAGTTTTAAGGTCAAACCCTATTATTAACCCCGTCATTTGCGAAGCTTAAAGCAACTTATATAGAATTAAAAATAAATAAATAAATAGAAAATAAGATTAAAAAATATATATAGAAAATCACTTTGGCACCCCCTAAGCATATACTCAAGCAAATCTATGGCAGATATTAGCTCCTGTTGCTACAGAGCCATTTCTAACTTTATATCTATTTGTATATTTATATCTGTCTACCATAACTTTAAAATTATTGGTAGTATTCTCCTCACCATTGAGATGCTCCACGTGCCATTTTCCTTCAGTGCCCTCTGGGACAATTTCAAAGTCAAAAGGAGGTCCATTAGGGAATAAATCTTCATCTTTAGCATTCACAATAACAGAATCATCCGTGACACACATGGTCTGGATGTCACTGGTCAGGGTGGGGCAGTGGTCATTAAAATCTTGCACCTGGATGGCTATGGTGCCAGTGACTGTTTTATCAGGTTCATCTGTGGTGGAAAGACAAAAATAAGATCAGGTCATTCAACATTTCCCTTGTTTTTATTTCCATTCCTGAGACAAGTTCGAGACAAACGCTTCACTCCCTCTGCTGGTGGACAACAGGTGTACACAATTATTAGTGATGGGACCAGACAACACAGTGAGGTTCTTTGTCTATGTGTATTATTACTGCTGAACTAGTTATGCAGTCTGTGTTTATTCACCACTAGCTAGCCAGCAACTTACACACTAATCTTGAGTGGGTGTGCCTGGATAATTGATGATATTCCATAAGACAGTGAGTGCAGATACTTTGATTTCCACTACATTTGCTGTGGATGTTGATGGTCCCCAGATGGTGAATCCTAATCCTACTTTCAGTTAGCTGCTGAGTACACTCTTGAATGAAAATTTCAAAATAGCATAAAATATTGATAATATTTTGTGACTCTATGGACATTGCTCCAGAGTCTTTCTCAGAGTAAACTTTATGCTTCTCCACTATTGGCAAAGCAGTCAGATTAATACACATTTTCAGTGTTTTATTTCATCTATCACTTTCATATTGTGGGTTATATGAGGTGAAAACCTTTGCCTGTTTCAGTCAATAGCAGAGTTTCAACTTTTAAGCTTGATGTGTCATCTGAAGCTTGAGCAGACACACAGAGGAACCTCATACCTTCTGAAATGCCCAGTACTTTGGCAAAATATGTCCCATTGACCAGGAATTCAGATTCTCTGTCAGGCATCTTGTTCAGTTTGATCTCAGCCGTCTTTGGATCGATGGTTAGCCAGTTGCCAGGGTCTGAGCCCTTCACATACCTATAGCAGAAATAAGCTCTATGAGTTGTCATCATTGAATGTAGAAAATGAGGCTGACATTGCAGTTTTAACTGCAGAATCTTTCATGAGTATATGTTTATGTATGCAACTACCTGACATTCTCCGCTGGTTTCCCAGTGTCTCCATCTATTGCAGTGTAGCTGCCAATAACATCATTAATGTTGATGGAGTTGCCTCCCTCGGAGATGGGAAAAGCTTTGACTTTGGGGTCAAAACTAGGCCCCTCAGGCTGATTCTTCACGTTGATTTTTACTGGATAAGTTTTAAATGTGGTTCCACTTTGCCATGTTGATCCTCCAGACCAACCTCCTGTACTAGAACCACCTGATCCCCCTCCGCCCCCTGCTCCACCCCCTCCTCCACCACCTCCTCCGCCACCTGCTCCGCCACCTGCTCCGCCACCTCCTCCCCCTATACTTATACCAGCTCCAGTACTTCCCCCAGATCCACTATATGGTGGAGCCTTGTTTCTCACAGATATTCCTAAATCAAGGTCCTTCACATCCTCATAATTCACAGCCTGTGAAATGACACACACAAACACAATGAACACAGATTACTATTATAACAATAACAGATATTAACATTTGTCAATACAGGGTCACTATATTTGATAAAATGAAAACTAATGTTAAGGTAACAGGCCATTTTCTCTTGTTCTACACATAAGAAAACATTGTTGATTAGTAGATGGGGTAAAAATTTGATTTTTGAGGTTCGCATTACAGTTTGTTAATGGCAGATTGCTAAAACATCTTAAGGTTACGGCTAAGTTTTTTTCACGGTTAAAATACAAAATAAATTGTTGAGAACTGCCACCCCTCAAAACATTGTGCCATTGCTTTTTGAGAATTGTCTCCTTAATGTGCTAGAAGTGTTTGTTAACTCTTGTGATCCTGTGAGCTATTTTGTCAAAGGCAATAACTTCTGCTAGGATGGCAAATTTGTCCCAGGTGAAGGGTCAGACAGAATGATTCCAAAACCTGTATGGAATGGCAACTTCTTGACATTTCTTGGACTAGGAGGATTGGTCCTACAGAGTTCCCAGAGTGTGGTCTTGTTATCACTGGACTTGGACAATCTTCGAGCATTGGGTGTTTCATAAGTGAGGCTGAGTCTGAAGGCAAAGCTCTTGATTTACGATTCGCTGTGAGTTCAAACCCTTACCTACGGTCACGAGCTCCGAGTGATAACTACATGAGTCAGATAAAAGTGGCTGGGCTCACCCTAAAAAATAGAATGAGGAGCTCAGACATCCAGAAGAAGGTGGTTTGGGAATCTGATGTGGATATCTCCCTGACCTCTCCCCGTGAGAATGTTCCAAGTTGGAGGAGAACGTGGGGCAGACTTTTTTAGACCTTGCTAGCAGCCTAAAATCTCACCTTAAACGTGTTTCTTTTGGAGTTTCTACTTATTTTTTCCAGTCATGTCCATACCTACTGCTTATTTTCATTCGCTGTCAGGCATGATCATTGCATTTACCACATTTATCCTACAAAAGACTTTCCCACTGCTGTGTTGCTCATTTAGCATTACCTTGTCAAGCATTAAGATGCCCTCGTTGGTTTTGGGGTCCGTTTTAATGCTGAAGTACCCTGCCTCGTTGCCTTTGACGATGTCAAACACAGCTTCCCAGTTGTCTGTACCCTTCACGTCCATGTCATCTGCTTTGATTCTCATCACCTCCACACCATATTTGTTCTCCTCAATGTTGCCCACATACTGCAAGTAAAACACATTATGAGATGAAAGTAACAGGGTTCATCTCAGTGTTTGTGTTGATTAGCATTTATTTGACTTAAATGTGTGACATGTGACATGAGCACATCAACATTGTCATTTTAGGAAAAGTGTAAAAAGAAAACTACCTGCTCTTTTTCCAGAGTGGGAACGTTGTCATTCACATCTCCGATCTTAATGGTCACAGTGGCAGTTTCAGTGTTTCCCCCTGGTTTGCCATTCAAGTCTTGGCCTCTCACCGTCAAAGTGTACTGATCTGTTTTCTGAAAGTGGAAACTGGTTATAAATAACTTACAAAGACTGTATCACACATTGCTGTGAAATGGGACTAATGTAAGGTGTGAATTCTGAGAGATTAACTATGAACTGTATTATATAATGTTTGCTGCATGGTTGTACTTTGGACAGGGTAGCAATACTGGTTGGTTTCATGGCCAACAAGCTTGTCATTGTCTAGACCGGACCTTACTGTATGATTTGATTTGTACTGTATTTAAAGGGGATACAAAGGTGTTGTCCTGTTAAACATCCAAGACCAGACATCATCCAGCTAGGTGTCAACTGAATGAGTCTGGTGACTATTTAAAAATGGAGGTATTGCAAGATATAAGGTACAGCAAATACTCTACTCCGGTAAATATTCTTGAAATGATTTGAGTCATTAAGTATACTGCAATTCCTCCACACTAGATGACAATAATGATGATGATGATAAGGGTAGGAAATCATGAACTGCTGTTGGTTTGAAGTTGGGGATTTTCTTTGCAACCTTTATGAATATTTGGAGCAAGCTTTGTTGTCAGGAATACAGTGACAGTGGCTTTAGATGGAGGTAGACAATGGTGTCTTTCAAAATACTTCAAGGTGAACCTCAGCTAGAACAAATTATATGGTAATGTAAACATGTTTGAATTTTCTGGTCACTCTATGAATATTTGGACTGCTAAAAATAAAGGTCAAATCAAATCAAATCAAATCAAATAAATACTCCTGAGCAGCATAACAAGCCCTGAAAACAACATTGACACATATAATGTATGTTACTATAATGTTATGGTGAACATGTTAGCAAATGCTTTTCTTTTAACACACACACACGAAACACTTCAACACTGTTTTGGAGCTGTGTTTCTATTTATTTATTTTTCTATCATTTTAGCTCTGGTTTGATCTCCCCTAACTCCTGACAGTAATATCTGGCTTTTGCTCCTAAATGCTCCGGTATTTCACCAGCTAATTCCTACCTCTGTTACTGTGGGAGTTAGTGCTAGACACGGAGCATACAGTGGGTGTATCAGAGCTTTTCTTTTGCCCTTTCCTTCTGCCTGCTACAACTGGAAACAAGATCCAGATATGAAACAGCAGATATGCAGTCTAGAATACCAAAACAATGAAAGAAGCTGAAAAGTTCTGTAAAGCTTTGTGAAGTTTCAAACTGGGTGATGTTTTTCTGTGGGCTCATCAAAGAAACACCTTTTGATTTACACATAGGCATTTGATTGATTCTAATGTTATGTAAAAATTTTACCTTGAGCAGCTGATAGAATGTATAGGTCATCATGTTGTGATGGGAGAATTATCAGTAATAACAGGCATGATGGCAAGAATACACAGAAGTACACTATCTAAAGAGAAGAACTCCCCAGTGTTAAAAACTTGCACCTTCTTAACTGAATGTGATTGTTGATTGGATTAAGGGACACTGATCAGCTGCTGGAGTGAAAAATCTCTGTGGAATTTGTATTAGACCTGTAGATGTGTTGGTGTAGTCCATACCTCTCTGTCAAGGGCAGAATTTTTTACATAGATGGTCCCATCCCTGGTCATGTAGAACATGTCATCAGGCGGATTCTGATTTACGATGGAATAAACGATTTGAGAGTTCTCATTCCCCGGTTCATCAGCATCAGTTGCAGTTATTTTCATAACTGAAGTCCCTGTAAATAATAACCTTTAATTAAGCAGCCATCATACTTAAATATGTCCTGTGTATAGTTCAGTTGTAAACAAACAACAAGCACCCAGTGTGCTACAGAAATTAGCTAATGATTACAGAGTAATTGACATTTGGTGTATGATTTTCCTTTTCATCTGCCCGACATAACACCTTTTCAACAACTGATTATATTATTGTCTGGCATATTATTGTCAGTAACACAGATATGATTTTAATGTCTCTGTCTGACCATAGTCCTGTCTTTTCATTTGCATTAAAACAACACCCTGCTTCAGAACACTTTAAAAACACAAACTTGAGGCAGAACTGAATTAATTTAGTCTATCAGTTGACAACCCTTGAGTGATATGGGATGCAGTCAAAGGTCAGAAATAAAACAATATCCTTTACATCAAATCATTATTAAGTTAGAAATCATTTGATTGAGTTTCTGGAAACTGAAATCAGTTTTATCATAATTCATTGTTCATCACACTAAGCAAAATCAGTACATGAACAGTGCCCAACTGCCTTTTTGCACTTAAGGATGAGTGTTCATCGAACAAACATCTCAGCAACTGGGACCAAAGAAGTGAGTTTAATTTCTGATATCATAAAGATTAATAGCACTTTTCAACTACTTATTCAAAAGTTGTTCAAGTCAGAGGTGTTCACCATTACATTTATCTAAGCTGGCCCCAGAGACCATGCATTCATTAGAGGTGCCTGTCACTCTAGAAGGAAGGAAATCCATTAAATCAATGAACAAAGGCAGATTACCAGGCTTCAATGGATTACCTTGAGAATTATACATTTTATTTTTACTGTTAAATATGCTTGATTTTTCCATTAGTAAAGGTTCCTTTTCGGGTAGTTCAAATATTGCTGTTATTTCGGTTTTGCAAAAAAGGGACAAGCCTCCAACAGGCTACTCCTCTTAAAGGTCTTTCAGTCTCCTGAACTGCAAAGTCAAAATTTATGCTAAGGTCTTAGCCACTTGGTTGAAGCACTATATGGCTTGTCTGGTCCACCACGGCAGCTGAGTTTATCAAATCCATACTAGCATCTGATAATGTCAGTCGCTAACTTAATGTAATAGGTTCAGCCTCAATGTCAGAAAACCACAGTACCATCTTTCACTAGATGCCAAAGAAGACATTTGACTGGTGCTATTTATGAGCTCTTCTCCAACAGAGAAGAAAGAGCAGATGGGGTCACTTCTGTGATTATGTTACTGTATAGCAACCCTTTCACAGTAGTCATCACAAGTAATATTTGCTCATCTAGATTCTCAGATTCCAGATCGTCTCTTCAGGGCTGCCCCTTATCTTCACTTTACTTTGTCTTTCTGTGGAGCCTGCCGCTCAGGCAGAACGACAATCGGAGGTTCTCAGTCCAGTCACCACACATGACACACCACATCACTTTTCCTTGAGTAACACTAAATGTAAACATAAGAGATGAACAAAAAGGAAAAGCTTCCAGGTACAAACCCCAAGGTTTTAATTCATTTTAATTTATTATGTAATCAAGCCAATTAGAATTATCCTATCAGAGAAACACTAACCTGCAGCACTGTGCTCATTCACCTCCCCGGGCTCGATGGTTCCAAAGACTGGAGAGTTGTCGTTCGCATCTAAAACCTGGAACCGTATATCGATGTTTTCCTCTGCCAGTCTGCCATCTCTGTACCTAGCAACACCTGACAGCTGAAACAGAAAGCTCAAATGTTATGGTCTGTCTTAGTAGGTGCATTTGCAAACATGAATACCCTGTGACAGTGTAGCAGATGACTGCCAAATGCCTCATTATTAATTATCAATAGCAGCAATTACTTAATCTTAGCACGGGAAAAATGACTTCAAAGTCAAAAAGTATAATAAGACAGAAACAGTCATGTATCACTCACATTGTACATAGAGATGGACTCCCTGTCAAGCATTTGGGTCACACGAATGACGCCAGTTTCAGGATTAACTACAAACACATTGAAGGGATGCTGGTTTGCACCCACGCCTTGTAGAGAGTAGAGAACATTCCCTGTGCCATCATCTTTATCTGAATGAATCTGAAACACAGAGAAGGAGAGCTGATTCAGTTGAACACAGTCTAATTCATATTCATTTCAGCACAGCAGAAGGAAATGACCCAAGATATTTGCACTAGAAAATCAAGAGCAACTATTTGGAAAGTTTGAAATCAATTTATTTCATATAAGCAGAGAAAAAACAAAATCTTTTAACTATGATTTGTTGTTGAACACTAATCGTTATACAGTACAGCGCTGATCCTCAAGCATTTGTCTCTGCAACTCTCTCAACCTCTGTCTATATGATCCACTTTATTTTCACGATGCACATTTTTTGGTGTGTGGGTGTTTTTCTTTTGGCTGTTTTTTTTTCTGTTTATGTAAAATAAATTGTTACAGTCTCTTTTAAAGATGTATAAAGACATTTTTAGAATGTCAAGCTTTGCTGTGTAGCTAAAAGTCCCTTTTACAGCTTTTTGTTCAGTCCAGTCAGTGAGAGTAAAAATTACCAGGTCGGATCAAAGACAAAGAGCGGTGACTCACCTTGGCAACAGATTCCTCTCCTGTGTAGTCAACATTTTCTTCCAGTGGTTTCCTCGGGGGAATCCAGACAGCTTTCACCACAGCAGCAGCCTGGAGGTATAATAAAAATAGATGTACTTACTTCACAATGAACTGCACGTGAAAGATGAATCTCAGTTTGACACGTGTAAAGTCAGATGCATATCACTTAAGGTTAGATGATCAGATTTCTCAGCATAGGAAAAAATGGTATAAGAAATGAAAATAAAATGTGCATCTTGGGAGTAACCTTGGGCACTGTCAACAACGTCTTTCTAGAATCGTAGACAACTGTCCTGAATGAATGTGTGCTGCCCTGTCACTGAAAGGAGGGTGGCACAACAGCTCAGACTCACAGCAGGAACACCCCGAGTTTTCTATGTGGAGTTAGAGCATTTAAGTTAGTGTGGGAAAATCCTGCCTTCTCAGTGTGTCATAACCCTGCAGCTGAGTCAAAGTCTGTTGACTCAGTCTGCTGACTTTACTGTAGGCTCAGTAGACTGAGTCTGTATTTAATAACCTCAGACCAAAGCACTGTCTTAGCTCATAAGCTCCTATTATATGATCATATGCTTGGGGTGGCACGGTGGTAACACTGTTGCCTCACAGCTAGAAGGCCCTGGGTTCGAATCTCGCTGTGAGCGCCGGGGGCGTGTCCTCCGCCATGCCTTCAGTGCCAGCTGCTCGAGGAAAAGGGCCTTTCTGTGTGGAGTTTGCATGCTCTCCCCGTGTTCACCCGGGGTATCCATTAAAAATACCCCCACTTAACTGAACTTTGCCCACACTAAAAGCATGCAAGAAGATCACCACCTGACCAATGGTGACAAAAGGAACTGGGTCCCCGGGCGCCGGTTGGATGGCAGCCCCACTGCTCCTGGTCTGCCGCGGAGGAAGGACAACCAGGATGGGTGAAAGGCAGACAAATTTTACCAGTGCATGGCGTGTGTGTGCATGGATGTATCTGAGTGACAAATAAAGGGGACTGTTCCTCTGATTCTTATTTATTTTAATTTATTTTAAATCTGACTGTTGTTGTTGTTTTGGTCCTTCATTGCTGTCATAAGATGAGGAGGGAGAGAAAATACTGACAGGTTATATGTTCCAAACTCACTGTTGATACCTTGTATTAAAAATGAAACCACAAAACAGAAAACATAAATATTCTCACTAGAGTCTTTATTTTCCTATCCAAATAAATACTTTGTTTATCCTTGCTCTAACGATTCTCTTTAAATAGATGTCTATGTATGTAATAGATGTCTTGTTCATGAAATTTCATATAACATAAGTGAATGAAATACCAGCTTGGCAGTGACAAAGTTAGTTCTGTTTCCCCACTGCCTCCATAGAATGACACCTAAAATTATATCATTATTGTAATGAAATCACTATCAACAGTGTCACTGTGTGAGAAAGCTAAGGATAAAAAGGACTGTTTAATTGCAGTTACTGGGACTTCCTGATGTGCAGATGGTGCTGACACAAAAGCTGTGAAGCCAGTCAGTCATGTCAGGTACCTATGACAGTGTGATTGGCAGAGAGCTAAAGGTTGTTCCTGCCAGTGGGACTTAATCTTTACGTCTTGTTAGTCTGAGCGAGAGGCTGGTTCACAGCTAACAGCAAAATTCACTGTTCATTGATTAATAGCCAGCAATCCAGGTAACCAGGTCTTGTTGTCTTCTTACTGCGGGCTGATACATTTGTTGTCAGAACAAAAAATTTTGCCACATGATTATACTCTAGCACTCGCTAACTTCATTTTAATGTGCTAGCAGAGGACTGCATGGCTCTTAAGATGCTGGATTTGGGGCTCTGAAGAGGCTAACCAGAGTTTTTACTTGGACATTATTTGATTGTTCATTCCATACTGAAAGGAAAGACTGTCCTAAATTCCAGCAATTTAATTAGAGGATTAGATCAAGGTTGTTATAGACTTTTCTGACCATTCACATTCAATTTTCAACACTCTTTGTCAGTTTGTTTGAAATGACATGTTTCACTATTCACAGAATATTTGATCGTCTGTTTTAAAGGTAAAATACACCTAAAAATGAATTTAGTAGTGACATCCCAATGATTTAAGAAAGTTAATTCAGTTTCTGTCTTCCTGAGGGGGAAATCTGAGACAGACTTCATAATCAGGCCACACTTTCTGGATATTTTGTCCATTGATGTTGAATTACAGATATGTGTTTGTCCAAATGTGTTTTGACTGGAAGTATTTCTGTTGTGAATCAGAAAATACGGCTACCTCAGAAAGACTCCCATTATCTGCTTTTTCAATAAAACATGAAATATTTTGAGTTGTGTCTACCTCATCAACTCTCAAAGTTTTACTTCTGATTTGAGCTCTACCCTGTTTGAAGATGGTGGAGCTATGCAGAAAAAGAACTGTGGTCAGTGAGAGAAAGACATCTGCGAGGTGTCTCATTTTACAAAGAACAAAGAAAATATGGAATAGTCAGCAAGGTGTCAATGAAGGACAGTCTGTCCATGTACAGTCTGTGCCCACACAGCCCTGACAAGAGATTTGACCTTTTGCACCTCATTCATTTAAATAAAGAAATACATAGAAATACATTCACTTCATGCTCCAGATCTCACCTCCTGCTACCGCAAAGTTCAGTTAAGCTGACCTGCCAGTTGGAAATAAAGGGCAGGGCTGCTATGTTGTTCAGTAACTACTGACTGCTGCCTTTTCTTGTGTCTATTGCAGCATGGTGAATGAATAACAGAATAACGGCAGCATGATGGTCAGCAAATAGTGTAAGAAGTTGCAAATGATGCAAATTGAAAATGATGATACCCCCTTTATCTAGCACTTGTCATCGAATGGCAAACATCAAACTTGTACAACTTGTTCAAACGTGCCAAAATGCAGATGGCAAAATAGTATTTCCCTGTGTTTAACCAGGAGTGAAGCCTGCTGGGGAGTGTGAAATAGAATGAGCCTTGATAAGGTATTTTTCCAAATATTTGGATATTTGTCACAGTTATTTTACAGGTTGAACCACATATGAACAAACTGAGTGGGTTATTGTTCTGTTTCCCACATTTTAGTGATCATATTTTCACATTGTACTTCCACTGAACTGCAAATAGTGATGAAGCTGCAGCATTTTTGCCTCAGGCACTCGTAACTGGGTCTGTATGAGAAACACCCAGCATAGCTTAAGACATTGTGATGGCCTCTATGTAAAAGCATGTCAGGTACTGTGTGTACCTACTTGTGTTCAGAGGACAAACCGACACACCCTGCCACTCCCAAGAGATTTAACTAAGCCTCCTCTATGTAGTCACTGCATGGGCATGTCAGGATAACAGAAGATGTATAATGAGAAAAAGAGAAGGGAGTGGCCTCACATCTTCCAGTGAGAAAGAACTCACCAGGAGCATCATATACACAGACAAAGAAGAAACTGAATCAGCAGTACTGACAGAAACCAAATGCCTTCACTATTCAACATGCTAAAGAGATGCTAGACATCGCCAATCCATAACCCTACAACTGTCCAGTTCAAAATAGTATAATAATATAATAATATAACTGTTGTCAGTCAGTCAAATTACAGCTGACTTAGTTCAGAAAATGTAGCACAATAAAACTACTGCATGAACTTGCTTTAGTCAAAATCACCCACAGAATTCCTGATGATCTGGTTGGCCATATAACTGAGCTGGAACCAAAAACTGTCAGTCAGTAATAACATTTGATTTTCATTGCAAATTGTAGTCTGTAATTTGTTGTAGAATCCAACTGAAAGATATTTGGAAAAACACAACAGAAATAATGTACCACAAAGGCTCGATGTATGATCCATAGTCAGCATTAAAGATGGTTTCAGCAGAAATATACTTTCACTATGACATATCAGTTATTTTCTGGAGTCAAGTAACTTAATATAGCAGAGAGAGGAAACTCCTTCTGTACTCACCAAAAGCAGTAGCAACACAAACTCGGGCGGAGAGACCCGAATCATGACTGCAGAAAAGTCGCAGTGTCTGGAACAAGTGAGCAGATAGAGTCCTTAGAGCACCAATGTAAGTTCCTGACAGACTGTGAGCTGATGGAGGTGAGGAGGAGGTTTATGAAAGAGGAGGAGTGCACCACCAAGCAGACACACACCTCATCAATGTGTAAGGTATTGCGTAATGCAACATCAATGTGTTCCGGTACGTTGTGTATCATGTATATCAGTATCATTTTATATGAACTTAATGAGGCAAATGCCATACTTCTTTTTTCTTCTCCTTATTGGTACTATTACTACTACTACTACTACTACTACTACTAATAATAATAATAATAATAATAATAATAATAATAAGAAGAAGAAGAAGAAGAAGAAGAAGATAATAATAATATTCAGCCATCACAATGGGTGTGTCTGTCCCTAACAATCATCATTTCCCATATATAAACAATCAATAATTATTCTATAGTTGACATCAATTTGAGGTTTTGGACATTAAGAATTATCACTGGTTGTCTTCTGCTGGAGTTCTGGTCTGTGTTCCTGTGACTTAAATTTCAGCAAGTTATTACAAAAATATAGTAAATATGAGGTGGACTGATTTAATAGTTTTAACTGTCACTCTGCATCATCAGCGTTACACTGACTCAGTGTCTCATTGGTGTGCCAAAGGGGCTTGCAAACAATGCTGCACGTGAACGTAAATGCAGCTCTGGATTTATTAGAATGCTTAACAAGTCACCTGTCATTCTCTGAGGATTTGGCAGACTTAAACACATCACATCTTGCTATGTCCATGCCCTTGCAAGCCTCCACATACACCTCTAGAGACATGGTGATTTCATTTTTCACAGTTTAATAAGGCAGTGCACAGCAGCACAAAAGACAGTTTCTAACCCTCTGGGATGGACATTTTCTCAATATTTACATATCTTCTTAAAGTCACTTTTAAAGATAGGCTATTTGCATGAAACACATAAGACACATATGCTATATATCAAAAATTCAATATGTAAAGAGATAATTTGATATGTTTGGGATAAGTTGAAGGTTTTCAAGTTCTTCAAATCTCTTGTGAAACATACCCTTACTCATGTGAACCAACTGTTTGGTTCTTGAAGTGGGTTTACCAAATTCTAAGGTTCACAAAAGCAGTTGAATATGTGAAAACGGAGTGGATGATTATTAATTCATCACTCAGTAGCTTCATTGATTTTTATAAATATCTGCTCATTCTGAATTAAATGCAGCAACACATTTCAAACAAGTTGGGACAGGAGCAACTAAAGACTGGGAAAGTAGTGGAATGCTCCCAGAGCACTTTCTCATTTCTCCCTTGCTTTTTTGGGAACAGTTTTGAGCAAAGCTTCTTTCCATTGGTGTGGAAAAACATTGTGCTAGATGCATGTATTAGAAACATTACATAAAACATTTGCCAGTTCTTCCTACAAAGTCTTTAAAACCCAAGAAGGAATTCACTCAGGATCAGCTGCCTTCCTCGCATTGAGGAGCTTAGCTTTGACATGCCTGATGCTCAGGAGACATTCTGCTCAGATGGAGTAGTGTGGTCTGCTTGGTCCCATACTGAAGCAAAATGCTTTGCCAGTGTGTCACACTCACACTGCAAGGTGTTTGGGTATCACGGTATCACCATCACCCTCCATCCCCATAAGTGCTTATGTGGACTTGAACCACTGTTTTGAGTTAGGGCACACAGCTTCTTGACCTCAGTCTTGTAGTATTGCTGATTGACATTCCTGATTTTTTTGACAATAAGTGAATATATATTTGTGTAGGGAATTTTATTGCCAGAGCAAAACGCATGCTGACACTCTTTTTCAGATTTTTCATTTGTACAGTCATGCAGGGCTTGTTTTTGTTAGTAACCAAGACCCTCTTTAGTGGGACAACTTTATCCAGGATGGACCCAGTAATAGAAGTGAAGGCACTAACTTTAACTTCAGGGTCAGTGACTTCATGAATGATGGGAAAGTCAGTTGTGTCCATAAGAAGGCCCAGCTGCCTCATTATCTCCAGTGTGCTGTTCTGGGCTTGGAGGGCCATTCACCAACATTCAACAAGATGGTCTGGCGATCAGAGGTGCCAGTAGAGGAAGAAGGGATGCAAAGGAACGTCAGGATTCAAGTTGACTGGCTTTTCTCATTGCCCCAGCCACAACTTGCTTTAGTCCACATCTGATGCAGATGTTTTCAGACTTGTACCTATTCATGTCCCCAAGAATGACAACTGCAGTGTGCTGGTAATTGTGATCAATGTTACCATGACAACAATCCAGATACTGTGTGATTTGAACGTTTTGAAGTTCTTCATGAAAACCCTCCTTTCTATCATTTCTCAATGCCTCTTGCATTTGGGAAAATGAATCTTTTGAATATGTTGACATTAACTTGTAAAACAAAGAGATTTGACCTCTACCACTTATGTGGGGGAGAGTTTCCCAATTTTAGACAAAGGAGGTACAGACAACAGTTGCTTATGGTATGGTAAGGTCAAACGTTTCAGCTGTAAGTACTTACATTTTTTTTTTTTTTTTTATCAGATTGCCATAGTTCACAACTGAATCTATGACAGAAGATTGCCCTCTGCGTATGTGACAGATGAAATAATATGTATTATCAGCAAGTCACAGCAAGCGGTACAGTAATGTTTAATAACCTCATGTAGAAACCTTCACATTGTGATGTATGAGACTTTTCATGCTACAGTTCAGAATTATAATGGTCACTGTCGCAGCAGTGGGAATACAGTGCTTTTGTGCTTTCTTTTTTTTTTTTCTTTTTTTTTTTCTTTTTTTAAAAATGGAAATATGGGGAAGGTTAAATTTTGAGTGTGTTTTAAAGCTATTGTGAGAGTGTCTGTGTGTGTTGTTAGAGACCTTAGTGATATATGCCAGGTGGGAAAGCAGCGTAGGGTGTAGCAGTGTTGCAGTGTAAGCAGTATGGGAAAGGAGGGTCAGGTCATTTATCACCTCTGCTCCTGGAATGTGCTACACTTGTCAGACTGCTTTTGTTGTTCATCAGCCTGCTGATGTTTGGTGAGGGTTATGGAACTTTTGTTGTCTATGGATGGCAGTAGTAATCAGAACCCTGCTTGTCTGATGCTCCACATTTCTTCATAATACTTTACACCTCAATCAGATGGACTTTCATCTTGTTCTTTAGAGTTCATCACCACCGAAAGCTTACATATGGTGCATATAAAACCTGATATGATCAGCTAGTAATCTTATTTGAGATATATTTGTATTTTGATTTGATGTATGCCATCTAGTTGGAGAAAAAGAAATGCAACTACATAAATAAAGACTGCTGTTAAATGCCCTGTTCACATTAAAAAAAGGTAAAGAAACAACAACTATGATCACAGAACATTCTGCCATATATCTTCCTCCCTCCCTGCCCTGAGCACTTCCTCAGTGAATGTGCTATAAATCTGGTCATCACTTCCAAAGTTCCAAAAAATCCCCCCAAAATAACTGGGGTGTATTCAACTTAACTCTGAAGTGAGGAAGCCTAACCCCTCACCCACTGTGGTCAGTGCTTCCTGTAACAGTATGTGATGGTTATTTAAAAGAAAAGCCAATGAAACAACTATATTAGGTCTTTGGTTTGACCAGGTTTTATAAGAAATTCAGTCAAATGAAAACAAATCCTACTCATCCTTCTCAAGTGACTGAACCTGACGTGATGAAAAACTGCAGCAAAACATGACTGTATTCAAACTCCATGTAAATTTCTTGCCATTAATATAAAAAATATGTAACATTTCTTCCCTTTTAAAGACAGTTACACCGGTTTGTTTATAACACTCACATTGCCAGTCCTGTTGGCCCATCCGCATTGCCAGTGGTCAGACCTAGAAGGATGCCAGTAATATATAAAACATTAATTCATCCTTTAGGTTGTATTTCATGATAAAATTCCTTTGCCTTCCTCTATCTATCTTCAACAAAGCACTTTTGTTGCCATCAGTTTTGATCAAACAGCTTTATAATTGTGGAATTTCTAATTTCAAGCATCAAGTTAAACAGAGCCAGTAACAAAATGTTATGATATCTTATTTTAAGACAATTAAAGACCAAATAGCCTGAAAACTTCTTGTGAATAGTTGATTTGCCAGCCCTGGTAAAAATTTTGCACTCTTTTGTCGAATGAGATGCTGACATAATCAACACCAAGTAGGAATCTTGGATTCCTCACCACAAGCCGGGGAATTAGATCTCTCCTCTTGGCTGCCATCTTTGTCAGGGTCACATGGTCACAAATATTGGTCTCCATCTATGTATTTCTAAGGTAATACTCTTGTTAAAATCAATAAAAACAACAACAACAACAACAACAACAACAACAACAACAATAATAATAATAATAATAATAATAATAATAATAATAATAATAAATAACAATCTCCAAGCCTAAATTCATGTGGCTGCCCTTAGAAGTGCCACCTAGAGGCTTTATTGTTTTCAAAATAGTGAGAGTGAAAAAGGAAGACATGAGTCACTGCTTTCATTGGGCTAATCTCATACAATGTGCTGATGGTGTCACACCCAGAGAAAACTATGAGTAACTCTGAATTCAGTTCTCATGGACACTGCTCTGTTTGTTACTTCTTTTCCAACTCAGCTCCTACTGATTTGTAGACAACAAGGGTCAGTTTGAAGACATCCTGATACCCTGTTAGTGAAGATGTGGTTTTTAAGTTTGTAGTCTGTGTGCAGCACTGCAGCAGTAATGTGTCTCATCCTCCTGTTTTGTGATAAGATCTGTCACCTGCAGCACTTCTTTAAACCTAGTGTCAAAGTGTTTGTGTAAAGTGGTAGACTTCCTGTGGTAGACTTCCAAAACCAAACACATCATCTCCTACCAATACTTGTTCAGGTGATAGATGATTTTGGTTTGAACAGTGGTAGCATGGATCAGTCAGCAGACAGGTGAAGACCACCATCATTTTTGAACACGAGTGATCAAATCAATCAATTATCAATTAATCTGTCAATTACTTTCTCCATTAATTGTTTAGTCTAGAAAATGTCAGACAACTGAAAAATATCAAAAAGTAACCCCTGATTCACCCCTGAATCATTCAACAATTCAACCAACTGTTCAAAACCCACATCAGTTTACTTTAATATAAGGAAAAGAAAAGCAGCAAATGCATGCGCTACATTTTAGATGCTGATACTGGAGGTTGTTTGCTATTTTTGCTTGAAAAATTATTTAAACAGCTGAAGAGAAATTAAATCCTAGAGTTTTGGCAGGAAACTGTATATCTGTGTGGCTGGACCCAAGGAATTTTCTAACCCTAGCAAAGAGAGTGGACATACGACTATGGCTGAACACTATGATTATGCATTGGTCAGTGTACTGTTGTACTTATTTGCCTTGAGGCACTGCCTTGCCTGCTCATCTACAGGAGGCTGGTGGAGACAATTGGGGAAAAGGGCAGTGTCATGGGTGTGGACACTCTGGGTGCGGCTGACTGCTGAACCCCACCTGGTCAAAACCTCCTCTCGTGATACTCAAGTTGATGCTCAGCAGTAAAGCTGATTTGCCCATAAAACAGAACATAAGTCTGTTTTGACAATTGGAGCTTATCCATGTTAATTTGTTCAAAGTTACCAGGTTTATAGATGTTAAACTAGCAATCATTTTAGTCAGAGCGAGATTCTTTCAGGAAAAGCAATAGATGTTGAAGATAGCTTCTTCCCCCATTTCATAAAACAAAAGTCCATACGATAGTGCAGCTTCACATTTTTATTTATTTATTTATTTTTTTGATCCACACAAATAAGAGGTGGACACAGTAATCAGATCTCAAGTAGGAGACTGAAGATGTAAATGAAGGTGTAAATGTATCCAGGTAAAATCATATCAAGGCACAATGTGGATACAAGACTCATTTTAAAGCAAGGTGTAAAGGAGGTCTATCATAACATCCTGAAGATTTGCCAATGATGACAAGAGATTTATTTTTATTTTTGACAATTTCCTTTAGCACACATGGTACACTATGTGACAAATATGAATGAATAAATGTACTACTTATGTATCTGTTTTTGAGTCCCCAGCATCAGTTCTCCCTGCAGTTCTTTCACACGTTTGTGTGATTTGTGTTATAGATCCTCAGACCACTCTTGGTCTCTCATATTTCTGATTGTGTCAAATATGTATTTACCTCAACTGACAAGAGAGGCAGGCCTAACAGCATATGAGGTTTTAGTGAAAAACCCTCTCGGGTCTGATCTCCTTCCATTTCCTATGTTTATCTGCTGCTGCTTCCATCTGATGATCTGTAAATATCCCAGATGATGATTCAACCTCATTTCTCCTAAACCACATGAGAACTTAATGAAGAAATGTAAACAAATTTACATGCAACTACTTGAAATCAAAACAATAACATGTTGCTGCTGTATTAATAGGGTTTGAGGTCCTGTGAGTAATTTAGTTTTAATTTTTTTATGACACACTAAGTTTTCAGTTCCAGTGGGAACTGAGATGGGAAGACAATCTGTGGCGCTGTGTAATTACAGTAGTTGACAGAAAACAGACAGACGGGGCGTGGTGTGGTGTGTCTGTCTGTGAGTCATGCTTCTGCGTGAGATGAGCTGTTTTCTAAAAGGTTTGCAATGTGTCAGTGCATGTCTGTTGGTGCCTTCAGCAATTTGACACGTGCACCCTCAAGAGATTTCACTGGGTAAAACACAAATGGTGCCTGGGTGGGGCAGATAAAAACTTAAAAACTTCTGATCAGACAGATTCACATTATTGGTGTGAATTGTTTAATGCATGTGCTTGCTTAGAAACGCAAGCACATGCATATAGGAAAAGTTCTGTAAACTGCAATCAGCTGAAAAGAGGGACTCAAACAATGGCTCATTTATCCAAACAAAGTGTTTAATGCACTCCATACGCATTGTGAGCACCCTACCTGTTCAGCTGGCACATTTCACCTTCAATTAGAAAAAGTTCAGCTATGACCAGAAATGTGTTGCACACCACTGAAGCTTTTTCTCTGCTGTCAAATGGAAAAAACATCCTGGTACTTTCTTCCAAAGTGAACTGTCCAACAGAAATCAGCAGAAGAAATGTTAATAATTGTTGTAGCTATATGAGCTATGGATGAAAACTACCACAACATAAACAACTAAAGACACACTGGATGGAACATTAGTTTAGTCTTTGAATTAGTTTGAATATTACTTGTGTTTTTTGTCTGTATGTTTTTATGTTGTTTTGTCTGAATGTAGCTCCTGTTTCCCGACTGCAGTACCAGAAATGATGGGAACAGTTCTTGAAGTCATCCATTTTGAAAAAGAAGTGTTTGAACAACACAAAACAACCGAACACGACTAAGAATCTGGAGCAACTCCAGCAGCTCCGAGACAGTTCATCCTCAGTAGTGCTTTGAGCTAAATGCCAGAATCAGACCAGCAGCACATAATTCCATTTGGAATCTCCAGTAACCGTACGATGGCAGCCGCAATTAAGAGAAACTCTGGATCTGGCTTTGTCTGCACAGCCTCCGCTGTAGACATCAAGGGTTACAGGAGGCCAGTTGTGGCTGATGACAGCATTTTTTCTAACACCAATTCCTGTGATGACCATGGCAGTATCCTGTGTATGCAGAGCATTCTAGGAAAGGACCAGAGCAGTGTAGTTGTCGCTCCCCGGGCTTGCCGAGAAAGGACAAGGTGCTTGACCTCCAGGGATGCCAAATGGGAGCTGGCAGAGTTGGCACAGGGTACGGAGTGTTTCCTCACCTGCTGTGTAGACCTCAGGTCACCAGGCAATCTGCTAGCACAAGCCAATTGATCCTTGGATCTTTTAGCTACCCTGCATCAGCTAGACATTTCCTTTATAAATTTTTTTGATTAATTTAAAGACCCTATAATTTGCATACAAAGCTCTTAATGGCATAGCACCTTCTTCCATTTCAGACCTTTTTAACTCCTTATCAACCAGTGAGAACCCTTAGGTCCTCTGATGATGGTAATTTAACAGTTCCTGAAGTAGCCTGCAAAACAAGTGGGGAAAATGCATGCACGACGATACAATATGGAATGTATTATAAAGTTAAAAGTGTCCTTGTAAATAGTGTTGTTGTAAATAAACAAACATTCTATTTACATCCAGTGTTTCTTACCAAAACACATTGTGTGCATCACTGGGGTCTCACAAACATGGATGCAATGAGAGCATTCTATTGAGATATGACACAAACACTCACATTGAAAGTGGTGCAGAATATGATACATACACAGTGGTGAATGTGTTCCACCAAACACTGTCTAAAACATTTCTTGAAGATGGATGCATTATGGGTAAAACCACCCAAATGTATGACGATCACATGTTAAAAAAGAAAAGTTAGGTGGTGTAGTGTGGTCAGTTTGGAGAAAAACACTGCTGCTTTCAGCTTGCTGAATCCATGAGTAAACTGAACATGGTGAACAAACAATCACCTACCTTTCATCTCTTTAATGTGACGTGATGGTGAAAAGATTTCAGTCAGTCTCTTTCAGCCCTAATGACTGATGAGGGTGGAGTGCTTCTATTCAGCGTGCTCAGGGTAAAATCAGGTTCTACAGGAAACTGCTTTCTGTCATTCTGAAGCACCGGCTTGAGCACACACATACACATACACACACACACACACACACACACACACACACATACACACACATAAACATGTACAGTAATGTTTACTAAGCAACCAACCTCCCCTGAAGGACAATCAGAAACACACCCTCAGCATCATGCAAGTGTTATGTGGTCATGTGGCTTTTAATTTGACGTACAACCCAGATTCCAAAAAAGTAAAACAGAATCTGTTTTTGACACACAATAGTCAGCAGAAAACAGTGCAAAAACAATATATTTAATGTTTTACCTCACTGATTTAATTGATTTTGTAAATATTTGGTTATTATAAATTTGAGGACAGCAAGATGTTTCAAGCGAGTTGGAACAGGAGCAACAAAAGACTGGGAAAGAACCAAAAACACCTGTTCGGTAAACAAGTTCACTGGTAGCAGGTGATAATGACTGAGTATGACAGTAGCATACTCGAAAGGCTCACTCGCTCAAGTACAAGGATGGAGCGAGGTTCACCAATCTGTGAAACACGATAATATAAAGGAGATTAATACATGGTCTCAGGAACACTTTGTTAACCTGTTATTTTAAACACAGTTTAAGTCATGTTTGCAAATGATTGCTTCTGTTTTTATTTCCATTTTACACAGAGTCCCAACTTCATTTAAAACTTTGGTTGAACTTTCCAAGGAGTTCATTGAAATATCATTACATCTCACCAAAGTAGAAAAAAAAAAAAAAATCACATCACATAAACACATCATCTGGGTCATAATTAACTGATCATAATTAATTTTTTGATGGGTGACATGAAACTCACCAGTCATGTTTATCACCATTGTCTTACTGTCTCGCAGAGACTGCTTTACATTTACAGTAGCTAATAGCGCTGAATGTGTGTTATGTCCCCCTGCCATGCAGCTGGCAGTCCTATTAGCTGACTTTACCCAAACTGGGAGTTGACTGAACATTGCTGAACTGCGACTGAACAAAGCCTTCCAGAGAAGCAATAAATCATATAAAAGACAATAAAACATAATCAAGGTCTTAAGGCTTTTTGACCAGATCTTAGTGGATCTGGTCAACCCCCTAGGAGGAGTATATTAAAGTACAAGACATGTTCCTATTGCCAGTAGGTGTTGCTATAACTAAATATTGGCATATACATGCATTCAAGCCAGGACTATAATCAACCAAACATTTTGAGTCTGTGGCAGATTTGACTATGAACAGTCAAGTTACAAACCACTGCATATTTTGTGGAAAAACATGGATATTTGACAGTTTGACCCAAACTCAAAACCATTAACACTTTTTCATCCTTGAGGTGTTCTATTTACTGTATGTTGGCCAAGTTTTGAGGTGGATCAGTTTAACCTCCAAGGAGGAGTTTGTTAAAGTATGACCCCTTTAATGGCAAAGAAAAAAAAAAAAAAAAAAAAAACAACAACAAAAAAAAACACAATAAGTAAAATTGGTTGACTTCCTCTTGGGTTTAGGTTGGGCACCAAGAAACTTCTTTCAAACAACTTTCAAGACTTGGGATGTTACATATTCATACCAAATGTACAATTAGATGAAATATACCATGAGGACAAGTGTTAAAAAATTGTAGGGAGCACTATCAAGCCATTTTGCCTCACCCAGTTCTGAGACTCATATCAGATATCAGTTTTCATCACTTCTGATATGTGTGCACGTTTATGAGATTTTTCGAGCATCTCTAACCCTTCAATAACAACTTCATGCTTCAAGGTGAAACATCAGAATTGGCATGCCGCCACGGGAATGCTGTTTGATGAAAACCCACAATTTCCACACCAAAGCATCATCAAGTTCTGAAGGCTTTTCTGACCACATTTGAAGTGAATCTGGTCAACCTGCCAAGCGGGGTACATCAAAGTACAGAAACTGTCATTTCCTAGATGGTGAAATGACTATGACTGAATACTGGTATGTATATGTTCTCAGGCCTGGGGCTCAGAACAGTGATACCCAGGTATTTTTATTGTCATTTTGAACAACTGATTCGGATCAACAACTCATTTTGGATCATCACCTGACACACCACATGGTTTGTAACATAGAACCACATTGGAAGATGCCCATGGAAACTGTTTGGGAAAGGGCAGGCACTTTCAAAACATACTTGGCATGTGATCGGACAAACCATCCATCTAATCACTGCCACAGGCTATCACAGGCTTAATCTTAAACCAATCAGATCAATGAACCATATGATGTAGTAGAAGTCTTGCCAACGTCACTGGAAAGAAGAACAAAAACATCTTTTCCATGGAGAAAAGCCTTTGGTGCCGCTCTTTGCTCTTCTTTTTCAAGATGGCGCCACGTGAGTGGCAGCAAGTCGGCTGATGCTGCTGCTGCCTGTGAGTGCATAAACAGCACATTGTCTACGCTGCAGACAAGACACCCACAGGCCATCTTTCTCATCTCTGGGGACTTCAATCATGCCTCTCTCTCTGCCACTCTCCGCAACTTCACACAGTATGTAGCCAAGCTGACATCCATTGTGGACAACTCCTCCCACCCCCTGCACCACACTGTGAGGACCTTGAGCAGCTCCTTCAGCACAAGACTTTTACATCCCCAGTGCAGGAAGGGGCGCTACCGCAGGTCATTCCTGCCCACAGCCCTCAGACTGTATAATAGTGCACAATAACATCAACTCAAATGCAAGTTGTACTGATCACATCTCACATTTTTCCTGTTTTCATGTGCAATAGTCATTTTTAAATGAGTAGTACATATAAGTAAATAAGGGTGTACGTATTGTATATATTGTAAATTCCATAGGGTATATAACACTTGTGCAATATTTTTCTTGTCCTCTTGTCCTCTGACTTCTTGCACTCTGTCTTGTTGCTGCTGTAACATGTGAAATTCCCCCCATTGTGGGATAAATAAAGTCTATCTTATCTTTCTTTCAATGAAGAAATAATCTCCCTTTCTCATATAAGTGATGCTATAGCAGCATCTATGCTAACCTCCTTAGGAGCCCCCTATGGTGTGGTTGAAAAGAAAAAAAAAACAAAAAACAATGCCCGCCTGTAGCTGCCAGTAGTTCATCATAGGACACTAACTGGTCTGCACCTCTGTGGTTCACAAACACATAGCTTGTAGCCTGGCAAGGTAGATTCTCGACTCACATGATCTCGTGTGATCTTGCAAATCCAGTTGCCTTGCAAGGTAATACAGCAAAAGATTCAACTACAATACTGACTATAAATGGTGAAAGTGAGTCTCCCTGCCTTGTGTTGCTATTTGAAACTAGGAGGATAGAGGCCCATTAATGATGACAGCTGCTGGGAGTGACATTTATAGCAATGTTATTATTAAATTCTTATAATTATCTACGAAATCAAATATGTTCAAAAACGAGTCTTTTTGTATATTTGATTTTATTAACAAACAGACAGCATTTAACTGTATAAGTGATATGGCAAGGCAACAGAACAGGAAACTACATAAAACATAATGAGGATGTACTAACTGTATATTTAATGTGATTCTGTGTGACATTCTGATACCACAGATAGGAGAAGACAAGAAAAGACATAAAAAAATACAAAAAATATTCATATGTAAGACACAGAAACATTGTATAGAAGGGAGTGTCTGTATAGCTGTGCTGCAGTGCTTTATGCCGAGCCAAATCCATAGCAGTAGAGGCGTGGAACAAGGTAAAGTCACTAGATAGGTCAGCTGGGATTGTTTGGACTGTCAGTATACCATTGTTATTATTCCATTTTATCGCTGACATTTAATTTACTTTGCCACTGTTGCCAAGTGCTTGCTCATGAGGGAACTGTTGGGTCTCTGTAGTTTGGTCTGTACCAGCTGTATATGGAAAGTGTCCTGAGACAACTTCTGTTGTGATTTGACACTATATAAATAAAATTTAGTTGAATTTAATTTCCCCTCTTCTTTGCTTGGAGTAATGATTGTGCTGTAATGTTGCCTTTTACCCCAAATCTTTGGGAGGGCACTGTTAGAAGGAGGCCTGGAATTTATTTTCTAGAATTCCATTGTGAAATTTAAAGAAAGGAGCACAGGGAACTTGCCCCTTTTCCCATTAGCTTTCTTGCATTAGTTGAGTCCCACAAGCATCCCATCACCACCTGGACCAGGCCAGAGGAACAGTCTTATTGGCATCACAGAAAATGTTCTTTGTTGTCCTGACAATCTGTCACTCATTGACCTTCTTGGTCTTCTGCATCATCACTTTGCGTTGGGTGGGGGCTGTGCTCACTGTGGTTGTAGATGAACCCAATACGATGCTCTGAGAGCCAGTGGATGTGCTGCCCTTGTTGTGGAGGACTCTTTGAGATCCAGAGATACCACTCATCTGGGACAGAGCTCCTGCCTCCTGCACCAGCTGCTCTCCACTGTTTATTGGTCCTCCGACCAGCAGTACACTCTGAGATCCTGAAAGCCCACCTCGCTGTAGAGTGCCCCCCTGCACGAGGCAGGTCTGGCTCCCTTTCAGCACTTTCATTGACCCTGCAGGGACCTTGCCCTCCACGACCATCATGGTCTGGGAGCCAGAGAGGTTGCCAGTGTTGATCATATTGGCACCAGCCCCCTGGAGTCCACTCCTCTCCACCAGTACCATCCCAGGGCCCTGGGCTTGTCCGTTGGACATCACTGTCTGTCCCTGTACAAGCACACCTTGGGCAGGTCCGGTCTGAGCGCCGTTAACCAGTACCATGCCCTGCAGGTTGGTGGCTGGTGCCTCTGTCAGAAGCACAGTGTTCTGAACCTGTGGCTGGACTACATAGTTAATTGGCTGCAGCACAGGGGTGGTGGTGTAGTAGACAGGCTGCTGCTGTTGTTGTAGCAGGAGCATCTGGCCTTGATTTACCATCCCTTTATTCATTGTGGTCATCCCTTGTCTTACAGTGGCCGCGCTTTCCTTCACCATCTGAGAATGCTCAGATGTCTCTGTGACCACAGTCTGCTGTATTTTAGGCACAGTCGGCTGCAACTGGGGTGGTGGGGACAGCTGTTGGGCAGTCACCACACTTGATACTGAGCTCTGAGTGTTGACTGATGCAGTTGGTGGAGGATTGAATGTATGCTTTACTTCAACTGGGATCTTCTTGCCTCCACACACCTCTGCCAGGGTCCTGAACTTTGGCCCAAGGTCATCGAGGAACTGCAGGTCATTGTCAGACTCCAGGAGGCTACAGCAGCCCACTGAGCCAGCAGAGGAGCCCTGGCCCTCATAGTCATAAACCAGAAGACCATCCTTCACTCCAAGATTCTCATTTCCACTGGACATTTTCTGTTGAAAGAAAATAAGGAAATAATCAACAAGAGACCACATTCTCATAAGCTGTCAGTATGTCCATTAACACAAAGTGAGTTAGTGAGCTCAAATGGCTGTTAAAGTTCTGAAGAGTAAAGGTCAAATAAACTTTTGTTTTAATTGACAAGTACAGAGCTGTTACGGCAAAGAAATTTGCAATTGGGCATTTTCAGCTATGCCTCTTTCATTCAGTTTGATTTGTTTTTTGCAGCATTCCAAGATCATCACAATAAATATGTCCTGGACTGCAAAAGCCTGATGTGGGTTACAGAAAGTAAAAACTCGAAATATCTCAGTGATTCCTCACCTGAGAATAGTACTGTCCCAGGAAATGGTCTGGCAGAGCCATTCCATCATAAAGTCCTCCACCTCCTCTTGATTCTCCGGCTTCAAACCCAGAGTAAAGGCCATTAATCATCCCCCATGTCCCTTCTCCGTGGCCACTTGAGAAACCATCTGGATACATGCCCCCATTCATTCCATCCATGGAAGCAACAGATTTCTTGAAATCCAAACCTGCCATTGGCGCCATTGCTGAAAAATTGTTAGCCATACCCATATCCATCATCACATCTCCATCCATTTGTGTTGGCATGTTCAGTAGTGGCACCTCCTATCACAGGCCAGTGATCCAAATGTTAGAACAGAGTCAACAGTCATCATCTGAATAGCAAGTGTCCAGTATGTATTGCAACATTTCTGCCCTCAACAGTTGTGGTCATGTTAATATAAATATGTTGGTCTTACCGTGTTCTCTCCCTGGCCCTCAGTGCGATAGTTAATGAGGTGTGATTTGGTGTCGAAAGGCATCTCAGTAAAGCCCCCTGGCAGACCCCCAGCCCCCCCACATTGGCAGAAGAGCAGCAACAGAGGAATGACTGTAAAAACAACAACAAAGTTTAAGTCTAATCTAATGACTCCAGAGTGTGATGCAGGGACTGCATTGCTGGTGTGGTCCTGCCAAAAAGGAGGTGCAGTTTCAGTTTACTTGGCACACATATAATGTGGTTATATCTTCTCTTGTAACAGGCCACCATATGTTCTTTTTTAGCAACACTAGGTCTTTCTATAACCACTCTGCTGTATGTTGCATATTGTAATTTTTATTTATATTATATTGGCATTTTGTGACTTGTCTGACAGTCTGGCTATTAGTGTGTTGTCAGATTTGGTGACTGCCACCTGCTGGTCAGAACAAAACTGAGGCCATGAGAAACTGTTATTGGATTCATTTTCCCACCACACCTATTGCTTCCTTGTGGATGGTGGAGCATTTAAAATCACCTGAAAACTTATTTTCTCACTTATTTTCATAATCAATGTCTTACTGAAACACTGTTTTTCGTGCCAAAGTTAACAACAGTTGTGGTCATTTCAGAGAAAAGACGCATCACCTGGTTTCGGTCTTGGTTTTGATTTATTTGCTCTGGCCTTATCTTTTGTTTAGACTGGACTTAACCTCAATTGAGCCTGTCTAGGGATTAAATTGAGTCATGCCAACATGTCAGGTCTTTGATCGCATGAGTTTTCACGAGAATGAACATCACATCATACTCACGTAGTAAGAGCAGCAGGCCCAGGAATAGCACTCCGATGCCTGCAGGTCCCAAAAGTGCACTTTTGCTGGTCTGACCATTGCTGCCTATTTTTCCACACAGAACTCCATCCTCACAGGTACAAACTCGAACCTTCACTTTCTGTGGTTCTGGACAGACATGGCCCTGCTGGTCCATCACCACAAATTCCACCTCATAGACATCAGGCCACATCGACTCCTGGGCCCTCAGGATAGCTGCAGTGTCTACCAATAACAAGAAAATATAGAAAAATAAAATATATGAAAAGTGTAGAAAATCACATTCTATCTTAAAAGGTTCCACACATTCTGGTAGTCCACTTGTCCATACCAACCATTCGAGTTAGAAAAATCTTAGTGCTAGTTTTAAGGTCAAAACTTGTTATTAACCCTGTTTTTTGTGACACGTAAAGCAATTCATTGAATTAAAAAAACAAACAAACAAAAACCCCTCTTCACTTTGGCAGCCCAAGGAAAAAAAAACAGAGCCATTTCTAACCTATATATATCTTTCTATTTATATATCTGTCTACCATTACTTTAAAATTATTGATAGTTTTCTCCTCACCATTGAGATGCTCCACCTTCCATTTGCCTTTAGTGCCCTCTGGGACAATTTCAAAGTCAAACGGAGGTCCATTAGGGAATAAATCTTCATCTTTAGCGTTCACAATAACAGAATCATCCGTGACACACATGGTCTGGATGTCACTGGTCAGGGTAGGGCAGTGGTCATTAAAATCTTGCACCTGGATGGCTATGGTGCCGGTGACTGTTTTAGCAGGCATGTCTGTGTTGGGAAAACAGAAATAAGAACAGATCATTAAACATTTCCTTGGTTTTTACACAGTTCTTCAGGGACAAGTTCATAGACAAACGTTAAAGTGTGCTGAACTGTCGTGACCTGGGCTTATGCTGCTGTTGCTTCTTTTTCTTTCTTTTTTTTCTTCCAGTGTCTATGTTAGTCGGAAATATGCTCTTAAAAGAGCTTGGTACTTTTGACTGTATTGTTTGGCGACAAACTATGTTTTAAGTACTTAGCTGTCCTAATCCGACAGCAACTGTCGCTAGCCTCGAACCATGTTGTCAAGCCTGCACATTTCGCTGCTGGCCCTGGCCCTGTCATTTTCAGTAGACAAATGAGCAAAAACTGTACCTTCTGTAATGCACAGCACTTTAGCAGTATATGTCCCGTTGACCAAGAATTCAGATTCTCTGTCAGGCATCTTGTTAAGTTTGATCTCAGCCGTCTTTGGATCGATGGTTAGCCAGTTGTCAGGGTCTGAACCCTTGGCATACCTACAGCAGAAATAGGCTGTGTTGTTATCAGTGAATGTAGGAAATTAAGCTGTCATTGTTGTTCTATTTCATACAGACTTTTCCTTCTAAGATCTGTCACTATTGGGTTTATGCCTATGCATAGCAATAAAGATCACCTTTCCTGCCACTGCACACGGTACAGTTGCCTCTCTTAGGTCCTCATATACAGTATTTAAGAAAAGAAAATGTAACACCTGCTGGTTTGTTTATGTTGATACTGTTAGCAACCATGTTACAGTTATGGTAACTTGCTAATTTCAGCATAGATTATTGTGTTGGTTCAGGTATAAAGGGGTATAAGCCTGTCATTGGCAGCCTAAAATAGACAGCCCAACGCCAGGCTTATACCCACAGTCTACATCCGATGAGTTAAACTAATGAGGACATGACAGAGACAACTGTATGGTGTGTAGAGAAAGAAAGACAGAGGAAAAAGAAAATATTCACTCCTGCGCATATACAAAGGAATAAAGCCAGTAGTGATAGCTCTTAGTGGGCAATGCTTGTATTCACAGAGTCTAGAGTTACAATATGTAACTGATATTTTAACTGCTGAGGGTTTCATGTGCATGTGTTTGTGTATGCACTGACCTGACATTCTCAGCTGGTTTCCTAGTGTCTCCGTCTATTGCAGGGTAGCGGGCAATAACTTCATTAATGTTGACAGAGTTTCCTCCCTCTGAGATGGGAATAGCTTTGACTTTGGGATTAAAACTTGGTCCCTCAGGCTGATTCTTCACTTTGATTTTGATTGGATAGGTTTTCCCCCCACTTTGCCATGATGATCCTCCAGCACCAGTGGCACCACTGGCACCACTGGCACCACTTGCACCACTGGCACCATTCGCGCCACCTCCTCCACCTGCTCCACCTGCTCCCCCTGCTCCTCCTGCTCCCCCTGGTCCACCTCCAAATCCTGCACCAGCTGGAGTTGCCGGGAATCCATTGTATGCTGGAGCCTTGTTTCTCACAGCTAGTCCTAGTTCAAGGTCTTTCACATCCTCATAATCCACAGCCTGTGAAATGACAAACACAAACACAGTGAGCACAAATTACTATTGACAGATTTGATGTTTATGTCTATACAGGCTAATAAAATTCAGTAGAAATGCCGATGCTGTGTTTTATGTACATTCATAATGTTGAAGTCATTCCTGGGATAAGCTTTATTGCAAATTATAGTTTAAGTTATGTGAACACTTAAGTTTTTGTTTTGATAAACTGAATCTGGGTCATTGGAGATGAATTAGTATTTGTAAACCTATTTCTCTGAATGTACTGAAAACTGAGAGTGCTTAGTAATCTACCCTGATCTATCAGAAAGCAGCCTTGTGACTTGATCAGGCATATATTGTATATAAATCAATATATTGATCAATATGATGTTCGGTTAATATCAGTCATAAAAATACATTTGTGTATATGTGTGGGAAGAATTTGTGTTGTGAGGTTGTTTGTTAGAAGTGCAGGAGATGAGTGTTCTTGCCTTGTTCGTCAAAACTGTAAAACTGCAATGGTTCAGTGAGTGACTGATATTAGCACTGCACAGTGAAGGAGTGCTTTGGCTATTAGCTTTAGCTCTGGCCCTGTCTTTTTCATTATATTTTCATTTGTATTTTAAGGTTACTGTAGTTGGTCGGTGTGCTGTGCTTAAGCTGCAGAGTAATAGACTGAGTTAACAATGTAAAGCCCTCAGCTATTAGTTCACTATCTCTAAATATGAGCACAGGTCATTGTCTGGTCTGTCTTCAGTTGTATAATTTCCTTTGAGCAACTATGTTCTGTATGATTACGTACGTATACATGGTTTCATGAATGAAGGGCAGTTCATCACCACTCAGCTCCCAAAATCACAGCTGGTAGAATAGTAGTGTGTGGGTGTGTGGCATACATACTGTATGTATAGTGTGCAGCGGGTGACTTCGCACTCACAGGTGTGATTAATTTGTTATAATGGCTCTGACATGAGGCACTCACATGATCTAATCAAGTGGCTCCAGGTTCGCTTTCATTGAAAATGCTGTGTTTACATATGCAAACGTTTATTCTTTTCTGAGTCACTCCTTCTTATTTCTAGTCATTTCTACACCTACTCCATTCATGATGGGAGAGTTACTTTTTAATTATTTGAAGCTTGATCTCTGCATTTTCCACATTTATTCCACGAAAGACCAGGAAACCACCACATATATTTCTTAATTAAATTTGTAGAAACACTGCTGTGTTGCTCATTTAGCAGTACCTTGTCGAGCATTAGGATGCCCTCGTTGGTTTTGGGGTCTGTTTTAATGCTGAAGTACCCCGCCTCGTTGCCTTTGACAATGTCAAACACAGTTTCCCAGTTGTCTGTGCCCTTCAGGTCCAGGTCTTCTGCTTTGATTCTCATCACCTCCACATTGTACTTGTTCTCCTCAATGCTCCCCTCATACTGCAATTAAAACACATTACTAAATTAAAGTAACAGGGCTCATTTCTGCAATATTTGCTTTAACAACACATTTGTTGATTAGCATGTCTTTGATTGTAATCTGTGAAATCAGCATGTCAATATTTCCAACTTTATTTTTCATCAAAAGAAAACATGGAAACCACACAACTCTGAAAACCTTATGGAAACCATTTCCACTAGCACCAATATGAGAAGAAAAACTACCTGCTCTTTTTCCAGTGTTGGAGGGTTGTCATTCACATCTAGGATCCTAATGGTAACAGTGCCGGTTCCAATGTTTCCCTGTGGTTTGCCATATAAGTCTTGACCTCTCACCGTCAGAATGTACAGGTCCGTTTTCTGAACGTAGAAAACATTTGAAAAACATAAATAAAAGGTAAACTTTAAGTGAACTTTGATTAATGGGTGCATCTTCGAGAAGATAGAGCAACAACTGTCATTTACAGCAATTATAGGATTCACAGCCACTGAACTAATGTCTGGGCTGTCAAAAGTCAGTCAGAGTTTGAGCAGGGACCATACAGCTTTGCTGTATGGCTCAGGCAAATGCCCAGAATGACAAAGTCAGATAGAAAATTATGAAGTTACAGAAAGTACAGCCATGCATGTTTCCGGTTCATTAAATAATACATTACATGTGACAAGTGTGAACTTCTGAAGTATGCCAGTAAACGATCTTAAACCAATCTGAATCAATAAGCATGGTGCAATTCCTCCATGCTAGATAGCAAAGGGAAGGAAATCGTGAGCTGGTGTTGGTTTAAAGTTGGGGAACACAGAGTCATCCAACTATTGTAAAGAAAAAAAAACACTAGGTAGTCCATACCTCTCTGTCCAGGGTAGGCTTGTTGACACAGATGGTCCCATCTTTGGTGATATAAAACATGTCATGAGGTGGATTCTGAGCAATGATGCTATAAGCTATCCGAGAGTTGTCATTCCTTATTTCATCAGCATCAGTTGCATTTACTTTCATTACCGAAGTACCTGTAAATGATATGACATGACAATGACAAAGCATTAAATGGCAAACATTAAACATAATAGATAATGTAGGTTCATACTACTATCCTCCGTCTGATGTGCTCTGATGACAGCAAACTGAATGCATTTCACCCTGCCTGATGTACTCGGTCAGAAGGAAAATTATTATCATTCATGTTGATACTGTATAGTGACTTGCCCCATGGTTGAAAAAAGGATGTGAAATTGTTACCTTGAGGTGCTAGCTGCTACGTACCTTTGTATTTCCAATCAAGCTGTTTATAAAGCCATTTATTTACTGTATGAACTACAAGGAATTCATTTTACTGATTTTGTGAGAATGAATGAAAAATTAAATGCAAATTCTGACTTTGGGTCAAGTGAGTCATTCTGGAGAAAGATATTTATATATTGATATTTGCTGATATCTTCTCATGGTTTGCTAGCTGTTCATTCTGTGTGCAGTGAAAAACAATTCTGAGTTTGTAGACAGCCCTGGCTCTGTAAATGGGAAACAAACAATGTAGCTCAGCCCGAACGATACAACACTGTTCTAGCCAATCAGCAATAGGTGGCATTCATTCTCATGCACAAGACAAGAGGAAGGGGCGGAGAGAAGCGGGAATGAGAGGGTTGGTAAAATTGGCGTGCTAACATGTAACCTTATTGTGAAGAAGGAGAGATGGCGATATCAATAGTCTTTCTCCAGAATGACTCACTCCAGCTTTCAGAGGCTTGGTGTTTTGCGAAATGAAAACGCACTCCCTGATTAAGTTGTTCACAGTGAAAAACAGTGAGTTAAAGATTGACACAGTATATAGCACCAACACAATACTGTGTTAACTGTACTCAGTACAAATAGGCTGTTTTGAGCCGGTGTTGGTGTTGATATGATAGAGATAATCTTACATACACAAACCACAATAATGTAGCCTTGTAGAATTACTATGCCATCATAAAATGGTATAGACGTTTGTGACAATTGTACACAAAAGTAGAAACACTAACCTGTAGGACTGAGCTCATTCACCTTCCCGACCTGGTTTTTTGCAAAGACTGGAGAGTTGTCATTCGCATCTACAACCTTGATTCGTATGTCAATGTGATTCTCTGCTAGGGTGCCATTTCTGTACCGAGCAACACCTGACAGCTGAAACAGAAAACTCAAACGTTGTCATCTTTATCATCTGTCTTGGCAGGTGCATTTACAAACAAAGCCAGCCTGTCACAGTGTAGCAAATGTCTGCCAGATGCCTCAGTATTAATTATGAAAAGCAGCAATTACTGAATCTTAGCAAGGGAAAAGTGACATCAAAGTCACAAAGTTTAATAGAATAGGACAGAATCTGCTATGTACTCACATTGTACATAGGGATGACCTCCCTATCAAGCAACTGGGTCACACGAATTAGTCCAGTTTTATCATCGACTACAAACACACGGAAGGGATACTTGTCTGCACCAATGCCCTCTAGAGAGTAGACAACATCAGCCTTAGATGAAAAATCTGATCGAATCTGAAACAAAAAGCAGAGAACCTTATTTACTTATTATTTCGTAGTTTATTATTATTTGGAGCAACCATTCATTCATTCATTCATCTTCTATACCCGCGTATCCCTTTCGGGTTTGCGGGGGGCTGGAGCCTATCCCAGCTGGCAATGGGCGAGAGGTGGGGTACACCCTGAACCGGTCGCCAGCCGATCGCAGGGCAACATAGACAGACACACAGACAGACAACCATTCACACTCACACCTATGGACAATTTAGAGTCACCAATTAACCTAATGAGCATGTTTTTGGTCTGTGGGAGGAAGCCGGAGTTCCCGGAGAGAACCCACGCATGCATGGGAAGAACATGCAAACTTCGATTGAACCAGAGACCTCCTTGCTGTGGGGCACGCGCACCGTGCCGCTTGGAGCAACCACCCCCCTCAAAAAAAAATCTAAAAAACATTTTCATCAGAATAAATAGATAAATACATGTATACATAAAATAACTTCTTTTTTTTTTAATTTCTAATGGTAGATTTGATCATTCAAATGCTTTAAGACATGCTACATTGAGACTGATGTTTGTGTTGTAACTTGATATGTATGTGGAGTGCAGAGGGTCATTTGTTATCTTGTTAATCTAATGTGAGAAAACAATTCTATTCAATTAATCAAGTAATCAATTATTATTATTATTGTTGTTGTTGCTGTTGTTGTTGTTGTTTTTGATAATTTGCAATTAATTAATTGCATTTCTTTGGTCTTTCATGTTAAAAAAAGGAATAATAAAAATTAATAAATAAAACAAAAATATTTTCAGAGGTACTAATTCTCAGTGCATTGCAAATGGAGCACAAATCTGACCAGACTGCTTTATCTACCATCTTACACCATCTTACAAAGAGAATTAGAGATCGGTAACTCACCTTAGCAACAAACTCCTCTTTAGTGTAGTCCACATTTTCCACCAGTTCCTTTGGAGGGATAATCCATTCTCTTCTTTGTCTAACCAGATTGTCTGCGGACTTGGCCTTGACCACAGCAACAGCCTGGAGCTGTAATACAACCGATGTACTGGAATTACTTCACAATCAACCCTTACCTGACAGACTGATCTGTGGTTCGAACATATAAAGTCAGTACATGCAGGCAGTACAAACTCATTAACTAAAATAGTTCAGCAGATATAAGACTGAGAGGGAGAAACATCAAATGTGTAACAAAAAATGGTCATGCACACCTACTTTTTTGTGGATGGTATTGTTTGTACCCTGTGAGTCTGTGTCTGTGTTTGTGTGTGTGTGTGTGTGCAAAATGTGGTCCTGGAGACACATATTGTAGAGGGAACTACCACAGAAGCAGCTTTGAGGACTTGCCAGGTGTTTATATGTCTGTCTGTGGACAGATTTTGTCACCTTGATAACTTCACAAGCGTTCAAGATACTGTCACAAAAACCTCAAATGTGTACTCGAGATTAAAATGAAGGCTGAATTTGAAAATGGGTGTGGACTGAGCAACAGCGCTGAAAGTAAGGGAATAGGATGTAAGGAAGGCACTATTGTCCCCCCAACTTTACACCATTCGTTTTAAGTTTAAGTATCCCGGTGTCAAACATTCCCATCGACACAAAGACCATATGTAAAAATAGAATTACCACCTTTCTGTTGCATGCCTCCAGCAACCAGTCAAGTTGCAGTTTACATCTATGTCAGTCCACATATATATAGTGAAAACGGCAAATAAGCAAATCCAATGAGCTTGTGATGGACTACGGTGCTTCAAATATGGATGTTTCTGCAAACAAACTACAAAATGTGAATGCTTTATACACATTTTCAATTTGACAGCACAGAAGATCACCACAGTTTCAAGGCACCCAAGATTCATCCTTGATTCTAAGTGAGCGTTTGTGTTAAATTTGAGAAATCCCCTTAAGATGTTAAGATATCACTTTTACAAGAATGGGAGGTATGGATGGCAATGGATGACCCGCAACATAATGCCTCTGGCCACGGGTGGCCCTGGCACCAAGGGATAAATAGAGACCATCTGGCCATGTTATCACACCAGCATCAGTGTCACTCTGCCAGATTTATTCAATATGCCTGACCATACATACAAGGAATGTACAACATTAAACACGATTAGTCGTGAACATAG
Source organism: Chaetodon auriga (assembly GCF_051107435.1). Taxonomy (NCBI): domain Eukaryota; kingdom Metazoa; phylum Chordata; class Actinopteri; order Chaetodontiformes; family Chaetodontidae; genus Chaetodon; species Chaetodon auriga. The sequence continues at coordinate 3,689,668 of NC_135076.1, read as the reverse complement.
AATGTACCATTGTGGGAATGAGACTGTTGAAGGGATTGAATCGGTTGATTGGCAAGAACATGAATATCAAATGTCCAACAACTGAAAACTTTTCATGTGTCCTGTGGAACCATCTCTACTGTGAGATCATGGTTGGAGTAGTAGTAGTAGTACAATAGATGTTAAAATAGATGCTTCAGGACTGGGAGTTTATTTAAGACGGTGGCTTTGAAGCCATTTTGACTTGAGTCTGTTGCCATCCCAGATATCAAAACAGTCAGAAACACAACATACCTCATTTATGTTATTGAAACAAAGTGGCTGATTCAAGTGTTTGTCATATTTGGCTGCTTAGTTACAGCAATGCAGCATATTCACTCAGACTGAACTCATGGGAAATTAGGACAAAACGAAGCAAATGCAAAGCTACTGTGACAGGTTAGTCTGGTATCTGAACTCTTTATAAATGACAATGTTTGGCCACGGAGTACTCAGTTATGAACTGGAATCTGTGAAATGTTTTGTTCAATCCAAAATACAGTATAACAGAAGTCATTAAACATTTTCTGACAAGTAATCAATTACTGATGCTCCCGGCATGACATGTCTTATTCTATTTCAAGGTATTAGTGCATTAGTTACTGTGTAGGTTCTGAAGATGCAGAAGCCTCTCCACTGCATCATGTATCGTTTGTGATATTGCAAGTCATAAATTATAATAAAGATTTATAATTCTTTTAACAAGCCAATATTGCTAATTTCCTAATAATAAAATTATGATTAAATACAAAGCAAATGTAAACAAGCATAAAGAAGTTGTGTACAGTATGTCAAAGTGGAATCAAAGGATGAGGAATGATGCCATTTATCAGTCTGACAGCTAAGCACACACCTGTGTTGCCATGGCAGCCAGGCATTTGCTCAGGTCAACATGAACAGGATAATTAGCCTAAGATGTGAGGGAGGAAACTCACCTACACACGATGTTCTGCCTGAAGAATTTAAGGAACTTATTCTTTATCAGAATGGTTGTTGAAACAACAGTTGGCTTAAACTTGCTCAAAGCAAGTTTGACTGTTTGTGTCCATTTAGAACTATTAATACTATTAACAAAAAAAAAAAAAACGTTAATGTTCAGACGGCCATAGAAACTGAACGGACTATCTGCCAGAACTGCCAATTAACACATCAGTTCAAAAACATTTCAGTGTGGAACAGCAGAAAACCTCAGTACTCACCACAAACAGCAAACACACAAACACGGGCGGAAAGACCCGAATCATGACTGAAGAAAAGCCGCAGAGTCCGCGTCAGGTGAGCAGATAGAGTCCCGATGAGCGCTGGAGAGTTCCTGATATACAGTGAGGCGAGGAGGAGGCTTATGAAAGAGGATCTACCACACACATACACACCCCCAGGACAAGGACACTGCGAGGTGTGTGTGTCTCTCTCTCTCTCTCTCTGTGTGTGTGTGTGTGTGTGTGTGTGTGAGAGAGAGAGAGAGAGAGAGAGAGAGAGCGAGAGAGAGAGGGGCGAGCCACCACTGGCCTCTATCTTCCACAGTTTGGCCCCTCAGTATTAATAAATAGAGTAAATAGAGGAACAACAGAAGTGACCGCACTGTTCATGAGTGTGTGAGCCACACGGCTCTTTGATCCGGTAAGGCTGTGGATTTGTTAGGAGAATTAGTAAGACATGCCGGTGAGTCACCATGAACAATTACGTTACCTGCGGCTGGTAACACCGCATCTAACCCGACTTTATTAACACTAGATTTGGGTGTAGAATACAGACTGGTCCATGAGGAGCCTCTCCACGCACCTCAGCGACGAGAGTCAGGGGACGCAGTCCGCAGGTGTGCTACACTAAAAGTGAGCCGAGGCTATACAGGCTTCAGTGTGTGGTGAGGGGAGTCAGAGGAGCGAAGGGGTTACATGTTGTTTTTTTTTTTTCTTTTTGCTGATGGGAGGGTCCTTCTGTTAGAGCCAGGGCTTATTAATGCTGTTATTCCTTTTCTTTCTTTAGATTTTATTTCCGTTTTCTTTGTTTAAGATCATTTCATCAAAATATTTACATCAATGGAATAACATTCATGAACATTCAAAAAAGTGCATTTTGCCATATGCAGTGGACAATAATAAGGTCTCCTTGTCAGAGCGTTATTTTCCCTGTCAAAATTAATTATTTACAATATGCACATTTAGGAACAGAACACACCAGGCCTTATCGATTAATAAAAATGTTGAGTTGGTTTTGTTGAAGCCTTCATTTGTATGCTTTGGATCATAAAGCTTTTGTCCTTTAATCAGATTGTATCCCAACAGTAAAACACTGAAGGTAAAATAAAATAAAATAAGTACTTAGGAGTGATTACTTCGATGTACATGTATTGTCACATCAGGACATTTCATGCAACTGCTGGTTTAAAGTATCAAATTCAAGAAGTGGATACACCATCTTAAATTCATTATGAAGTTTGAATCATTAGCTTTGAAATAAAGAAATTTATTAATGAAATGAAATGAAATGCTTTGCTTTTTTAAAAAGCGATGGTCTTTAAGCTACCTGCTTGTTAAAACCACAATGTGTCCCTCAGGACCATGCAAAACACAGCATGTGATTACAGCCTTGGATTAGTCGGAATACCTATTGGAAGCACAGTACTTTGCCATGGTCACATCTCTGCAGGTTGTAGTTGTAACCCTTCACGGCCTCACACATCCACAGAGACACAAGTAATATCACCAACAAAGTACCACGGTGCTCACTGTTGGATACGATGTGGTATGAGTTGCAGATTTGATAGTACTGGTCAGATGCAGCGTCTGAAGGTGTCACACCCTGAGACAACATGTAGTCTTAATATTTGTACATTCCTACTCCAAAGTACAAGTCAGCTCTTATTGTGAAAAACATGAGCAAGCACAAGGGGATCTTTAAAAAAAAAAATTAAAATCAGTACACTGACATTTCATAAATGATTTATAACACACAGTACTGTGGTTGTACGCACAAAAAAAATGTCATTTTAACTTTTTGTTAATGTACAGTAATTGTAATAACTTCTCCAATTTAGATATATTTTCTCTTTTTGCAGTTGTGTTTTATATATCTTACCTATATTGTCAGTCGTTATCTGTTCAAACAGCAGCCTTCAGTTATGGATGTCCACAGTAGGAGTTATGGTTGTAAACACTTACATCTGTTTGTGTATACATTTAAGTCTGTTATTAACCATACATTACATGTTTATATGCTGTTATATGTGATAAATAAGCCGGTAAATGTGAGTGTTGCTCTCTCGTATGTTGGGTTAAATGTGAGTTTGTTTTGACTGTTTTGTCTCTTGCGCAACATACAAGCTGCCCTGCCTTCTCGGTGAAGGGTGTTGGGACTGAATGCAGCTTGTGAGAAAGACAGAACTCTGCTAGCTGCTTTCACATACAGATGATTCTCCTAAAAATACTGGAACTGAACTAGAAATGCAGTAAAGTATGGAGCTCTTTATGGTTAAGATCTAAATAAAACTATTAATTTAGTAGAATGGTTCATTGCTGACATTGGAAATGGTAGCTTGATTTGAAAACAATAAAAGTATAAATCAGAAACTATCAGGTGCCTATCACTGCAGTTTTAGGGCATTATTGGTTAAACCAAACCTACACCCTTTGGTCTGCTTGTGTGAAGTGATAGACCTCCTGTACTGTGCTTCCAGCCAGACATAAGGATATGTTTCTCCAAAAAGATCATCCACTACTTGGTCAGGTACAATCTAGGGTTCAGTTTGTTTGGCAAAAAACATGGCAGCATGGATCTATCAATGGACAGGTGAAGGACACCATAGCGTCATGAACCAAAGTCATGATATATCTGTTTCAACAGTGGAAGTTCTTGCTTATATGATTGTTTGTAAGCTCTGATTTTATCAGTTAGTCAAAAGCTGCATTTCACTAGCAGCTCCACTTGCCCTCATTCACTTACCCTCAGCTCTTGGCATTATGTAGCACTATACATCACACGGAGGCCACCTAGTGAGCAGAGGGGAAGTTGGTGGAGGAGGAAGAGCAGGGGATTTAAATGGAATGCACCTGTCCTGTCAGCCCAAACAATCATAGATCAACCACTAGTTATAGGCTTAGCCCTACGGTGCTTTTTACAAATCATTAAAAATGCCAGCAGATACAGGGTGTTCTGGCAGGTAGGTGGCTGTGCTGGGGGATGACTGATCGTCTTCTGTGCATTAGGCAATCAGGACCAGAGGACTAATTGATTACCATGATCCCGTTGCCTCATGCCTCTGGGAAAAAGAGTCTGCTGATGTCTCTCCCTGATACCTGCTACTGTAGGGGTGGGCGGGCTGGGGTTTCAGGTCCTGTAGGACTTTCAGGTCCTGCAAGGATTCCCCCTAAGGCAAGTTAGTTGAAACCTCTAAAACTGCCTCACATTTCTGTTCTTGAATGTCTTCAAGTCTTCCAGTGTACCAGTACCAATAACCACCTCCTACCAAATCTCTTCTACGTGACTTGACTAACTTCAAACTTCAAACTTTATTTATTTATATGGCACTTTTCATACTTAAAGAGCAACACAAAGTGCCTCAGAGAGGCTAAAAACAACAAAGAAGAAAACCCAGCCCTCCCGCCCCCATAACTACATACAGAAACACACACACAGACACGCACGCACGCACACACACACACACCCATACGGACAAGATAAGGAGTAAGCCACCTTTGGGGGCCATCCACACTGAGAGGGCCCCTGGCTCATGACCGGGGGGCGCCGCCCGAGACCACCCCGACCCAGGCAGACAGGAGGCCCCACACCAAGGTGCGGAGGCCTCCAGCCATCCAGGCCAGAGCCGTCTCCTCAGCAGCGCCCCCAACAGTAGGCCAGGAGCAGTTCCCAGTGAGGGGGGCCCCCATGAGGAAACACTTGACCTAAAAACCAAGGACCCCCATGAGGAAACACTGGAGCTAAAAACTAAGGGACTAAGACATAAAATAAAATAAAATAAAATAAAATAAAATAAAATAAAATAAAATAAAATGAGTAAATGAAATAAATAGCAATTAAATATGTCGTTAAAACATGCAACTAAAATAAGATACGAACAAAGATAAATATGGTAAGAAGTGTGATTAAAGGAATAAGATAAATCAAACAAATCAATTGAAAGCCTGATTAAAAAGGTGGGTCTTGAGCCTCTTTTTAAAAACATCAATAGTCTCTGCAGCACTGAGGCTCTCTGGCAGGCTGTTCCACAGTCGGGGTCCATAATAACTAAAAACCGCCTCCCCGTGTGTTTTAGTTCTTACTTTTGGAATGGTTAAGAGGCCAGCACTGGAGGACCTCAGGGTCCGTGAGAGTTGGTAGGGTAGAAGTGGGTCAGATAAATAAGAAGGAGCAAGACCGTTAAGACATTTAAAAACTAAGAAAAGAACCTTAAAATCTATCCTGAAATGCACGGGGAGCCAATGCAGCGATTTTAAAACTGGTGTAATGTGTTCCCGCCCTCTGGTCCTCGTCAGCACTCATGCAGCTGAATTCTGTAGCAATTGAAGATTGGAGATACTCTTTTTGGGAAGACCAGAGAGCAGGGCATTACAGTAATCTAAGCGACAGGAGAAAAAAGCATGCATCAGCACCTCCGTGCTGGCCTGAGAGAGAAACGGGCGGACTCTGGCTATATTCTTGAGATGGTAAAAACCTATCTTTGTTATGTTTTCGATGTGTGGAATAAAAGTAAGCTCAGAGTCAAAAATCACGGCCAGATTTTTTACAGAATGTGTTGGTTAGTTTTGGAAAAAGTTTCTCTCCCTGGCCTTCAGGACCAATGACTAAGACCTCTGTTTTGTCCTGGTTGAGCTGAAGGAAATTTTCTGCCATCCATGACTTTATGTCTAAAATGCAGTTAAAAAGGGCATCAACTGGCCCTGTGTCATCAGGAGTCACGGCAATGTACAGTTGTGTATCATCAGCATAACTATGGAAGCTGATGCCCTGCCTCCTGGTGACGTCCCCGAGGGGTAGCATGTAAAGATTAAAAAGAGTTGGACCTAAAATTGACCCCTGGGGAACCCCACACTTGATCTCATGGGTTCCTGAGGAACATGCATCCCAATTTACAAAGAAGTGTCGGTCAGTGAGGTATGAGACGAACCAGTTAAAAGCAGTACCTAGGAGGCCGACCAGGTGCCTCGGCCTGTCTAATAAAACGCGATGGTCTACTGTATTGAAGGCGGCGGTTAGATCCAGTAGTACCAAGACTGTGAGCTTGTGGTTATCCAAGTTGCACCTGATATCGTTTAAAATCTTTAAAAGGACTGTCTCAGTACTATGGTTCATCCTAAAACCAGACTGATGCCTTTCTAAAATCTATCAGGTTTTGTGGATCTTCCTGGTGCCATAACCTACTGCCTTTCTGGTAGAAAAATAGTAGATTTTAATATACTCTCACCAGCGCTGATTGAACCTCACCTGTCAGTCCACACAGTCAAGGTGCATGTAGGAACAACTGACATCATGGCCGAACAATCAATCATCGAATCATCTGCATTAACTATTGAGAGTTTGAACAAATACAGTTTTCTTTCGGGCCCTATTCCCGCCATGTCACCCAGATTTTTTTGCCTCCATCAGTGGTTGCCTTCTGTATCGCAACTGGTTATGGCTTTATCAGCCTTTTTGACTCATTCTCAAATGAGTGTGAAGTGTATAAAACTGATGGATCACATACAAACTGGAACGGGACAAAGAAACTGGTGTTAAATTTTATTAATTTATTAATTTTTTATTTATTTTATCAGAGCTAAATTCTAGAAACCACAATAACATTATTCCCGTTAAGCCCCCCTCTTGTCCATCTTCTACCACTGCTCAAAATTTGACTTTAAATATTGGCTTTATTAACATTAGATTGCTTTCTACTAAATCAATTCTTATTCATAGCATGTTGAATGACTTATTTATTGGCTTCTGTGAATCCTGGCAAAAGTCAAATGACTTTTTAAGTCTAAATGAGGCATCACCTCCAAACTACTCTACTCGCACCACTATGGGCTCACCCTTGACCTGGTCTTGATACTTGGTCTTTCTTTCTAAATGCAGCACAAATAGGTGTCTCAGTAAGCCATGACAGAGAGGTAGCATTTTGACATTAATATTAATAATTAATGTTAACATGAATGATAGCTGAATTCATTTTCAGGGTTCTGGCATTGTTCATGCTGACTCACTGTCACACTGTCATGACTTGCTGGGACACTTAATTATAACAGAGCTATCGTTAATATTTTAAGTATCTCTTGTGCATTTATTGCTAAATTATGGGAAAAATGACTTGTCTAATCTTAATGGTTAATCTTGAAGGATAAAAATAATAATCTTAACTCAAAGTCAATTTACTGACTTTTGTGGAACTTTCAACTGCCTCACTGTGTTTATCAGCAAATGGAGTTTAAGAAGCTACACTGGCCAATATAGTGTTTGGGCACAGTATGCGACAGCCTCTCATCGTCTGTTTGATATTATCAGTACTAACAGAAACTCCTTGTGTATGTTGCTTGATTGGTCTTCGAAGCGAGTCAAACAGCATATTTGGAGCCAGGTTTGTCAAAGCTTCAGTTATTGAGTCACTGATGGCCATGTTTGTTTAGATGGGCTGTTTAGGTCAGAACCTATATTTTCTGACCTGCACCAATTTCAGTCAGGAGATGTTTCCTGAACAAAAGGCTGAGAGAGTTATCATCTCAATGAATTCATTTGTTTATATAAGGTGGATTTTTGTTTCAAGGTGTAAGCCAGACACTGTTGTGTTTCTACGATCACATGAGTCATGATCATGTTTTGGTTTAGATTCAGGTTGATTATAGATGGGTACCCTCTATCTGGATTGAAGCCGTTAGATTAGATGATAGACATGATAGTCATTGTAAGTTGAGAAGGAAGAAATTCTGTGGAATTGTTTGATTTTTTTCTCTTTGAGTTTTGGCAAAAAAACAAATGACTCATACACACATGCTCGGACACATACACACTCCTGCAGAGAGTGTATGTGTCCGAGCATGCACTCTAGTCAACATAAGCACATAGGCAGGGCGTGGCGTTTTTTTCCACTTGGTCCAGGTGTGTCTCTGAGTCATGCAGGTTGAAAATGAAAATGATTTCAGTCAGTATCTGTCTGATACAAAGAGATTTTTTCTATGTGTTTGTGTTTGATCCATACGCATAACTATAAAAGAAACTAAAATTATGCTAATTTTCATTTTGAGAACTGACAAAAAGCAAGAATGAGGCAAAGGACACAAAACATTTGATGAACTGTAATCAACTCCACCAAGAGACCTGCTAACACTTTACTTCAACTCCATATATATTCAATAAATTTTAATGAATCATTACCAATGCTTTATAAATCAGTTACCAAATATTTCTAAAAACTTTTGGGGTTCTTGCGCTGTGTGACCTCTGGCCCTCTGGAAAAGAGCTGCACAATACCTGGACTACAATCCATTTATTAACATACACAAGTGCAGAACTGATGGATTTTCACAACAACACCATTTCACTGGAGATGACTCAGATAACAGCTTTTACTGGAAGAGAGTGAGAAAGTTTCGATCCTTTTTCAATGAATTTTTTAACAACGGTATCTTGAATTAATGCCTGGTTGGAAAGATATATGAGGATCAAAAACAAAACAAAACATCTTTGTTCATGTGGGTTAATAACGCTGCAGCTTGTCGCTCACCGTAACCAACACATGTACAGTTTTATGTCTTTATTGTTACATGTTTGATGAAAAGAACTAGGACATGTGTCTTCCAGCCTTGCCGATTACACAGGAGTGGCTCTACTCACTGTTCTTACAGTGAAAACCGGTTTGACTGGAAACTGCCTTCTGCCTACAGCCAGGTGAAGCTGAAAAGCATGAGCAGTCACACACACACACACACACACACACACACACACACACACACACACAGGGACAAAGGACAGAGAGAAAGAAGCTCATCTACCCTGCAGAGGGACTCTGCATGTCGTGCTGATGTTGACAGCCATGTGGTCTCTCTCAAACAACGAGTAGTTCATTCGTACATAATATTAATAAACCAAAACCAACACCAGTTTGACTGATATTCCCGTGAGTACACAAAATGACCTAATTTAGCACAATAAACAAAACTGGGGTTGTAAAGGGCGTTGTCTGCTCAGGTAGAAAAGCTCTACATGCTTACAGTCCATTCACCATTTACAATTCATACTGAACATAACAGCAAATTGTTCAGTGAGAATTTGTTGTAACAAATGTCTTGCAATACAATATTCACTTATTGCAATCAAAACATTATTAAACTTTGGTCGTTACATTTAGCCACTCACTGCACTTAGTGAAGGCTCTTATGGTTTAATACAGAAAAAGTCATTAGTGTCATTAGTAACCCTAACCCTATCCTCACATTTCCCTAACGGTACCCAAAAGGCCTTTGTTGCCTAAACCTAAAAACAGACAGGGCTCAGGATATGAACCCTGCGTACACCCATCATCCACCCTGACCACCTCCCAAAGTCAGAACTTCCTGAACTTTGCTTTCCTCAAAATGGTAATAGTTTGGCTCTGGGTGGTAAGACATGTCTCTTCCTGCTCTTCAGTGAAGATCATTCTTCCATCCAAGTATATTAAACAGATAGTCTTGTTAAGAACCTGCTAACGATAAGATCTACATTTGGTTCCAAAACAGATCTAATTTAAGGAAGAATGAAGCTTCTATCAATCAGTATGGAAAAAAGTATTTTTCATCAAGATCCTAAAGTATTTATCTACCAATTCACAAAAGAGCTGCAGAACATCCTCTTTACAAGTTTTATTTCACTTTCTTTTATTGATTCAATTTTCAAATCTGATGTCTCACATGCTGGTCTGACAAGTAGTGAGAAGCAAGAAAGCCTGTTTTTAACTTCACAAAGCATGGGCCTCATGTCAGGGGCAAGATCTGAAAATGAGCTGAGAGGATACAGATAACTGTTGCAGATTACATGTTCCTGAAAAAGAACTTCGTGTGGAGAGGTTTGTCTGTGTGCCTCGAACAGAAACCTATCAAAATTTGGTCAGAGCAACTGCAAATGTGAACTACCTTCATCTATAAAGTAACTTGTAACTAAAGCTGCCAGATTAATGTTACAGTAAATTTCCTTCAGAAATGTAGTGCAATGAAAGTCTAAAGTAGCCCATTATTGACATACTTAAGTACAAGTAACTCAAAAAAAGTGGAGTTGTTCAGTAATACCACCAACTTTCTTTCCACCACTCTCTATGTGTCTTCTGTTCACTGAGTCTCTGAGATTCACGAACGAATAAGGCCAATTCCATTATGTCTTTGTCCTCCAAAGCACAGCTCTGATGAGCTGAGAGGACAGCAGGAAAACAATCCGTCGTCTGACCTGACCATCCTCAGGAATATCAGAAATTCACTGGATTTTTGAAGCAGGAAACAAGCAGCACTGTTCTTATTTACTGACTCATTGAATGTTTTCCTTCCAAACACCAAAGCAGAAATCTGCCTATAGTAAACAGTAATAGATTTTTTAAGTTCACAACATATCAATATCAGGAGATCTGTGTGATTTAAACGGCTGTTTGTGGATTCAGTGAGCAGACCAGCAGTGATAATGCATGTAACATGCATGTGTTTTGGTGTGGGTGGAGCCGCAAATCTGTTTGAGGAGATGAGTGAGAGGTAGATGACAAAAATTGCTCTTTAGTTCAACATTGAAAACTCCCACTGTTAAAACTGCTGTTGGTCACACTTTTAAAATCACCACTGTACCATTGACGTAGAGTTCAGGAACAACTGAGAGAGAATGTTTGTCAAAACATGACTTTGGCCTGTGGCGCAAAGGTGTTGCCTTATGGAATTTTGGGTTGTTGCCTCACTTAGAGAGTGAAAACAGAGGAGGAGTCACAGACAGGAGAAACAGACTGTGAGTACCTGGCTCAAGTGGCCACAACAAAAGGGAGACACACCATCGCTATCAAGTATAACAAGTATACTCTTCTATGAAATCAAATTAAACCAAATTGTACCTCATTAATGTGCCAAATGAAATATTGACAAATGGGGTGTGGAAATCATTTAAGTCAGGGGCGTGTGATGTGCATGACTGAAGGGTGTGAAACCAAAGAAAAATAGAAATCTAACTAAAGAATATATATATTTCAAAATTAAATATATGAAAGATATATTTAATTTTTGTACCACTGTTATTCTGTCATTATGTTACATTTTTGACATTTTATTGAACTTTTGCAGCTATTGCAAAGAGGGAAATGTTCACAATATGATTAAAGCATGGCCATTAACACAAACAAAGGCACAATCAATCAAAGTGTTCTGAAAAGGCGTTCGCAAAAGGGAGCAGTAGTGGTTCTCCATTAGCCATGTTATTGTTTACTACCAGCTAAGCCTAGTCAACAAAGCGCTCCAGGATGCTTTAACTTCAAGTATTCATGCATAGCAGTTGTACTGCTGTGACAAGCCATTTCTAATTTGCACTTAAAGAGCACCACATAATTTTTATCAGTGTTTGAAGTACCCCCACACTTTAGATGATCATGGGTAAAGGCATGGTTTTTTAGCTGCAGCTTGTTCTCTGCGGAATCCATAGTTTGAATGGGCGTGGACATAGGTAAAGACATGTTGGACTCCTCAGAGCCCTGAAGCCCAGTGGGCGCCCCTGCACAGAGCACTGGCTGCTCTGATGCAGTATGTCGTAAACAGGGTTGAAGAGGTAGAGGCCAGTGGCCCATAAACCTCAAAGAACAAGAAAGAAAAGCAGTCGTCTTGGACATTTAAGACAAAAAAATGGAGAGAGGTCATGTCAGTTCAATGTTTGCATCATCATAGCTTATTCAAAAAAGACAAAATCCACCTGTGTGGATTGTGCAGTGTTGTGATAAGATAAATTGAGACCCTTCTGTAAGAATATCACAGCATGAAAATATTCCCCAGACTTTAAATCAAACCAGGGTGAGTGCAATGTTCATCATGTATTTTCACAGATGTAATAGTTGGGTTAAGACAGAGATGCTTGATTTTTTCTGAAAAACAAACAAACAAACAAACAAACTGCCATTGCAATGAACACTATAAACCAGAACCAGAATCAACTGATAGTATAATTAAGAACATGTGATTTACTAATGCAAAAAAGTGGATTTAGGGTCATTGTGTCTTGAGAGTAAGTTACTGTCTATTTTGTAGATGCACTCATCAATTTCAGTTTTGTTTTCTTTCAGCAGAGGTGGAGCGGTATCAGAAGGGTGAGTGGGTAATATTGTGTACATCATGTTGCATTATGAGATTATAACTAACAGTTTTAAAAAATCAAAGAGTTAAAAGGTGGTGCTATATGTTTGCCCAACAGGTGAAGCGATGACTCGAGGAGATATTGAATCTATCAGTCAGAGCCTATTGTAATAACAACCAGCATTTCACAGTAATTTGTCCAGTCACGCCAAGACACTGCGAAATGGCTTCTCAGTAGAAGGTGTGCACATGGGTGTGGGAAATAACAAGGAATGGAGTGGGAGAAAGAAAAAGGTCTTTCCAGGTAATGTTACCAGACAGTTTCCTCCACGTTTCTCCTCCTCCTTTTGCTCTGCTCGGCCTCAGTCTCTCCCTCCCTCCCTCTACTTTTTAGTTGCCTGAAATGTGAAACTTTAGTAATGGGAAACCTGTGGCTCTGTAACATGAGAGCTGAGGTCAGTCAGTCAAATAAAGGCCACACTGTTCACAGAATACAAGGGAGCATTTGAAATCATCTTCAGCAGCATTTCTGATGACTGCGGGAAATTCGAATTAGAGCAGAAAGTCGTTGGTGAAATCACTGAGAAGTTTACTGTAACCAGATCAGTCTGAATAAGAAATGTATTGTTGGAAGACACATGCCTGTTGAGAGAAACAGAAAGAGCATTTTCTTATTGGATGAAGATATGGTTCTGTCTCAAACAGGAGGGGAAATATTGTTGTTATTTGGCGTAAACTATACTATTATAATACCAATAATAATACCATAATAGTATTTTTTTTTTTTTCAATCCTAAAAACTTGTCATACTTGTCTTCATAGAGTCATACAGTTGTCACAATATCATGTCAACAGCAACGTCACCACCACCAACCTGTCGGGACATCTTTTCTTTGTCTCCCTGTGCCACAAGCTGATAGTTTACAGTCAGCCTTACGTCAACAGTGAGAGAGTTTCCACAGTCTCTGATCGCTGGGCGTTGCCTTTCAGTTATGATTGACAGCTTGATGAAACCGCAGAGCGACTTCAGGAACATTCTGTTTCACTAGATACGAGATGTGATCCCAGAGTGGTTCGGAACTCCAACACAAACCCTCACATCATAACATTTGTAGGTGTGTTGCAATGCAGCAGTGACACAGTGCAAAACAACGCGACCTGAGTGCAGAGGTTAGCAATCTACAGTAACTTCAGCAGTAAAGATCACTCCTCTTCCTCCTCTTTTCAAAGGTAGACAGAGCAGCATCTATTGCCTCTCCACATGGTCTGTCTGCTTCAACCAGCATGCAACATGCTGCTCCATCTCACCTGCAGCCTCACACATTCTAAAATAACTCATTTTACATTGACAGACACATTGACAGACACCTCATAAAGGATGCACTGAGCTGAGTCTATGATGCTCAAGTCAGCATGACAAAGTTTCAATGCTCTACAAGCTCTCTTAGCGTATTAGGTTGTTATTTTAATGCAGTAAAGCCACAAAGCTGTGAAACACAGCATGTTTACTTGGTGACAAGAAAAAAAGAGTGACTGATGTTAAGTCAAAGTAATAATAATGATAATAAATCTACTGTACATTTCATATGAACACAATTCATGACAAGGTTTGGTCTTAAAAGTGTGCATATATCCTAAAATGGGTGGCCGAGATTTAAAGGAATAGTTCGACATTATGGAACATAAAAATAAATAAAAACATAAATAAAGAAAAAGCCCTGCATTTCTTGCATGTAACCCCCTCTAAAACCACCTCTTGATGTTTTTATGCTTTGGTTTGTGTATGGATTAAACAAACAGGCTAGGCCTTAACTCACAAAAGCACATGAGCTTATTTCCCAAAATGTCAGACTGTTCATTTAATGTTCCTGTATGTTGCTGTGTGGATTCTGACACTGGAGAGCTTCTGACACTGGAGAGCTTCCCCAGCCAGTGGACTTGATTTAACTCAACCTGTATGATATACAGTACACTACGCTGGGAAATGTAGATAATTGTTCTACATACTGTTTTGTGTGTTTGTAGTTGGCATATCCAATAGCTCCGATGCTAGGGTGGTGTTGGCAAATGCAAATGAATCAAGAAGGCCATGTAAACTCTGTCAGCAGTCATAGGAGAGCATGATGCACAGTGGTGCAGGTGAAGGACCTGACAGGCACAGCTCACATGTTGGACAGCCTGGTGCTTGGGAGCCTTGAGAGGTGCTATAAAAAAACAGGGTGTAATTAGAAATCCTTGGTTCTTACCATAACACCACATACCAACGAAAGCCTGTCTATACATGTTATCAGATTTGTTATAATTGCACTTTCACTGGGGATTTTACAACACATGCTCTGACTTGAGACTGGACACTCATTTTTCATATGAAATTGCACCTGTTAATTTATCTATACAAAACACATAAACACATTCTTTTGGAGTTATGATGTTAATACAACTGATGCTTTTTAAACAATATACCCTGTGTGTAAAAAACGCTTTTTCTGCCTGTATGTGTCTGCTTGGACTTTAAAGTTTGGTTCAGCCAATTCATCTGGCCCCTCCCTTACCGTGATGTGATAGATAGGACTGAGGTCTATTGCATTTGTGGACCCCCGACTGTGTAAGCAACTGAAGCACCAAGTATAACAAGCAGAACACTGGTGGAAGTGCAGCTGCAGTTTGTGCCTCTCACACAAAGCTGCTGGTAGCAATAACAAGCCTTCACAGGCACCAACGGAGAGACATTATGTGTGAACCAATTATTCCTCTACAGTGAACACAACACATGGGCCTACTATATTCAGGTAGCACACAATGATTCTCTCAAAGGGCCATAAAAGTGCTTGTAGTGATGGTCAAAGCTCCACTAGTCTCCCTGTGTTTCCAGCAGAGACACACAGAGTCTGGCTGCATACGGCTGGTTTAGTTCTGACTTGCAGCTTTCACACAGGTTTCAAAAGGGCAACAAACTGTGTTAAAGTCCTGTGTTTGACCCATCCGTCCACCCTGGCCTCTCCCTGTGCAGACTCTGACTCTCCCTATACTCTGTTCATTATTTACTCAAACTGTTATTGCCCCCTGCTGGTTAATGCACCTTCAAACACGTGCATTTTTCATGCCCCAGCAAGGCAAAACGTGACACTAGTCTAGGCTAGGCCCATGGTGGATCAGTGGGTCTATTACACGCTTTGGCATGATACTGGGCTGATAATAATAAGATTTCAATTTCCTTGAAGGTTGCCAACTCCTCGCTCAGTAAGAGGAACTGCCCAAACAAACCAAACCTGTATGTGTGTGAGTCTTGTTTGAGTGTACCCACAACTGAAGGTACTCCCTCCTCAGAATGTGGCCACAGCAGTCCAAGTGAGGAGGGGCAGCGGGACCACGTGATGAGGACAAGAGGCAGAGGAAACAGATGCTGAGAAGCCTGGACCCCCATGGAACCCCCCTGTCCTACCTTGTGGAATTTAAGTAGTATTTAAGTAGAAGTAGTATTTATATATATATTTATAAGTAGAATTTAACGTGACAAATTGTCACCTATTAAAGGTTTTCAGACTGTGGCACCGTCATCATAAGGACAGTCATCAATTGTGTTTGTTTTCATTTTTAGACTTGATGTTATTTTGTACCTGCATTAGGTTATTTCATCCATTTTAAACTCTTTTTAATCTATTCCTAGTCACTTTAGTATTTTTTAAGGGGCTGTCTTTAATTTCTTTTAGCTGAGCATTTTTTATTGCTGGGGTTTTTTATTGATTCTAACAGAAGTCCTCTTGTTGCTGTTCATTTTTTAATACTCAAAAATATATTGTTTTGCTGGTCAAATAAGAACCTGACACCACCACTGATTTCCAGATATGTCTGCTCTATGGATCCTAAATTTATATTTTTTGCTTTAGACAGTTTAAACAACTTACTAGAAAACATTTGTTCTCGTTTGTCACTGTCAATATCAGTTTTTATTTAGATTTATTGTATTGTGTTCCTGCTTTTTGTACCAGTCTGTTGTTATTGTGTACATTGTTGCACTGAAGAAAGGCATTTTTCTTGTAGTAAGAATGTTTTTCCAATCATCTTAACATTAATCAATACAATGAAGGTACATACACCCCATATAATATATAGAACTGGGCAATACAAAGGTGAAGCATTGATTGATTAGTTTATGCTAGTTAACAAAACACTGTCCCTGACCTCCAGAAAAAGACTCATTACAGCAGTTCCCAAGAAACCCTACCCCACTGATAAAAAATGATTATAAACTGAGAGCTTTAACTTCAACCGTAATGAAATGCTAGGAAGAGAAGAAGAGTTTTGTTAGCCAAAGCAGATTCAAATCCACTTTTAGATCCTTTCAGTGCTTCCTCTGTCCTTAGAGAAACATTTAAATATTTTCCTGTAAATCTCCTGTATTTTTAAACTCTCTTAAAAAAGAGAAAGTTGACGGAAGGCCTAACTGCATATTTGATATGATCACTACATTCCCCTCAGCAGGTGAAAGCAAGTGGAACATTAGCTGTAACATCTATTGATGAGGAATCATTCACTCAAATGGCACCTGCCAATAAAAAAAGACAAGAAGAACAACAAGAAGACAGATGAATGTGAGAGGGATCGAGTACCTGCCAAAGGGCTAAAAGTCTAAAAGTATCTCACCAAATGGGAGGATGCAAGAGCAACGCTGGTCAAGTCAAGCTTTTTGTAAAATATGCCACATAGAAATTAGTGTATCACATGGGGCACATGCTCCACCAGTGACTTGTATTTATACTAGCTCTGCCATCCATTTTCATAACCACCCTCTGATACCAATTGTCTGCCAGTAGCCTCTCCCAAAATCAGTACTGAATCATAATGTGTGAGTGATGTGTACATGTCCTTCAAATAATCTATTATATTTCTGATTCTGATCACCTAACTGTCGCCCAATGTAGGAACTAGTTAACTCAATCCTTGTTGCTCTGGTACTTTAAAGCAAGTGGTTGCCTAGTGGTGATTTTAAGATTCACTTTGTGTAGCCTTGTATAAATGTAAGGGGGATGTGGACAGTGATAAGGGAGGTGGGACGGCTCAGGGCAGGGCGCTCGAAAATTTCCCTTATTTTCTAATCCCAGTGCTGACAGGTATAGTGTGTCCTAACCAGCCTTGCATTTAGGAAATAATCATGGTGTCAGATGATGATCATACTGATATAAGAGAGAGAGAGAGAGAGAGAAGCAGATCTACTAAAAATAAATAAATCCGATAATTTTTGCCAAATTATCAGGAGCAATGGTCATGCCTCCACCCCTCAAAACTGCTGCGCCATGCATTTTGCACACTGAGCAATTATGGTTTTGCCATACATCACCAAGGAGCTTCAGGTAACAATGCAGCTAAAGCTGTAGTTAGAAAGGCCTATGTTCCTGAATAGTTTTTCGAATACACATTTTTTATTTTTTTTCACTAGGCCTGAATGATGTGTGGCTGTACAAGCTGATTCAATTGACTATATTTAAATAAAATTAAAATTTTTAACAGACATTTATGTGTTATTCATAATTGACAGTGTTTTACATTGCAGCACAATATGTGCTGTAGCTAATCAAAACTCAGGTTAGTCTAATTTTCAGGACAAATAGGACAGGATTTGGGATTCAGGACAGCTGTTTGTAATCAGGGGATGTCCTGAATTTTTCGGGAGGACTGGTCACCTTCTCAGTTCAAGCTGTTTTTGAGAGAAATGGTCAAAATGGCACGACAGCTGAGGTCCTGCATATGAGACTGAATTAGGTCAAAGCCAGCCTCTGAGGATCAAATGTCACCACAAATGTCATGGCCACTACAGTAAATGCCACTCTCCAAAGTTTGGACAAGCTTTTAAATCATCTGTAGAGTGAGGCCCCTTGACCACCGGTGACGGTACAGCTTTCAGTCACTTCATGAAACAACCACACATTTATGTGGGTGGTAGTGTTGTCAGTAGTGAAGGTTCAGCTCACCATTATTGCTCAGTTAAAGATATTTTTTGGCTTGAATCATCACTGATTTTCATCAGAAGGGAAATTGTCAAACCCAAGACCAGGTTAACATGGACAATGATAGAGAAAAATGAATTAAAGTCATAAAAACAAAATAATAATGATATTAACATGGTATTGCTTATGTAGCACTTTCAATATTCATTCATTCATTCATCTTCTTTACCCGCGCATCCCATTTCGGGGTTGCGGGGGGCTGGAGCCTATCCCAGCTAGCAATGGGCGAGAGGCCGGTCGCCAGCCGATCGCAGGGCTACATATACAGACACACAGACAGACAACTCACACACTCACACTCACACTCACACCTATGGACAATTTGGAGACCAATTAACCTAACGAGCATGTTTTTGGTCTGTGGGAGGAAGCCGGAGTGCCCAGAGAGAACCCATGCATGCAGGAAGAACATGCAAACTTCACACAGAAAGGCCCTGCCCGACCCAGCAACCTTCTTGCTGTGAGGCACGCGCACTACCTGCTGCGCCACCGTGCCGCCCACTTTCAATATCAGATAGTAAAATTCATGTTTCACAAAGAAAGAAGAAAGAAAAAATAGATTTAAGTCAAATGGATTCTGATTTGTTGATAGCCTATTCACTGACATCAGACTGAATTATTTAGAAAAAGAAAATAGTATAACTGTAGAACACGTGGAGAACATGGCTGGGAAGAGCAGAAGCCTGTGTTACCTTGCTTAAGTCGGCCACACACAAAGGGTGGATGATGGGTACATAATGTGTGGAATGTCATTGTCACTGTTGTTGCCATTTGTATCACCAGAACCATGTAAACAAACAAACAAACAAACAAACAATGGAAAAAATGATATACTTCATATAAAGTACCTTTGGTTAGTCAGAGGAAGCAGAACCTGTACCGTGATGGAAGCTACTTGAGCTCATTTTATAAATTTTATTACACTTTTACAACTTAAACAAATGTATGAGGTCTTACACCCCCCTCTGGAACTGACATCTGATTTATCTCATTTCTACCAGAAGTCACACTTAGATTTGGTGCAGTTCACACTTTAGCCACTAGATAGAGGCAGAGCCCTTCAGATTCCTGACCTGAGGTTTTGCAGGTTCCAGCACGACACTTTCTTTGTCACGAATCCAGACAAGTATCTCAGCCAGCTTGGTGTCAGGTTGGCAGGTCAAATGACAGACAGGACATGCTTTTTGGTGCGCTTCCTCCGTAGCATCAAGGTGGAGGTCAGCAGCGCTTTTAACAGTAATAAAGAATAATAAAAACACCACAACTCAGCCCTCCGACTCCCTCGTGCCCCTAGTGATGACTTACTCGGAGAGCACACTTAAACTTATAGGATCTCTCTGAGGGAATTTCCGGGGGGATGAGGGACACTTGTGAGTCGTTGAGGGGGTGCCACATGATCTCCGCCTACCGAAAGAATAAGAACCTAAAAGATATCCCGGTGCACACAAATCTGAAGAGGAGCAGCGGTAAGGAGGAGGCGCTTCGAGGCTCGGAGATTGCGTTTGTCACTTGACAATTGGTTTTAATGCCATTAGATGCAAGGCCTGCCACAAACTATATGTGGGTGAGACTGGCAACTAATTAATTTTAAGAATTAAACAGCAAATTTTTAAGATGAACAGTGGGAACGGCACAAACACTTTATACGCTCATTTTAAACTCCATGGCCCCCACAACCTCCAGAGTACGGGCCTGGAGAGCAATCAAAGGTGGTCCACGGCACAGCAACAGGCAGCGGAGAGGAGATGGATCCATCACTTAAAGACCGTTCAACCAATGGGACTAAATGAAAAATTCCAAGGAGGATCCATCCATATCTCTCTCTTTTTTAGCTGAATATTGTTTTATGACTGTCTTGTCTTGTGAATTTCATTTTAATCTATTTATTCATGTATTTATATTTTAATTTTACGTATTTTACTCTATATTTATGTTTATTCAGCAAAAAACAAAGGTCACCAAAATTGGCAGGTGGTTTATAAATTCCACACACGAGTCAGGCACATAAAATGACACTCTTTGACCACAAAGTGGTGCTGTAACAATAAAGTTTACATTTTTGCAATTTCTCAATTTTCTCCTATCCTATTTTTGAAACAGAAACCTTTGGGCCTCAGGATCATCTACAGACTTCACGGATTTAAAGTTATCACTGAAATGTTGATAAGTCAGTCAATTCAGAAGGTATACATTTTAAAATGGCATGTTTATCACAACAAATCTAAATTTGAACACATTTCTCATCAGGGAATGACTCGCGCCTAGCTTGTTTAGGCTGAGGCCGAAATCTGGGTGGCTTCTTTATTAACCTCCTTCTCTTCCCTTCTTCCTATAGCCTTCACCAGCTAGACGGGTTAGGGTTTTTTGTTTTGTTTGCATGCATCACACGCACTTCTCCGATCCACACACTGCATTCATTTCTGACTAATATTATTATTATATTTTATTTTAAGATGACAGAAAATGTGATATAAACCTGATGACAACTGTGTAATTAGTCTGTCTTCTATTTATCTGTAAATGTATAATTTTGGTCAATATTTTAACTTGAGCAGCAGTAATTCTCATAGACCTCCTTGTATTGAACGTCGGGGTTGTGGAAACAAAAGACAGTTGCTCACCAGCAGAGCTGATATTCTAGAGGTTAACCTGCTGACTATAAACCACATGGGCTTGGGTTCAGAACTGCAGGGAAGCTTCTGCTATACAATAACATCTCACCATTTTTCAAAAACCTATGACTACAGATCACCAGCAAATGCAGTATTTCACTAATTGTATGCAGAACCAAGTTAATGTTTAGTGTCAAGTGCTGTCAGTGACAGCCGTTTTATCCTGATGGCTGAGTGCTCTAAATACAGGCCCTGTAACTGAGAATGTTGCCTAAGTTAAAATCCAGCCTGGATCCAAGGTTTGTATTTGTGACGCAAAAACCATAAATTTGGTAATGCCATTTTGGCATTATCTGGAAAACAGCTGGGAGTCAAAATTCTGTCATCATTTTTATCTCTCAAGTCATCTGCATCAAGTCTTCTGCTATAAAAATGTTCCGCAATCTGCTTGGACCCCAATAATTGGCTATAATTTTTCTCAGGATTTTACTGGAATCTGTTGGCAGACTTCTGTGAGCATCATACACCACCTTGATGTTTTCTCTCATTGCAGTCATGCCACATATGCTCAGTGCCACAAGTCAGAAATCAGAAAAAGCTTTATTGCCAAGTACGATTTTACACATACGAGGAATTTGTTGTGGTGAAGTTGGTGTATGACACATCTACTAAAAATAAGAGTACAAAATATAACAATATAAATATGTATACACAAGTCTGTTTTTTGTTTGTTTGTTATTTTCCGGAAACACAGTCTGTTTTTTCAGAAAGAAGTCTAAGCTGAGTGTTAATGTAACGCATAGAGTTGTGTCTATGTCAATGTGACAAGATGAGGCAGAGGTGGAATGTGAAGAGTGTCGGGGGGGTTCCGGGCCTTGTTGATAAGGCTGACAGCAGACGGGAAAAAACTGTTCTTGTGGCGTGAGCTTTTGGTCCTGATGGACCGCAGCCTCCTACCAGAGGGGAGTGTCTCAAAGAGTTTGTGTCCGGGGTGAGAGGGATCAGCCACAATCTTTTCTGCACGCCTCAGGGTCCTGGAGGCGTACAGGTCCTGAAGAGATGGAAGATTGCAGCCAATCACCTTCTCTGCAGACCGAATGACACGCTGCAGTCTGCCCTTGTCCTTAGCGGTGGCAGCAGTGTACCAGATGGTGATGGAGGAGGTAAGGATGGACTCAATGATGGCTGTGTAGAAGTGCACCATCATTGTCTTTGGCAGGCTGAATTTCTTCAGCTGCCGTAGGAAGTACATCCTCTGCTGTGCTTTCCTGATGAGGGAGCTGATGTTCGGCTCCCACTTGAGGTCCTGGGAGATGATAGTTCCCAGGAAGCGGACAGACTCCACAGTGTCAATAGTGGAGTCACAGAGGGTGATGGGGGCGGGTGAGGCTGAGTTCTTCCTGTCGTCCACAACCATCTCCACTGTCTTTAGAGCGTTGAGCTCCAGGTTGTTCTGGTTGCACCAGGTCACCAGATGGTCAACCTCCCACCTGTAGGGCGGACTCATCGCCATCCGAGATTAGTCCGATGAGGGTGATGTCGACTGCAAACTTCAGGAGCTTGACAGACTGGTAACTGGAGGTGCAGCTGTTTGTGTACAGGGAGAAGAGCAGAGGAGAAAGAACACAGCCCTGGGGGGATCCGGTGCTGATGGTCTTAGCGTCGGAGACGTGTTTCCCCAGCTTCACGCACTGTTTCCTGTCAGACAGGAAGTCTGTAATCCACCTGCAAGTGGAGTCAGGCACACTCAGCTGGGAGAGCTTCTCCTGAAGCAGAGTTGGGACGATGGTGTTGAAGGCAGAGCTGAAATCCACAAACAGGATCCTAGCGTAGGTTCCTGCGGAGTCCAGGTGCTGGAGGATGAAGTGGAGGGCCGAGTTGACTGCATCGTCTACAGACCTGTTGGCTCTGAAGGCAAACTGCAGGGGGTCCAGGAGAGGGTCAGTCAAGGCCACATTAATTGTTTTTCAAACCTAATTTAGATGAAACCACACCCACTAGAAGACAGAGATATGGGACACAATTTGATGAATTGCCATTGCCTAACCGTGGAATGCAGTCATCTTAAAGGCCTTTAGTAACATAAGCTTATTGGCATGACAGCAACTGAAGGGATGTTGTGGGAATGCAGCTGTCAAGGCTTCGTCACACAAAAGTGGGCGATATTTCATCAAAGTGGGTTGGCAAAATGATAGACACTTCAAGGCCCCACCTCCATACGGCTCCCTCTAGGGGGATCGCTGATTGGCTGTCATTAAACACCTCCATGCCTTCAGATTGATCAAAGGAACAGGGCCAACACCAAAGTCTCTTTATGAAATAAATCATCTGTCTTTTTGTTTACTCATGTTTGCTTTCCTACTTGATCTATTATTAATAATACTTTAAATTCATTCATACATGCTTTATCACAAAAAGTAATAAATGAAAAGTTGCAGGTATATTGTTCAAATTAATCTTAACCCTGAATAACACTGTAGAATAGTTGTTGTTAAGTTCATCTGCAGCTTCTTTGCTTCCCCTTCATTGACAAACTATCAGGTTACTTTAGGATTTGTTGCAGCGGTAATATTACTGTAAAGTAACTTCACTGTACATTACTGGACTGCAAGTTCCATTTTTCAAAGGCCAGCCTTTATATAAGTGATTTTTGGTGTTCCATCTAAAATGCTTTCTCACATTACGTGTCAGGTGGTTTGATGTCCTTATTATCCATTCATCTTAGGTCACCAGCAAGAGGACAACAACAGCCTGTCTTATTGAGCAGCAGAGCATGTAATCAGAATCAGAATGACAGTGCAGTGACACCACACACTGTTGGAGTACAGGAGTAAGTATGACCTATTGCAGTGACACACTGTGAATTTTGAATTCAGACATAGTTATTGCAGAGCAGAAATAGTTTCTTCCCCATGTTTGAGTTTTAGTTTGAATTTTGAGTTGAAGTTGAAGTGACAGCTCTTTTTCGATCCAAATACTTGTATGATGAAAAATAAGTCCCAGATGAAGGTTTCTGGTTTATCACAGCTAAGCTTTTATTTTCATAGGTCTGGCCATTCTGCTGTGTTTTCTCTGTACTCACTAAAGTAATATGTGAGAACCCTGCAGGGGAATGCAGGGACAGAGGCACAGATACGTCCAGCACAGCAAGAAACATGGGCAGTAAAGTTTCAACTAAAAATCAAAAGTGAGTACACCTGAAAATTCACTAATTGTAGAAAAAGGCTTGTGTGTGTGGTCTGTAAATGGATGTTTTATTGTTCATCTTCTGTTTTTCTTTGTTTGCCTAAGCTGGAGTTGTATTTCCAACATGCCAGTGTTTTCTGTTGTCTGTCTATTTAGCATTGTAGCAGAGTTCCCAGATCTTATAGCACTTAATTTGGTTAGTACAGTGAT
Source organism: Chaetodon auriga (assembly GCF_051107435.1). Lineage (NCBI taxonomy): Eukaryota > Metazoa > Chordata > Actinopteri > Chaetodontiformes > Chaetodontidae > Chaetodon > Chaetodon auriga. Next base: position 3,665,368 of record NC_135076.1, on the reverse strand, counting down.
GCAACCATAAACATGGTCAGAGCTTAAAATAAAACACAACTTGTAGTAAACTATAGCTTTTATGTCAGGCTTTGCAACAGACTGCAGAGCACCAAACCCATGTCTATCATATGGACCAGGTTCTGTTTTCATTGAAGAGCAGTATCAGCCCTATGTACTGTATGTATATAACTAATCTTTATTCTCTTCACTGTGTGTGTGTGTGTGTGTGTGTGTGTGTGTGTGTATGTGTGCGTGCCTTAGAGCTTGCGTGTGTGTGTGTAACTGCTGGCCTCAGCAGTTTGCTACCATAACCATACGTCATGTGGAGTGATTTGTACATAAATTTGAAGCCCGCTCTCCACACTCCCCAGCCCCCAGCAGCAGGCTTATCGGACAGAGTCAGACAGCGTGCACTTTAATAATTTGATTACAACCACGGCAAGGCAATACTGTAATTATTGCAACTCATGTAAGCACCTGGTTATCTTACTCGCATTAAGGTTGTAATCGAGTAAGCATAACTGGATTCACAGAGCTGGATTACTTTATCGTTCTCTAAAATGATCGTTGGCATGTCTGCAGCTCAGTCTGTTTGCACTCTGTGTTTTGATTCTGAGCACGCACCACAAAGGTTTAGTTTGGGGACAACAGTGGAAAAGATTTAATGCTTCAACTGACACTGTCAGTAACAGAGCTTGTGTAAAGGTGCTTCATGAACCCCTCAGTGCATTCTCCCCAGTTTCCTTGTCTCATGCTGTGGTTCTAAAACATGTGTTAGCAGTAGGCTGAAGTATATTTTTGTAGACATTAGCTGAAATATAAAAGCATTCACATCCAAAGCTCTCAATACTGTCGAAAATACTGGGTAACTGCAAATCATGTTATCATTTTAATTTCACTATTTCTTCAATTTCACAGAACAATCCCAACTCAGGGTTCACTCTTTTCCAGAGCATGCAACCCTCTCCTTAATCATTTCATTCACAGTAATTTAGTGATTCTGTGGTGTGTTTCCCTCCTCACCTCTATCTGCAAGAGTGGAACACACAAAACCCAGTGATAAAACAGAGCAATTTAGCACTGCTCTTCCCTAACTTTTAGAGATTTACTGTAGAGAGACATTCGAAAAAGAACAGTCAGAATCGAGGGAGCAGAGGCTGAAATGTCCTGACCTTTAGACTGTATTTAAGTGTCAAGCTCCAAAAACACTGGATGCCTGGATCCATAATGCAACTTGATAGCATTTCTCTTCAAACCTGCCTAAATGTCCCTATCTTTCAATCGGCACACCTCCATCAGTAACACAAACTCGCTTTTACAAGATTGCACTCCAGATTATTCAAATTATGTCACTTTTTTTTTTTTTATCAGAGTAACTAAGCTCCTGCAGAAGACATGACACTGATGTGACAATGACATGACACTGACTTCTGAGGCAATCCCCTTGAATGTATCACTTGATTCACCTATTTGTTTTTAAATTTTAACATTTAATTTGTTAGTGTAAATGTAAATAACATCTCTACTGTTCACTACAGCGCTGCTCATCATTTGTCATGCGTTTGCACTGTTGTGAGCTCATATTGTTTGATATATGCTGTTACGCGCCCTCCCTTTCCACCTGCAGAGGTGCAGAGGCCTCCAGCAGGAGCTTGAAATCAGGGAGCGCTGTTAAGATAATGTGGCACCCGAAAGCCTCCTTCGAGGTTAGAACCAGCCTGGTTTCATTGTCTCGCTCTCTCTCTCTCTCGGCTCCACATGTCCAGGTTTTGGGATTGGTTTAACCTTTTTGCTGCCTTCAGTACTAACACACACATCCTTCATTCATTCATACATTCCCATCACTACTGATGCAATTCATCTCCACACGTCATGCCTGTATTTGTAAATAGTTGTTTTCCTATTTTCAATAAAATGCTCATCTGGCACATTAACCTGACTTTCCCTTCTTTGTCACATGCATTAAGTCTGTCTGTGACAAGTGGGCATTTGTCCGTTGCAGATGGAACTGATAAGGCTTCTAGAGGAGGTGGGTAAAGTAGAGCTAGTTAAATTTTAACAGCTTTCCACTAACATTACTCTTCATGATAAAAAACAAACACCTTCTGGCAACATTTATAAGCCTCCTTCTGCTCCAGCTGACTCTACAAAGTATATTTTGTCAGCTATTATTTGTCTTGAGAGGCATAATGAAATTATTACCTTTTTTGTCTTGTGTAATTTGGACTGACTACATCATTCTTCCTCCAATGACAGAAATGTATTTGTTAGTGTAAACCTCACTCATTAATTAATGAACCTACTGGAGTTGATTATCGATCTTGTTGGATTGGATAGGTATCCTGAAAGGATAATTCAGCCTGGTATTATGTCAGATTGTTTAAGCGATCACTGTGTTAGATTTTGTGTTTGGAAAATTGTAATTCCAAATTCTCCTACTAAATATATCAGACTGTGACAACGGAAGAGTATTGGTGCAGACTGCTTTGCTTAAGATTATTTATTAACTGGGATAGATTTCAGTTAATTCATTTTGCTGAAGATGCATAAAAATGATCTGATCCTGAAGTTACTAATGTAACCTCTAAACATGATCCCATGAAAGCAATTAGTGTTAAAGGTAGACACTGACTCTGGATCAGCTCACATCTTATCAGCGTTTTCAAATAAAGGGATAAAGCCTTGGCCAAATATTGCTTGTCTAATGATTATGCTAACTGGGAAACCTACAGATACCTGGAGAACTTAAGATGAAAACAATGGAAAATCTAACGATAGCTTTTCTCAGGATTTTGAAGATGATTGAACCACAGCTTCATAAACCACATATGAATCAATAATGAAGTAATTTCTGATCCTTTTCTTATTCCTCGTGGTTTCAATCAGCATTTTTTTTTCTATTAGTGGTTCCAGACACAATTCAGAATCAATTTTTATGTCTGGCACCGCAAACTACTTCTCATGGTCAATTTTCCTTCAGAAAAATCGTCCCTATTGATGTTTTATGTTATATGTGATTTAAAAGAAAGCAGTAGCACTGGCCCAGATGGTTTGGAAGACAAACTGATTAAAGTTGCTGCTCATGTAATAACGTATCCCTTTGCACATTACATAATGTGTCTCTGTCTTCCTGTTGAATTCCTTCGCATATTGAAATGTGCGCGAGTTCCTCCTATTTTCGAAGGTGAAGACTCATCCAATGTGAATAGCAATTGAGTCATTTCTTTTAGTTGTACCATTGTTGATATCTCTCCTTTTTAAAAAAATCAATTATCACAGTACATCCGTCTGTTCAATATTTTATCTTCACACCAATCAGGTTTTTAGAACAAATTTTTCTAACACCCTGACTGCTCTAAAGTTCACCCATGATGTGTTCTCATCCTTTCATAAAGGCCACCTGACATGCAGTTTTTACTGAGCTTTCTACAGCTTCTGATATGGTTGACCATCACCTCCTCCTTGATAAGCTCTGTTGGTTTAACTCAACATGCTCTCCTCTGCTTTAATACCATCTTCAGTCTATTTAACTGTTGAAAAGGGTGTTCCACCTTAGGATCACCACCTTCTTTTTTTCTACATATATTAAGGCCTTACCTCAAATATGCTCAACTTGTCTTGTTCATCATTATACTGATGGAACTGTTTACATTGCTAATTCTGATCAATCAGAAATCCAGTTTTCAGTTCAATATTCTCTTGTTTCTCGACTTGTTTTATGACAATTCATGACGAAGAAGAGGTCATCCTGCAGCATGGTGCTTCTAAACTTCTATTCAGATTTTCAAAACCTTTTACACTTTTTGAAATATCACAGTTTCAGTTATGTACAGTTATGTTTATTTCACATCTCTACATTTCCAGCAATGCTGTCAAATGTTTTTTTTTTTTTTTTTTTTTTTTTTCAGTTCTCAGCATTCAAACTGCATTTTCTTTGAGAAATGAAATTTTTCTGTTTTTATTTGTCTTTCCTACTTCAAACAGTGTTGGTTACCACATTGATCTGCATATCCACCCAAACATACACAACATCCCTTTTTTACATCCACAGAATTTTCAAAGAAATACAAATATATATCTTCCTCTTTCTCTGAGGTCTATGGCTTCTTTCCACTGCTTCAGGACATTGCTATTTTTAAATATTAGACAACCACTTTTTGCTTTTAATTTCAGTCTAATTACAATCTTCTCCTTATTAGTGCTACAAATAAATGGAAGACAAACTAATAGATCTGTTATCCTGGTCATTGTGTTATGTGCTGCAAGCACACTCAAACAGAACAAGTAACCCCAGTGATGTACTCAGGGAGAGACTCAGGAGGACGGGTGGATAACTGAAAAAAATACTTATTTATTAAACATGCAGTCCAGAAAAATTGTAATAAAGGGCGAGAGCAAACAGTGCTCTGAGCTGGTCAGAAACAAAAACTCCTTTTTTCACAGGCAAGACGGGGCTGGGCTGAGGGCTCAACAACAGGACGGGACTCTGAAGAGGAGAGCAGAGAATCCAAGTCAGCATAGGCACGAGATCAGCGAAGATCAGAAAAAGGGTAACTGGTAGAAATATCACTTAGACAAGCAGACGATTCCATGAATACTGGTGAACTGTGTCGGGCTTATATACAGGCAAGTGAAGGAGTTGAGTGATGAATGATGACTTGCAGGTGTGGCGGGAGGCAGGGCTGGCACAGGTCGCCGGCAGGTGCAGCCCATACACAAATCTAGACGAACAGGGTAGACAGCACAAGACCACAAGAGGGCAGGGAACACATAGAAACAACAGGGCGAGGAGGAAAACAAGCACTACCTAACACATTGTGTCCAGTTTTCTCTTTTAGAACAGCATTAGCAGTATTTGTTATGTAATGTTATTTTTGCTTGTATGTAATTTATTGTCTTTTTGTGTCTTACCAAACAATCAGTGTGTACTTATGGCAACTTGTTAGCAGCCAAGGGACCTCAGTATAACAGGGTTTCATTTCCATTCCTGTTGAAACTATCTATCAAAGATTTAAAAAATGAAGCCAAATTTGTGTGTAAGAATAGAGAATTACTTTTGATACTTTACCTAAGTAACAATGTAAGTATTTTTACTTTAATATGTATGAATTTTCACTGAAATAAGATTTTGAATGAAGGATCTATATTTGTTTATTTTGTTATTTAAGTGTTTTTACATTATTGTATTGGGCAAACTGATTGAACAGCCAACATTTAAAATTTCCTTTTCATGTAGACATGAAGGCAGAACAGCTTGAATTAAAGGGCTTGCACTTCAGCAACCTGCATGCAGGCCAAACAAGCAAAGAAATCTAATAGGGCTAAGACAGAAAAGACAGCCACACACAGGCAGCAGGCCAAAAAATGGGTAATAGAACATGTGCAGGTTTAAAGGAACACAGGCGGGAACAGGTACAGGCAAAGTGTTAACAGAATGGAAAGGTGTGAATTTGCTGAGGGCATCTGGTGATAATGCCAAGATAATTATAAGCTTTATTTTTAAAGTGATAAGTGATAAGGCACATTTACTTAAGTACTGTACTTCAGTACACTTTTGTAGTATAGTTTTCTTAAGTATGTCTGCTACTTTAAACTTATACTCTACTACATTTCAGAGGTTAATATTATACATGTATATAACTGCTTTAAACAGCAGTTAGTTTGCAGATTCCAAACAAACAAACAAACAAACAAACAAACTAGAACAAAGAAATTATCATGTATTAACTTAAATTTAGTATATAAAGTACAATGTATGTAAAATAAGCTTCACCATTCTCAGCTGTAACATTAAAGTGATGAAAATCCATCAATAATTAACACCCACTAATAATATTAAATGGGCCATTCTGCATGGGGAGTACTTGGTGCTAATGTCATTGTACTCTTTATTGAATGCACGACTTTTACTTGTGACAGAGCATTTGTACATTGTGGTACTACTACTTTTACTTATGTACAAAATCAATACAAGTAGTGCTCTCTTCATTCAGTCTTGACTTTACTTAAGTAGCATCAAAATATACCAAGTACCAAAAGTAAAAGACCCATTTCAGAAGCATATTATACTGTATAATTGAATTATAATCAATGGTAGATGAATGCACCTATTGCTTTAATGTTGCACCTGGTAAAGGTGGAACTAATTTCCATTCGTTTAAATACTGCTATGTAGCTTCATATTTAATATTATATCATATTTTATTTGCTGTTAATATTTTATATTTATAATGTGAACATGTAGAGTAACTAGTAACTAAATGCAAATCATCCCATTAATGTGGTGGAGTAAAAAGTACAATTTTTCACCTTGAAATAAAGTGGAGTACAAGTATGAAGCAAAATAAAATGGAATTATTCAAGTAAAAGTACCTCAAAATTGTACTTAACAATAGTACTTGAGCAAAAGTAGCTACTTAATTTCTTTATATTACTGGAGAGATCCCCTCCAAAAATAATTCCAAAGAAAGTGATGGAAGACAAAATGTAGTTGTCTTTACGTATACAAAATGCTATTAATCTATTTTACATCATACTGTGATGCAGAATATGCAGACAAAACATAATCAGGAAAGTAACCGCATTTTATCATGCTGCATTTTGTTTGATGTTTTCTCCATATCCAAGTGGTGTTTTTATTGCTCAGATGAAACACAGGATGCCAGAGGGTTCCGGGTCTACCGGTAATTACTTGTAGACGTCAGTTTCTTAGCATGTGCCCCCTGTGTCAAAAACACTACAACATAATTAGGAGCAACACTCTTTCAAGTAGAGAGTATATTTGATCGCATCAGGAACAGGACAAACCCACGCCTGAACAAGGTAAAACAAAGGAATTCTGGAGAACTTCCTCTCTTCACTCTTAATACATTTTTCAAATAGCAATATAAATGAGGTCTAGTCATGAGGGTTATGTTTTAGGCTTTGCTCAACAGCATGGCCCAAAAGTATCTAAGAAGCAAGCGTTTCATCTCACAGTTTCTTATTATGTATGAAAATGAGAGCTACTGGTTGAGCTGGTGTTTGAAGTGTCATTGTCAGCTGAGATTCACAGTGCTTTTTTTTTAGGCTTTTAACTTGCATAAAGAATTTTCACCATAACAGATAAGACCTTGAAATGCCCCACAGCATTCTGTCTTCAAACAAATGATGCTTTTTAAGAAAAGTTAAGGGTTGTTTATCACCAACTATTTCATTCTTCTTTGTGAAGTTGTTTAAGTCAGGACTGTGCCATAATGAGTGTGATTGTGGATAAGTATGTTGATGTGTGTGCATGCATGTGTATGTGTTTGTCTCAGCCTGAAGTACAGGCATGTTTGATCAGATGAGCATAAAATACATGCTTCTTTGTGTGGTCCGGCATCAAGTGTATAATTGTGTTTAATAAGCAAGACAAACCATTTGTATTTGCATAGTACCCTTCAACTGTAAGGCCATGTAAAGTGCCTTTTGTAACATCTTAAAGCACCGAAGGTCCAGTTTGTAACATATAGGGGCATCTATTAGCAGAATGTGGCAGAAATAGAGTAAAATATTAATTAAGTATTGGTGTGTTAGTCAGGGGCGGCTGGCCGAAAGAGGGCGCTAGGGCGCCGCCACCTCTGTCTCACATCATGTAGAATCACACAGCCCTTCCTTTAATAAAACGTTTTTTTAAAATGACTTTTACAAGCATTTTCTATGTTTTAAAAAGGTAAAATGAATAATATAGTCTGAAGTGAGTTACTAAAATGTAAAATCTGCACTAAATAGTCAGATTAGAAATGTCCTACGTTGTCTACAGTTACTAACAGCTGACATATATCCGGCCACGTGGCCCACACATCTTTCCCCATTGACTCCCGTTATAACTTTGGCATGCGAGAAAAGGAAGAAACTGAGAGTGAAGGAGCTTGGACCTGACTGGCCAGACTGTTACGGCTTGAGAAGAGACAAGGCCAGGACCCAAATGCAGAGGCGGCAAAACAAGGTTTATTGTAGAAGGTGCAACAAAAAATCACCTGAACCAGGGAATGACTGCTTGCAAGCAGAACAGAAAATCACCACTACGGGGAAAAAGGTACCAAAAGCAAGATAAGAAAAAACTAGGCTTAGCACGAAAGTAACAAAATAACTCAAAACTCAGCAACGCTGGAACGAGCAATCAAACGCTAAACAAAAGGCGACTGTGAAAACTACCACAGCGGGGATAACAAGAGATTCACAGGAGGCAGGAGGAGCGAGACGAGAGAAGCGCAAGAACTCAGTGCGAGCTGTGTTCGACCTGGAGCTAGGAATAGTCTGGCACCGGGGCAGAGCATGAGCTGGCTTAAGAAGCCCCGTGATTAAATGATGAGGTGCAGGTGCGTCTCATGAAGCTCACATCCTGAGTGACCTGGCCCCGCCTCTCTCTCTCGCTCCGACCCGCTGAGAGAAGGAAAGAAAAAAAAAGCATGTGAACAGGGGAAAGGACAACTCAGGACCACAGCCTTAACACAGATGTCTTAATTAGACAGCAGTCTGTAGACAGAGGGAGGAGATATACTCTTTTTCACGGAGCTGGTATGAGAAGACGTCTTGGCTAACTGGATGGAGTGAGGCAGGTGTTTTATTTTGCTTCCCTTGCCTGCTTTTCCAAACCAAGGGAACTGATCAAGCGTGATCAGGCACTTTTGGCTTAAAGCCTAATGGTTTCAGTTATTTTCTTTAGACAAAGTGACAATTTTTTGTTGCTTTGATAGTCTTAAATATGAGGATTTGCTGTGTTTTCAGTGTCATTTAAGGTTGTTAATATAAATGTTAGCTAGAAGCACTTTGGGCTTTAAGCCTGATGGTTTGATTGTTTTTTTTTAAACAAAATGTCCAATGTTTGTTGGTTTCATCTGTATGTATTTGGTGTTTTTTTTTTTTTTAATTTAATTTGAGTATGTAAATATAAATATGTTGTTCCAAACAATTAGCTGGACAGAAGGAGCACTTGGTACTCTTGGAAGCTGTGAAAATGAATTGTTTCTCTTTTTACTTTTGAAGTAAAAAATATATTTATACATTCTTGGTTTGTTTAATGATGGAAAAGGACATTTTAAGGGTTTGTGTGTACCAATTATATCTTATCTGGAGCAAAACATATGAAACACTGGGGAGATAAATTCAACTTCACTAACTGGTAACAATCACCTGCATTTAACTGTCTATTTGTAAACATAATATACATTAATTCTTGTGGACCGGTGTTGCCAACTCCGCTTTTTGGTTTGGTAAATTAAGTGCGCCCCCCCCCAAGACAAAAATTCACCAGCCGCCACTGGTCATCAGGGAGGAGTGGAAGAGGATTCCAGTGGCAACCTGTGACACTCTAGTGAACTCTACGCCCAAGAGAGTTAAGGCAGTTCTAGAAAATAATGGTGGCCACACAAAATATTGACACTTTGGGCACAATTTTCACTTAGGGGTGTACTCACTTTTGTTGCCAGCAGTTTGACATTAATGCCTGTGTGTTGCGTTATTTTGAGGGCACAGCAAATTTCCGTTGTTATACAACAACCTGACCCTCAACACCTAGAAGACCAAGGAGCTCATTGTGGACTACAGGAAACTTTCCCTTACCAGAAGCCTTGGATGAACAGAAAGGTCTGCCTCCTACTGAAGAAACACAACGCTGCACTCAGATCTGGCGATACAATGGCCTACAGCTCATCCAGAGCTAACCTGTAGAGGGCCATTAGAGAAGCTAAAGATGCTCGCAAGCTACAGATTGAGGAGCACTTCCACAGCAACGCCGACCCCCGCTGCATGTGGCAGGGCATCCAGGCCATCACAAACTATCAGCCAAAAAAGAAAGCCCCACCAACCAGCAATGCCTCCCTCCCTGATGAGCTCATCTATTTCTACATTTGCGTCGACCAGGATAACAAACAACCAGCCATCGAAACTGCTCCCCACCCACATTCAACAGCCCCTCATATTCTCATGATGTGCGTTCTGCACTCAGAAGGGTGAATATTCGTAAGGCTGCTGGACCTGATGGCATACCCACCTGCATGCTCAATGCCTGTGCAGAACAGCTGGCTGGGTTCTTCACTGACATCTTCAACCTGTCACTGGCTGAGGCAGCAGCCCTCATGTGCCTCAAGACCACCACCATCGTGCTGGTACAGAAGCAATCAGTTGCACTGGGCCTTAATGACTTCCGCCCCATCGCACTCCCCTCCATCCTCACCAAGTGCTTTGTGTGGCTGGTCCTGGCTCACCTCAAATGCCGTCTTCCCCCCACAATAGACCCCCATCAGTTTGCCTACCGCCCAAACAGGTCAACGGAGGATGCCATCTCCACAGCACTGCACTCCACCCTGACGCACCTGGACAACAACAACACCTGCGTGAGGATGTTCTTCATCAACTTCAGCTCAGCATTCAACACAGTCATCCCCTCCAAGCTGGTCAACAAACTCAGTAACCTCGGCATCAGCAGCTCCCCCTGCAACTGAATCCTGGACTTCCTGACCAACAGACCCCAGTCAGACAGACAACCACACCTCCGCCCCCCTGACCCTAAACACGGGCGTCCCACAGGGCTGTATGCTGAGCCCTCTTCTTTACTCCCTCTTTAACCACGACTGCGTGCCTGTGCATGGCTCCAACTCCATCATCAAGTTTGTAGACGACACCATGATATGTACAAGGTGATAGGCCTGAGTAACAACAACGATGAGTCAGCTTACAGGGATGATGTTCAGCAGCTGGTGATGTGGTGTGCCGACAACAACCTGACCCTCAACACCAAGAAGACCAAGGAGCTCATTGTGGACTACAGGAAAACTAAATGTTGCAGTCACATCCCCATTCACATCGACAGGGCTGAGGTTGAACGTGTCTCCAGCTTCAAGTTCCTGGGTGCCCACATCTCCGAGGACCTCTCCTGGACCCTCAACTCCTCCGCCCTGATAAAGAAGGCTCAACAGCGTCTCTACTTCCTGAGGAGACTGAAGAAAGTTAACCTGGCTCTCCAAGTCCTTGTTAAATTCTACTCCTGCACTATCGAGAGCATCCTGACCAACTGCATCTCAGTATGGTACAGCAGCTGCACAGCCTCCAAACGGAGCAACAACACACAACAACACAGAAAAAGCAGTGTCTAAGAAGGGCACGCAGCATCAGCAAAAACAGCTGCAACCCCAACCATTTGCCCCCCTCCCATCTGGTTTTAGGTTCAGGAGCCTCCGTGCCCACATTAGCAGGCACAGGAACAGCTTCTTCTCCAGAGCTGCTACCCTGCTGAACTCCGTCCCCAGCAGCCAGCCCCCCCCCCCCCCCCCCCCAACCCCACCACCCACTGACATTGATACCACTTTGTAAACTGCATTTTGTTGTCTCTGTGCTGCACTCTGACGATAACAATAAAATCTAATCTAATCTAATCTAATCTAATCTTGATAGTGATTAGCATCAGAAAGGCCAAAACCCAATTGGATCATCATTTACAATTTATAGTTCCCCTAACAATGGAGAAAATAATTTTTTCCCCACACTCCAAAACCTGCCCTCAAAACAAGGGTGTCAAATAAATGGAAAAAGACACTTAGGAAACAGATACAGGTAACTCTCTCTAAATCCTCTGTATCGCGGTGATGGCTTGTGCGCCCTCTGGCTTGTTGAGCACAATGAAAACCTAATTAAACTAATTTCCCACAGATGACATGTCTTACTCACTGTGCCAAAGTCACTGTTTCCTCCATGTTCATGTGACATGAAAATGTTACATGAATGAGTGGGCAAATACACTTTGAATAAGTCACATGTGATGTGTAATTGATTCTGTGGATGATGTGTAATTAATCGATGCGTGATGTTTGATTTCACATCAACTCTGTCAGCCCATTTTTTTTCAACCATCAGTCTCTGAGTCAGTTGTATCGATTGCCGTTGTGACACTGCCACTCCATCCATTTGCATTTGTTGAGCGATTCAAGAGGACAAACCACCAAATAATCAATTTTTTCTGATCTCCACCTCAGCAATCAGCACACTGGAGCAATCCTGTTACATATTTATAGTCATTTGCATAGTCATTGACAGCAGGAGCTACGGTGTGGTAAGTGGCTCTTGCATGTCTGCTCACTTTCAAGTTAATTGGGATGTATCAAGAAAAGGTGTAGAGAACCTGGTCTGTGCACAGTTTCATGTAGTGTTTTAGTGAGTACGTACTTTTCATAGTTTGGGAGTTCTCTCGTCTCTTCTCTAAATCTCCTCTGCTCTCCAGAATTCTGGTTGCCTGATACTAACATTATTGCTGAGCTAAGATAGCACCACCTGGTAATATGTTCCTGTCACAAACCTGGTTTGCTGGGTCAGTGGGGCCATTTGGTCCACAGAGAGTGCTACTTTTAAGTTTTTGAGGGAAAACTTAAACCTGGCCATGAATATCTATTGTTTTGCTTTCTGTGGCGTGTCCTGTCTTTACCTGTCAACTTTGCACATCACTCAATAGGTGGTGGAGGGGCGATAATGAGTGCACCTGACACAGAGGGTGAGACCAGACCAGATGCACTGACATGCTGAGAAGGGAAAAATAAAATAAAAACAAAAAAGTGTGGGGCTTGGAAAAATGCACAAGCCAGGTGATGCACTTGAATGGTTGAGTAGCTCCACTGTGTTCAGGCAGCATAAAGTTGTATCAAACAGATCCAACAATCCCATTAAGACATCTCTACACAATCACTTTATCCTGAATAGAGATTAAGAAAATGCATGAACCCACCAAAAAAAAAAAAAAAAAGAAAAGAAAAAATTCTGGAGGGAGGAACTGGTTGGAGATATCTAACAAAAAATATAAAATGGGCATGCATGCTCTGTTAGGATCTGCTAACCTATCTGCTCCCAGTGTTCTCTGCTCCCCTTTTCCCCAGTGTTATGTGTCTGTTTGTCTGTTTCACTGGGTCCTCAGCTGGGTGTTTTCCCTGCACCCAGCTGGCTGCGCCTCTCCAGCAGCGCACCTGGAGCGCATGAGCCTAATAGGAGGTCTAGTATATGAGGAAGACTCTGAGCTTGGTTGGTTGCTGGATTATCCTGATCTCTCCCATGAGTTTCCAGAGCCCGTGCCTTGTGATTTTTCTCAGTCTTGCCAGTTGCTGTCTCGTACACACACTTTCTTGTGGCTGTTTTTCCTTTGCCCTCACATGTGCTTTAGTCTTTTTCTAGTGCCTGTCTGCTGCGTTCAGCCCTTGCTCAGGCACAACCCACCGCGTGGAGAATTGCTTGTTCCACTCACATGAGTGCACCTTCAGTTTGCTGTTCCACTCCTTATGAGTGCACCTTTTGTTCTTTTTCTCTCTGCTCCTTATGAGTGTGTTTTCTGTTCCCCTTATTGTTATAGTTTTCTTTAACTCTTGTCTCTGGTCTGTCTATTGAGTCCAAGCACTACCAAATTTACACTCTAAGTAACAAGAATGATTATAACAAGAGTTATTAAAAAGACGATGACCACTATAGCAAAGTTTTCAAAATAAAGTTAAGTGATTTACAAAACCAAAAATGGTATACAAGATGTAAAAACAGTATAGAGTCCATTCTGAAGATGAGAGTAGTGGGCTAACTTGAAATGATGGTGAACACTGGTTGATTAAGGAATATTCCTCTGACGGTAAGATGAAATCTACATCCTACATTGGCCAGTTGCATATGTGCCATCAGTCTCCCCTCTTACTAAACACTCTCCAACACATCTAGTGATGTAGCCCACAGCATTGCACTGCCAAACTATGACTATATACAATCCCTGATAGCTGGAGATACATTTTCAACAGTCATGACAATATAGTCACACTTGCTTATGTCATGGTACACAGCTTTCAGTTTAACACGGCTTGTATAAGCTTATAGAAAATCCTAAAACCACAACCCACCACAAGACCACCACCTTATGCCATATTCTCCCATCCAACAGTGATTTTTTTTTTTCACCAACCCTTCAAACCTTGAAATGTCACCCGAAGGCAAAACCACTAGCAAAAAAAAAAAGAAAGAAAGAAAGAAAGAAAGAAAAAAGACTTCTGCAGGGCTTCTGCAGACAGCATATGAGACAGGCAATGAGTCACTTCTTACAACTTACTAAAAGCAAAGGAGTCAACCTCTGTCTTTGTCTAAGCCACTAATTGAAACACACTGTCAGTCAAAGCATCCACATGAAAAAGTAGCAATTTTGTGTGTTTGTGTGGGGGCAGGGAATGCATTCTCAGGTTGATGAATTGACGGGAAAAAAGTTGATGCCATGACACACTTTGAATGATAGCCCCCTCATTTGCGCAATGAATCAGAAATGCATGAATAAATGTAAAAGGAAAATACAGAAATGAATACATTTGGGGACATAAATAGGGATAGGGAAAACGCAATGGGAAAATAAAACAGAGATACATAAATAAAACTGAACACATTAAAGATTAATAAATCAATAAATAAGATGGAAAATTAAATAGGGAAATAAATAAATTGGGGAATTAAATTACAACATAAATATCAATTTATGCCACATACTATAGTAATGCCTACAGTTATACATAGTATTATTTTTGGTGAATTTAATGGCATATCATTTATTTCTTTCTTTTATTTTTGATTTTGGTGGTTTTGATGCTCCATAGCAGTATGCTATACAGACTGTAAAACCCCTTGAGTTAAATTTGTGATGTGTGAAATTAAAATTTACTTCCTACACTTCCTATTTTTTGTAAAGTAAATGCCAAAAAACATGTGCTATGATGAATAATACACACTGTATACTTGATAGTATTCATCTAAATGTAGTCTGGAATATGGACACATTTTAAGATTCTTTTCAAACTTAAAACAATGGCTGACAGATCTGATGCTTCAAGCTTCAAACTATCTTCGTTCGTGCAGAAAGCTTGTGCCATCTGGAAGAATAATCTACCCATTATAAGCTCCACTACATTGTTACAAACTACAAATACCACAGGAAATATTGCTGAAGTAGCTCATTTAGCAGAGAATTATATTGTCTACTGTCAGTGCAAAAATAACTTAGGTCATAAAGCTTGACTCACCACAGGAACCATGATCATTACAGCATCAGCACAATACCCAGTTATTACAATGTCAGATGTGTTGTCAGAAATTCTAATGATTTTTGTTAACGGCATCTTTTAATGACCTTGGTTTTTACATGAACTACCATTAGAATAGCTTGACGGGCGATAACTTCACAGTGTCTTATTATCAGCCCAATTAGATAAGCCATTATGTAAAGCTGGCGCTGTGAAATAATAAAAATAGCCAGTTGTGATTCCCACTGTTTCTCCAGGCATAAAGATGGCTTACTAATTGAGTTTGATGAGCTAGATTAAACCTCCTGCCTGTCAGCTGAGGTAGCCTGCTGCTCTTGCCTCCTTCATGTTGTATGTGCATTTTATGTCTCCCTCTGTTACAGCCACCATCAATATTTGTTTAAGCATAGAGCAGGCCCAGGCAGACTTAAAGGATGGATTTGCTATTTTTCAAGACTGTGTGATGCCAACAGTTCAGTGCCCTTTGAACATTTAAACAGTTTTTGCCCACTGCAATCATTCACTCACCTCACTCCTCATACTGGACTAAAGAGATCACTTCATAACATGCATCTAGCTTCAGCACGGAACAGTTTCTACATTAGACTAATCAAAAGGATATCTTCCAAAGTTATGGTGTTTTTAGTCCAGAATTCCCTCTTTAGATATAAACAATTTTTTGATTTGCTAGGATTCAAAGCCAACAAATCATAATGTAATTTTCACTACTAGCAATTCTAATTAATAAATACCAATGAAAGTTACACTTACAATTAGTCATTTTGCAGACACTTTTATCCAAAGCGATGTACATATGAATTCACACACCGATGGCACAGCATCGCGGGCAGTATCTTGCCCAAGGATACTTTGGCTTGTGGATTGCCAAGGCTAAGGATCGAACCACCGACCTCCTGATCGGTGGACGATCGCTCTACCTCCCTAGGCCACAGATTAGATTGGATTGGATTCGATTAGATTAGATTCGACTTTATTGTCATTGTCAGAGTGCAACACAGAGACAACGAAATGCAGTTTAGCATCTAACCAGATGTGCAAATAGTCATAATATCCAAAATATATATATATATACATGTAAGTAGTGCAAGTGGCATGAGGTATAAATCAGTTGAGGTAGGTGCAGGTAGTGCAAGTAATTTCTATGAAACCATAAAAACATGTGCAACACAGTATGTAAACAGGTGAAATGTGCAAATGTAGTGGACATGAAAAAAGGTCATGTGAAAAGATGCATTTCAGTTGTGTCATCTAGCAATGTTATATATAAAAGTTTTAAGTTGTATACAATTGATAAAAAGAAAACGGGTTGTGAAAATGTAAGAAAAGACATTTTATTTTCATAGATTTGTGAATTCAGAAGTGAATTTTAGAAATCAAAAAAGGATGTTCCACCTTCAATGGCTTACATACATATCCAAAATGAATGTGGTAATTTGGGCAACATATCCAACATTGATATGGTAATTAGAGTGATGTTGACAAGGGAAAGTGGAGCAAGAAGGACTTTCTAAAACAGTTTCTGCATTTGACAGAATTTCTTATGTTTACTGACATCTTTCACATAGATCTGAATGCAGATGTCACATTATTCACTGTTCCTACTGAAACACAAGCCAGTTGAGCAGTCTTTGTGACTGAAGAGCGTGCCATCTGTGCACCAACAATGACCCCCACTGACACCTTTTCCTCCTGCCATCTTTCACAACATCAGAATCAGCTGTGCTTGTTCAGCATTTTTAAAATTACATGCCATAGAGCAGGATTGGATGTTAACTGCTTAATTATACCATGCAGTGCACATGTGTGGGAACGTCTGCATTCATTATGTTTCTCCACCCAGGTTTTTTGTTTAATGTATCACCTTTATGTAGCCCTTACTGTGCGCCTTGTCTTCCCCACCACCTGCACCATCACCTCCTCTTCAGCCAACTCTTAGAACAAAGAAGGAACGTGAATCCTCATCCGCTGAGTACGTTGCTTTTCTTTGATTTAAGTATTTACTCTAAAACTTTGAAATTCTTTTAAGATTTAAAGGATTGCTTTGCTTTATCTATATATATATGTGAAGTATCTGAATTCCTTTTTCCTCCTCCTTTTCCATGGTCAAGCATTTTTCAAGCACTTTCAAGGTGCATTTTCTGTTGCAATTGGGTCCTGGATGAACAGGGTTGAACCCAAATGCAGAGCAATTGGCAGTACTGGTGAAAAACAAGAAATTTATTCAATACAATGACTAAACAAAGACTTAGAAGCCAGGAGGCAGGTCAGGATCAACACCCTGTCACCATGGTGAAAGGTTTCACCATGCACAGGATTCCCCCCTGTTCATCTTCTGGAGCCCAACCTCATGACCTTCTTCAGCATGAGGCAGGCTAACATGGTGGCAGGACAGTGAACCACCCTACTCTCTGCCAAAGACCAGCTGACTGCACTGGAATCGGAAATTAGTAAGGCTGCCTGTGCAACTCTCACCCTGTTAATTGCTATCACTCAGGCTAGGATTACATCATGTCAGACGCCGATCAACCAGCACATCTGACTGCAGCAATCCTCTGTCCTTGAGGCATGACAGAAAGATTTCATTGAGACTCCCATCATTTCCCTTCAATGGTGAATATCGTGAAATCAGAGTCACCTGGCATGCCCTCAACACTCTTCTGGTCAATCGTGGGACTCATGTTAATGCTGTTGTGCTGGACTATTTGAAATAAAACACAAACATCATCCATCAAAACACACGCTTCTTGTCAAAATACGGTCGTCCCTAGATCTGTTGACTCAGCCACAGCCGTCACGTACACATCCCCCACACTGTGTGAGCATGTGGCCTCTAACCTTTCAGTTAATAGGCAGCACAAACTCATGTCAGCAAAGCAGTACACCTCCTCTGGCACACACTTAGAGCTTTCCCCACACATGGTTTTTCTGACAAAATGTGTGATAATGAGGCCACAAGCATCATCATTACACCTTGTGTTGACAGTGCACCCACACTCAGTTTTCACCACTGTATACAGGTTTTTCAGTATTGTTCCTATCGCATTTTTTCTTTTTTCTCTCTCTTTCCTTTTGTCTTGTGCTCCTACATTTTTGTTTCTTGTTTGTTTGTCCCGTGTTTCCACTCCTGGCCCGACCTTAAGTGGGTAAGTGGGCTTTTAAAGACAGGCCACGCTCAATGTTTTCTACCAGAGGTTTTATCCTGTCATCTTTCTGTCATCTAGGATGCATTGGGAAATACCTAGGCCACTGTGATGTGTGAAGGCATCGCTTTTTCCAAATTATGACACTAGGTTCTTATCCATATCATAAGAATTACTGCTACAACTGTTACACAGCTTTTCATGCATTTCATTTATTATTAAAGTGTACTGGTCATACAAAACACCTTTTTAATTTGTAACCTTCAATAATAATGTTTTCATGAACGGAATATTTGACCAAATTAAACTGATGCTTGTGTAGCGGAAATCATTTTTGTCATATAATGAGGAGAAATAATCCGTTATTTAATTTATAGTTATTTGGGGCATCAGAGGAAAATTAATTATCAAATTAATTCAGTGAATCCACTTAATCAGTCTGATATTAAAAGACATTACTTGATAAACTGATCTCTGTTTATCTCAAAGGAGTACACAGGACAGCCACTTGGTCTAAATGAGTATTTATTAAGCATGTATCAACACAGGATAAATGAAGTGGCTGATAATCACCTTAATGGACAAAGTGGAACAAACAAGCAATATTGATCTGCTAATGATAAGTAAACTATGCCGTGAATTGAGCAATGGTGAAAGAGAGGATATGACTACCTACAGGTGTGTTCATAATATTGTATATCTGTTGTGAAATGTGAGGGTTAGAACTTTTATTTTGATCAACCCAGTCACGAGCAGGAAATAAGCAGAACCTGCTTACTTTGCGCTGCTTTAAGACTTTCTTGGTTGGGACCAGCAGCAGTGGATGCTGCAGCTGAAAACCTCTTCACAACACTCCAGGGTGGCTTTACTTGAGACGACTTGTGGTTGCTGGGCGACAGACTTTACTCTTCTTTCCTTTGGGACTTTGGAAACACTTGGCACTGCCCGGATGACAAAAACTTCAAACCTCTTTAAGCAAAGCTGTACTAATGGAAAAAAAAAAAAAAGGTCTTTTGACATTTTGAGTTCACTCTTGCAATGATTTGACTTGTAAAATAAACAAACCAAAATCACACGTTACAGGAGCACGTGGCAAAAGAAAGAACAAAGGCAGAGTTGGCTCAAGACAAAAAGGAGTGGAACAAAAGAAAACAATAACTATTGAAAAAGAAAACAATAAGGGATATAGCTAAAGTCAAAATACAAATACCTCAAAACTGTACTAAAATACAGTATTTGAGGGAATGTACTTAGTCACTCTCCACCACTGTTATTAATACATAGCATTTTCCAGACCACAAAAAGATTCATTTATTCCTACAATGCAAAAAGCATCAGAGGAGTAATTCTTCACTGAGGACCTGAGGCTGGAGAGGTTGAGGTGAAAAATCCATCAACATCCCATTTGTTGAATTGATTTTTGTGCTTGTCTGGATGAGGGATTATGTGTGCTACCAGCATGTTAAGATATACAGTCTAATGAGCTGACTGACTGTCTAATTGGAAACACAAATCAATATGGGCTACTGGTCATTTAACAAGCATGTTTTCCCACATCCCATTGACCGTCATATGTGAATTAAGTAAGGAAATTGTAGCTTTGGCTTTTGGACATACATTTACACGTTTTGGTCTCAAAATACAATTCAATATAATGACTTCTACGTATATGCTCATTCATTGCAG
The DNA here is from genome assembly GCF_051107435.1 of Chaetodon auriga. NCBI lineage: Eukaryota > Metazoa > Chordata > Actinopteri > Chaetodontiformes > Chaetodontidae > Chaetodon > Chaetodon auriga. The sequence goes on along the minus strand of NC_135076.1, from coordinate 3,645,498 downwards.
AATGAGTGACCAGGAAGACCTGCCTCCACTACTAAACAAATGATAGTGTTCAAGTCACAGTAAGTCGCCCTAACAGATTCTGAAGGGCAAATCTGAATCTGATAAAAGCTTTCAGCACAATCATATATATATATATTATCATTTCAATTGGACACCAATTACAACAATCTATCCCATACATGGCTATCATATCTTTTGTAGTCACTGTATGTCCTTCTGCATTATATCACTTAGTGTAGTGATGTTGCATTGCATGTTGTGTGTTTTCCCACAGTTTCCAATAAAGGCCTGAAAGATAACACAAAAGTAATTTAATGAGCCAAATATACCTTTGCTGTCTGAAATGCACAGCCGACCAAATGGGACTTGGTGCAACACAAGGAACAACCTGTTGGTAAATTTGGTGACTTCTTAACAAAGTGGTGACATTAAACTTCAAGTGTGGTTTACAGTGTGGACAGCCATCAAAGAAGTCAAGATGGTGATTGGTGTGTGCACACGGAAGCAGCAGAGAAGCAAAGAGTGCAGCATTAAGAGTTTTCATGTGCCCAGGCAGATCTGTGAAAATGACACAGATCCATTTTATTTGACTTTGACCCTACTGACACTACTATCAATAGCAACAAGACGTAGTGTGGAAGTATGTATACTTTTGGCTTTGATCTACCCACCCATGTGAGGATTTAGAATATTCCTGACCTTGGTGCTCTTCAGTGGTTGTATCAAAGAAGATACTCTGGTAGACAGTTATTCTAATGTAACGCTACAACTTTTCTGAAAACATTTTTATAAATTGGTGGTTAGGTTGTCATAAATATACATAGATATGTGGGCCACAGAGCTAGTACAGTAACTCTACCTAATTACTCTGTTCCCTACACTTAAACTGAACTCTGCCTCCAGCATACCTAACAGCACTGTAAGTTCAGCACAGACAGTAGTGTGATCAACACAGCAGCACATAGCGTTAGAGGTCTGACACGTGTTGACAGAAGATCTGACAGTGTATGCTGAGAAATACAGAGGGAGACGTCACTCCACTCTGTTTCATCTTCCCTCCTAGGTGTGACAAATGCTATATTTTTTGGTTAAAAAGGCTGCACATCTAAAATGATGGAGTCCTCCTACCTCACTTTGGTGGGTACTGCTGCTCCACCTCCATCCTCCTCCTCCTCCTCCTCCTCCTCCATGAGTCTCCCTTCATCTGGCAGTAATAAAGCCTCTGGAGAGCTCCGCACTGAGATCAATACAAGCGAGAAGAGAGTGCCTTTAAGCTTCACCGTGCTTTCCTGTTTATTTACATCCCCAATCAAAATGCATCTTCCACAGACTCGTTGCATAATAAACACATGCACGCCAGGAAATACTGTACAGATTCTTACACGCACTTGCACACACAGGTGTTAGGTTTTCATCAATTTTGGGGACATTATATAGACTTCAGCTAATTTCCTGAAGACTAACACTAACCATAATCATAACTACTACTTGCCTAACCCTTACCCTAACCTTAACCCAAGTCTTCATTCTAGAAATTAATGGTTTACATTGTGGGGACTTGCCTTACTTGTAGGAACAAATGCAGGTCCCCATATAACTGTGTAAACAGATTTATGCCCTCACAACGTGAGTAATACATGGGCACACACACACACACACACATACAAACATGCAAACACACACACATACACACACACACACACACACACACACACACACACACACACACACACACACACACTCCATTCAAGTTTCCTCATCCCTCTCTGTGCTGCTCTTCTTCTCTCCTCTAATATCAGAGAAGCACAGAGATCTCTTGTTCATTGATTTAGTGATTATAAGGTTCATTGATTTCCAAAATGTGCACACTTGTACACACAAGGATTACACTAATACTACTTTCTCCTACGGAGCATTAATAAAGTGTTATCTAATACCTGTATATCCAATTTACTGATATATTGTAATACTGTCTTTTAACTACAGATTGAATCCATCCATCCATTACCTGCTGCTAAACCGAGTTCAGGTCACGGTGGCCGCTGCTTTACAAAGGGCTGCCCAGATGTCCTGCTCCTCAGCCACAAACTCCTGTTCTTGGGGGATTCCAGAGTGTTCCCAGGCGAGATGAACTATATGAACTTCCCCCACTGTGCTCAGGGTTTACTGCAGGATTTTCCCCCAGTTGGACATCCCCAGAATACCTCCACAGGGAGAGTCCTCATCAGGTGTCACATCAGCTGACACTTTTTTCAATGGTAAAGAGCAGCAGATCTACTCTGAGCTCCTTCCAAACGTTCTCACCCTAACTCAAAATGGTGTAATTCTTCTGTTTAGAGGCCCCAAAGAGCAGCATCTGTTGATGCAATGATAGCTGACTGTAATTCCAGGATTTTCTTAGTTCCCTTTGTAATAGCAGTCTTCCTGTCTTCTTTCCTGCTGTCCTCCTCTGTTGCCCTCTCCCTATTGCATTGGTCTTTTGCTCCACATTTCCATCTGAGGCTAGCTCTTGATTTTAACAAGTTTCTTTCTACTCTTCTCTGATGTAGGTGCTAATGCTAACTGACTGACCATCAGTCTCAACTTTTAGCCTACAGTAGTATTGTTGCAAGGGAGCTACTTTTAGCTGTGCCTTCTTACTGTGTCACTCCACAGACTCCACAGTTTCATTGTTATTTCATTAGTAGTAATTTTCTTGAAATAAGTTGTAGTTTTTACAGGCTCCTTGAGTATTTGCTCAGCTTTGGCTACCATGAGCAATCTTTATATATCTATATCTATATATCTATTTATTTATATATATCTTTATATGTTCATCAATTACCAAAATGCACCGAATTACCAGAAGATATCAAATCAATATGGTGTGACCACTCTTTGCTTTCAAAACAGCATCAGTTCTTCTAGGTACACTTGCAGTTTTTGATGGAACTCAACTGGTAGGTTGTTCCAGACATCTTGGAGAACTAACCACAGATCATCTGTGGATGTAGGCTTCCTCAAATCCTTGTCTCTTCATGTAATCCCAGACAGACTCGATGATGTGGAGATCAGGGCTGTGTGGGGGCCATACCATCACTTCCAGGATTTCTTGTTCTTCTTTATGCTGAAGATAGTTCTTAATGGCATTGGTTGTATGTTTGGGATCATTGTCCTGCTGCAGAATAAATTTGGAGCCAATCAAACGCCTCCCTGATGGTATTGCATGATGGATAAGTATCTACCTGTATTTCTCAACATTGAGGACATCATTAATCCTGACCAAATCCCCAACTCCATTTGCAGAAATGCAGCCCCAAACTTGCAAGAAACCTCCACCATGCTTCACTGTTGCCTGCAGACACTGATTATTGTACCTCTCTCTAGCCCTTCGGTCAACAAACTGCCTTCTGCTACAGCTAAATATTTAAAATTTTGACTCATCAGTCCAGACCACCTGTTGCCATTTTTCTGCACCTCAGTTCCTTTGTTTTCATGCATAGTTGAGTTGCTTGGCCTTGTTTCCATGTCGGAAGTATGGCCATTGGTTTCTGCCAGTTCTGAGCTGATGTCACTGCTGGACATCTTCCCATTTTGAAGGTAAATAATGATGTGTTGATGTGTTTTTCATCTGCTGCACTAGGTTTCCTTGGCCGACCACTCCGTCTACGATCCTCAACGTTGCCTTTTTCTTTGTGCTTCATCAAAAGATCTTGAACAGCACATCAAGAAATCCCAGTCTGCTTTGAAATCTTTGTCTGGGAGAGACCTTGCTGATGCAGTATAACTACCTTGTGTCTTTTTGCTGTGCTCAGTCTTGCCATGGTGTGTGACCTGTGACATGAAATTGTCTTCCGCAACCTCACCTTGGTAGCCGAGTTTGGCTGTTTCTCACCCAGTTTGAGGCCTCCAACACAGCTGTTTCTGTGTCAGTTAATGACTGTGTTTCAACCTACATGTGAAATTGATGATCATAAGCACCTGTTTGGTATAATTGGTTGATCATACACCTGACTATAATCATACAAAATCCATGACTTTGTGCACAGTTTGTTTCTAGAGTGCAGAGTACAGAACCGTGTTTGTGTGATACACATTGTTGAAAGCGTTTTAATGCAGCACTGATGCCTGAGCAGGCAACACTGATGGACACTGCAGTCATGTATCTGCTGCGAAAGTGATCCTCACCACACTAGTGGAGCCAACAGAAACTCTTCTGTTTCTGTGGGCATTAAAACGAGCATTGCTCACATTGTGTCAGAGGACATTTGCATAAAACTGAGTTTTTGTCTACTTTCCCCTGTTAGTGTCAAAGCTGGGTGGCGTCAGGCTGCCATGCTAGCTCCCATTCACAGTTAATAACTTAGTAATTGTGTTTGCTTGGGAGGAGCTCCTTAAGCTTTTTTCCCAAGATAAAAACAAAATATCTGCTAACTTTAAAGCACATCTCACAGACTTGGGCTGGACAGAGTCTGCTTTGAGTTTGCCTCCATCAGTTTGAGCAAGTTTGTTTATATCTTGGGTTAAGCTTAGGGAGCTCCATCCAAACCCTAAGATTAACCCAAGTCTTCACCCTAAAATTTAATGATTTACATTATGGTGACCTGCACTTTGTCCCCACAAGTGAGATTAGTCCCCACAATATGACTGTGTAAACAGATATAGGTCCCCACAACATGAGTAATACATGGCTACACACACATACACACACACACACACACACACACACACACACAGGCACACAGAGGCACACACTCACATAAAACATCAGCTATTGTTACTAATGCAAATATCAGAGCTTTCATCTCAGCAAAATAATTTTGATTTCCCCCATTTGTTATTGCCAATTGAATTCCATCAGTGAGGTAATGGGTGTTAACAGCTGACAGAGTATATGGCTGATATTCTCTTTCCTAGACCCTGCTGAGATGAAACCTAATCATCGTGGTGGGAGGAGAAGCAGCCAGTGTCTGGCATAATGGAAATACACTAATGAGATAATTATTTCCTCCTTCTCATTCTGCTCCCTCCCTTTCACCAACACTCAAAATCACCAGCACTGACTAATTATCTCCTGTCTCCAAAAGATTAATGATTTATTACTTGTCCCCACTGCACATTTCTATTATCTTCTCTGTCTGACCATAACGTCTGCACTTCAGAATATGTCACAGTGTCTCTCTGTGTCTCTGATCCTGTCACCTCAGAACACAGGCTGGCCTCAGGTCCACTGGTGGACATGTAACCTGAGCCATAACAAGCTTTTTAAATGCACCCATTTACTGTGTGTGTGGTAATCTACAATGATGCAGATAATACTGTAAACACACTATAAAACCTAATCTGTCCAATCTATGTTTTGGAGTGTGTTATTTCAAAAGCAAACAAATTTGAGAACTTACAAGTCTCAGTCCAATATGTATTTAATGAGTTGGTGGAATGGCAAGTGAACACGCTCTCACATTTTGCCACCACAATCCACACAATTCACTTGTTTCTTGGGTTTTTTTTTTTTTTTTTTTGTATATATATATTTTCATGATTCAATTATTTCAGTGGGCCTTTGTGTACCTGACACTCGCAGCATTTTGCTGCTTGTGGTGCCTATGTCAGCAACAAGCAATCAGACAGTTTGATTACAGGTGTGGGTCTTAATTTACAGGTGTCTGGAGCTGATTTAGAGATCATTGCAGGTAACGGGTCAGTTATAGGAATGCAAAACTGAACCCACAGAGGACACCTCTATCCTTGATGTGATTCACACTGTAGCTCAACTCAAGTTAAGAAAAGAACAGTCTCAGGAGCAGCTGAATTTGAATAATTTCCAGCTAAAGAAACTTCAGGGTAGCAGTCTTTCTTTTTTGTGTGCTAGTTTTGCTTTTGTTTTGGAATTCTGAATACATGTCAACAAAAAAATCACTATTGGTTGTGTTTTTAATCAGAGACTACTGGCATCCATGCTGGTGAGGGATCAAGCCCTTGGAAAAACATCAGCACCTCCTCCTGATTGGTCTGTCTACGCTGTACTTGTGTCAACACTGTCCTCAGGGAGTTAACAGTTAGCATGATGACATTGATTAATGATTGATGGCATTGCACAGGGATATGGACATCCAAAATTGGGAGATTGGCAGTCCACATGCTGAAGTATCCTTGGACAAGGTACTGAACCCCAAAACTGCCCCAATGCTGTGACATCAGTATGTGAATTCATATGTACATCGCTTTGGATAAAAGCGTCTGACTAATTGTAATTTTAATTATCATTATCCAATGATGTGGGGGTTCAGGGTTTTTTTTCTTTTTTTTTTTCTTTTTTTGGTATTGTTCTTTTGTGTTTCTGGTGTCTCGTTATCTCTTTTTTTGTGCAGGTTTGGAGCTGTGGCGGCAGGTGTGTTTTGTGGCAGCGCAGCTGATCGGCATCCGGCAGTTACCATGAGTTTTTAAGCTCCGGGTTTTCTAGCTTCTGGTTGTCAGGTCGTCTTGGTATTCTTGGAAATCTAGATAACTATGATATCTTGTATACTGATTGTGATCTCTGTTTCCTGAGTCATCGTTCCTGGTGAGGTTTGCCCTGTCACACAGCTGCTGCTTTTTCCTGTGTCTGTTAATAGATTAATATTTCTGCCTGCCCGCCTCCATAGTTGTGTACTATTTTGTTTTTGGGACTCTCTTTGTTAGTTTGTGAATTTTTGTGTTTGTGTTTTTTTTCTTCCTGTGGAGAGATTTTGGTTAATTGTTCCTTTGTTTACTAAAATAACGGCTACCTGTGTTTTTTATCGTCTGTGCCTTAGCATTAGAGTAATTTTTTTGGTAGGTGATCTCCAGACCTAACAAATGACAAATGATGTTCTAACTTCACTTGTAAGAAAGGGTGCTTAGACGTATTTGGTAATGGCCCAAGACAAACTTTTGTCCATCCTTTTATGAGAGTGTAGTAATGCTTCGTTTTGATTTCCTTGGTTAACAAATGTACTGTACAATGTGCAGTAACAAACTGTAAATTGTGTAGGTGTTGATGGGCTCACTAATTAAATTAACTAATTAAATTAAATTAATTAACTAAACCAATTTCATAGCTTCTATAAATAAGAGGATATAATAATAAGACAGTTTATAATGAAAATAAATAAAGTGGGTTGGTGAGATTTCAATAAGATTCTTGCCTTTTTTTTAACCAAACACTCTCCCTCATTTTGACCCGGTCAAATCAACTGATGTGCTGTATATAGTTAACATGCCTCCTCACTCCCCTCAAATGCACCACTTCCTTGCATATTAGCCCCTCTGACTGGAAAATTTGGGAAGAGATGTAATATTTATGTGATTTTTTTCATTTTGTTATTGCGCTCCAGTTTCCAGCACACAAACACAGTGCATTGTGAGAGAAGTGTTGGGAAAGCATTGTTACGAACTTTCACCACAAGAGGGTACATGACACTAACCAAGAACTTCTGTAAGGAGTGAGGGTATGCATGACATGCACACATCACAGTGCAATGTTAAAGCAGAAGGATGCACAAAAATGTAAGTATATCTTACTGAATGCTTTAGCAAGGGAACAGTTGGGTAGCTATAAGGGCTTCACTGCCCTGCAGGCCAGAATGAAATATAATTTTACCTCTCCAAACAATCTTTGATAAAAATCATTTCAACAATTTCTGTCAAAGTTTTTGTGGGTGGATGTCCTTGTCTTCTCAGACGCTTTTAAAGTACTGAAACATCCTCACTCTGATCAGAGGCACAGGCTGGAGGACAGAGGAGCTGGAGAAAAAAACAATTATTTGCAAACTTACAGAATCCATTAAATACGTCAGAGGTTCTCAAACTTATTATTTGAAGGTTCATGATAGATTTTTATTCAAGGTCAGAGGTCCAGATTAATTAGAAATAACAAATTAACATTTAATCAATTAATTAACATCACATCTCTTGTCATTGGGCCAGCATGAAACTGAGGCAGATGAGGCTTCGTCACTCCATATTTATTTCTGACTCTGACTCTTACAACTACATTTACACTTGTTGTAGAAACTGTAGGAGCTGATAGCAAATTCTTTGGTCTAGCATTAATGTGTGAACTCCTCAGCAACAACACGCTCTGCAGCATTTGATGTCACCCTGATAACATCGTCAACCATGGGGAAATAAATCACATTAAAACAAGATCACTGTGAAGGATCTCCAGCTACACTATATATTGAATGTCACTAACAATTTATTGATCAATAGAAAATGTATTTCAAGATAGACAACTTTACACTTCATAAATAAACAAGTTCTCCGGAGTCCTGCTCAGACCTGTTCTGCCTCAGTGTCTGCATTTGGGTCTTCCATCCCGTTGCCTCCTACAAATGTCCATGTGTGTCACATTACATATACAACCGCTCGTTATCACAAGACTGAGGTTACGTCCTGTGAAATGATGATGAAAGCATCAGAAAAAGCTTGCAAGTGGACCTTGAATTAAAATTATTTTGTCAAACAATTTAGAACTACACAGACATCAGTCAAGGTTTTTAGTTTGGTACATCCTTTTTGACATCAGGTCACCATCAGACAAATCACATCTACCTGATTTACTCAGTCCAAGAAGAAACTCTGAATACAATGTCATTAAAAAAAATAATCAAATCAACTTCTCTCCTACACCTTCATTAACTCTTTTAAAGTATTTCATTTATAAAAATCCCATTTCCTCCTGCTTTAGAAATAATAATTAAGGGTGAAATTCATTAAAGACAATTATATTTCCACCCTTTGAAAGCAGCTGCAGATTGTGCTGTAAGGGCATGCAGCAGGGCTGCATGAAAAGTTATTTTACTCATCATTAGTTTTAATAGCCCACTCTTTTATTTTGGGTTGGTTTATTCATCCAAGATGTAAAATATAAAATGCAGAGAGTGCATTTGATGAATAAACTCTAGCCTGCTGGTTCTGTGTGTGTGTGTTAGAGGTGAGATGGGAAATGAAAGATTTAAACAGATCATAAATGTTTGTTTTCTAATTCATCTGATATCCGGAATAAATGAACAACATATACCCAAGTTTGAGCCGGCTCACTGGGCTTCTCTGAGAAGTCAGAAATTAATCAAGCATAACATTCAACCACTAAAACTACGTTTTTTCTGTTCAGGAATGCAAGTAAATAACTATAATTTGACATATTAATCAAGAAATGATAATGTGCTTTACTATTTTTTTCAGTTTTTTTGTAAATAAGTAAATTTGAAAATTCACGGATAACAAACGGTTAAAGAGTTTCTACATATTGATGAATTAACCATTACAGAAACATAAAAAATCATTTTGGTAATTACCAATGCTGTTAATTTAGGGCAGCTGTGGCATAAATCTTACTAATAAATTTTTTAAGCACTGTATATTTTCTAAAAACTGTTTTTTACAAAGTACTTTACATACAATAAAACCCAGAAGCAACAACAATAAACAATAAAGAGTAATATATGAAGTGAATATATATAAATGAGTGAGATATAATTATGAACGTATCAGAACTTGACAAAAAGAGAAAATAATGGGCAAATACAGAGAAACAAAGACAAAGACATTTTATTCAAGTGCGAATGTTATTTACATTTCTGTCGCGTTAGGTTGGTATTTATGCCTAAACTCTGAAAACTGACATAAAAGAGTTTTCGACAAACTAATTTTAAAATACAAAAAACAAAACAAATCAAAAAACAAGATCTATTGCAATTGTTCAAACTTTGAGACTGCACACATGAAGTCACATCAAAATTTTCACATTAAGAGATTTTTGTAGTTATTTATCTATTTATTTTTCTTCACTTAGATGAATTGGCATTTTGAAAATTGACACTTTAAATTCTGTCAGTCAAATCAGATTTGGCTCTTCAATCCAAAGGTTTCAGTATCATTCTTTGGTTTCTCTCGCTCTTTTTTCATAAAGCCCCTCCCGAATCCATTTCAGCCTACACAAATCTCATGTTTTACCTGAAAACATTATATTTCCACACAGTCCCACTCACGGTTAAATCCCTGTACACCATGGAGAGTCTCTCCTGCGAGGCCGCTGACGGTGCGATCAGCCAGTGTGTAATGATACAGCCAAAAGCGCATTGATTCATCTTCTCGGCTGCTGACTGGAATCATCAACTTTTAAGGGGCAACCCTAAAATAATGATCTCATATTTTTCTTCTGTAATGTTGCAGCTATCCCCTTAAATGTAGTCAACACAGTTATTTTTCCTGTAAATTGCATTAAAAAACTTACTTAATACCATTTATTTAAGCACAATGTATCAGTGATCAATATTTTAGTTTTGCTTGTTTTGGTTGCACCACATGATGAGAGACCTCATATCATAAAAAATCTATTTGAAAAGATCAATGAACAATAAATTCCATACAAAAAATCGATTTCAATCATATTTTATTCAGATTTAACAGAATTTTCATGAGCACAACATTTCATTTAGTTTTTTTTATTTAAAATCTCATCAGATTGATGAGTACAGCACACATTCACAGCTTTGTTTTAATGAAACATTTGATTTGACATGGTGATGGAATAAGTCAATTTTAATTATCAAGTCTTTTTCAATAGAACCATATATTAACTAATCATGCTTCATCACAAGCAGTTTTAAATGAATCCTCAGTGTGGCACATGGTGTCTCTCACGTGCGCTGTCCTTGGTCTTCAGCTCTGTAATATGAAAAGGTCATCTTCTGGGAAACATGAAGCTGAGTTAGGGACTTTGTTATAACTTTTTTTTTGGTGACGGTGTCTTTTTATGCAGCTAAAACATTACCGTTTTCATATCTAGACGGAAGATTGATAGCAGCTTGCTTTCTCTCTGCTGAAAGTTTCTTACACCCCCTTTGCTTGAATGTTGTTTAGGCCCACTCTTTGTCTTGCCATTAGGCTCTTCTCACCATGTCTGAATTTACCATTTACATTTCTCATCTCTGCTCTGTGTTTCCTCAGGGGTAAGACCTGCTTTTCAGTTTACACTTCTCTTTCTGCAGTGTTCTTTAACATTTCTCTGCTGGATGCTTTCTCTGATCTCTCTCTAGTGTAGAGGACACTAGTGGATTAAAATCTTCATTCAGATGTAAAGGGTTACCCAGAGTTTGACCTGCAATCTGAATGGTCCCTGAATGCAGCGCACATGTAGTGGCTGATATCGCTGCAATGCATCATGGCACCTGGCAGCAAAACAAAACTATGCTTATCATTACTAATTCCAAGTCAAACATTCATTAAAGCCGTCTGTTTGATGGGGCCAACGCAGTCAAGACCTCTCCTTGTGAAATAAATAACTATGGAAATAAATTTACTTTGTATGAAAGTTGTTGTGCCTGTCCTAATTGTTATCTGGATGCTACCCAGCTGGTGTATAATTAATGACCGAAGGAGCCGAAGTTCACACCACCTTTTACATTTGCTCTTAATGTAAAAGTGCACCCACAGCTGTTTTCTCTGTTTTGTTTTGTTTTGTTTTTTCAGTACACAAGACCACCAGCATCACACACAACGCTTCTGTCAGTTTGACTGACAGTCGCTTCAGCCGCCACATCGATGACATTGGAACTTGTGCATGATCGTGAGATAAGACATGCTGTGATTAGTCGGGGTCATACCTGTGGTCTTGCCAGTCACTCGTCCAGGAAACAGCGAGAGTTTAGGGCACTGTGATCATTAGATCTGACACGGTGACCATCATTAAAGAGAAAAAAAAAACAAGCAGTCCTGATCCTGGCATAAGTTAGTTTGTGGGGACATGTTCGCAGTGATAAAAAGGCCAATCTAAAGAGTCATTACAGCTACAAACATGCTAAACTGGGTGAACTGCAAAGACAAATGCACTCAGAAAAAGTTAACATTCTTTGGCTTTCACAAGACCACATTCTGACAGAGACTGTGTTATGTAGGCAAATTTAGTGGTGAGTGAGCTAATAGCTAAGAATCTGAAACCTCATTCAGAAGGAAAATTTGGGAAGCTGGAGCTGCAAGCACGAGAGTTTGTTACCTTAGAATGTCACAGACAATTAAACTTCACCAAGACAACTTGAAATGTCTCCGTTATGATTTAATACTATTATTTTCCCAAGATTTTTCGGAGGCTGTCTCATCACTACCCAACTTTTCTTTCAGCTCAGAGTAGTGAGCCTCTGCCTCCTCCTTCCCTTCCTTGTGTTTCCTTGTGTCTTTCCCCTGGTCCTTTGTGTCTTCTGAGTTCTGGGTGGTTCCTACTCAATCATGGCTCACCTACACCTGATCATCATGCCAATCAGCCACAATAGCTGCAGCCAATCCACAAATCACTCTTGTTTTTGCCTTGCCTTTTTCTGAGAACCTAAAGAGTGTTCTCCTTGTACCTCAGGATCATTTCTCTCGTGAATCTACCTGCCAAGTCTGCGCAGCTCCAGTCCACTACCTGAAATCCTGCTGACTCACCTCGCCTGTCTGCCCGCTCCTTCCTGGATCTGCATGGATCATCTCCCAGTGATCAGTCTACCTTTCTGTGACACTAAATCCTTTTATTATTCAAACCATCTGAATCTGTGTCCTGCATTTGGAGTCCAGCCATTTTCTCAGCCCTTAACATCTGCAGAATAAAATTACACTCAACTATCTGGTTTGAGTACATCTGACCTTTAACCACACAACTGATAGGAACAAATTGTGCTGTATTGGAACAGTTTAATTGTAGTGGAAGTTGAACTCCCTCATACCACAACTGAACTTTTTATTTTGCAACACACATGTGCAAAACTTCATTAGTGCTTGAGGAAATTATCTGTATTTAAATTGACAATGAATTGATGTAAATATAGAACATTCATTCAGGAAAATAGTTTTGTGAGTTTTTCCAGTTCGTATAATGGTGGAAGAAATATATTTCCATACTGCCAGCCATGATCGGCTCTTTTTCACTCAGCTGTAACTCTATTATTCTCACAGTGGAAAATAATAAAAGTCTGGTGAAAGCGAGGCCTGAACAGACTATATAGAGGAGTGCACTCTGTCACTGAGTCACTCTTACCTCAAATATTTTGTATCTGTTGTGCTGTGCTTGTTTCTCCTCAGGCTCAACATTGTCTGCAGTCGCTTGGTTTGTGTTCCATGTCTCCCATTTTCAGGCTTTGCTGAAGACAGGATGTACTGAACAAGTTATACAAGAAGAAAAACTTTAATTCAAAGTTCACAGAATAGAAGGCTGTTGCATCTGTGTGTAGTATTAATAAAGAACAGCATGGATGGAGATGGAGTGTCAAGTCCACAGCAGTTTCTTTCTTGTGGTAAGGCTTGCCAGAGCGAAGAGCATTGAGCATTGTACTAACACAGAGAGCACAACAAGAAACTATGCTTCTCTTGTAGTGAGCACAATGAAGTGAGTGTCACACAGACATTCACCAAGATACAGAACCTTAATCTCTTCCCTCTGTGGAACGTCCATGTTCTGATGACTCTTTGGATTACCTCAGTTTGAAATCAAGTCAAGCAAGAGACTAAACACACCTCTCATATTTGCATATTTCCACTCTGCCTGTGACCTACCACCCCCCCCCCCCACCACCCCCCATGTTCTTTCTTATTCGCCAGGTCTGAATGAAGATAAATTAGTTGTCTAATCAATCAGGGATCCAGTTAGTATAAATCAGCTGAAGTTTTCTTGATGAGCTGTTTAACTTTCATAGCTTTACGATGTGTGGAGTGTGAGATATTAATTTAGAATTTTGTAAACATACTGCCTGTACTGACAAACAGCCAAAAATATGTTACCATTGCAAATATGATCGGTGTAAGATTGTGTGATCAAAATAAGTGTTTAACATGTTGGCCCCTATTTATGGTGATGAAAAGTAAGCCTGATAACACACAAAAAAATTATTTACTGAAATAATCATTGGTTAAATTACGTGTATGTCTTCATTTTTATGTCTCAACTGTGTTGTGACATGTGTTGAGTCACATTTGCCCATAATGCATAACCCAAAGCTCCACCTGTTTGGCTAAGGTGACTAAAAAGAACAACAATGTTTGCCTTGGACCTCAAACTTGCTTGCGAGTGCCTTGTGCCTTAGCTTTCCTTAGATGTCTTTCTTCAAGTTTTCTTATTTTTTTTCAAGTTAATCCCATTCTTTCAGTCACTACCCACATTCATGACTGTGGACTGTGGAACCCCTCTCCTTCCAACACTTCAGGTTACAAAATGTAATGGGACACCAAATAATATGGTGTAACATCCTGTTAGGGTCCTCCCTCATCACTTCTGTTCCTGCTGTTTTACCCTCCCTAGCGTGTCCTGTTTGTCCCCGGTTTTCCCCACTCTGTGTTTTGTGTGTGTCTGTTTAAATGAGGGTGACTAAGCTCACCTGCTGCCAATCCACTCATCAACTACACTTAAAGCTTGCAAAGCAGGCTCAAATTGGATGATCTTGTGAACTGGAAGACAAAATCCCATTAGATTTACAACAAAGGTTTCTTTTATTGAAAGTGAAAAGTTTTTGCATTCAAAGTTGGCAACAGACTTTTGACTGTAGTTCAAACATTCATTCCACTTTAAACTATTGCACATTACTGTTGCAGCTACTTTTAAAATGATATCTGTTCAAATAAAGAAATAGCCTGAATAAGGCTTAAATCAATCCAAATACCATGCATGAAACAAAGCTACTTCACTTCATACATTGCTCTTACAAGATACAAGATTAAATGGGCTATTGTTTCTGATGTTGTGTTCTGTTAACAAAGGTACAAAAAAAAAACAAAAAAAAAAACAACACTGATGACACAACTATACTTATATAGATATTTAATATATATGTTACAAATCAAAGCATGTTTCACAGCTGTACTGTATGTAATTTTTTGTGTCAGTGCTAATCTGTGGGTAAAAAAACAAGATGATGAACACTGTATTTATGAAAAGATATTGCACTGCTATACTTTCTTTTTTTTCTTTCATTTTTTTTTTTTTTTTTTTTACCCTTCAATGTGTTTGGTATTTGTGAGAAACAAAATAATTAAAGTGCCAATCTTCCTGAAACCTTATCTCTGTGGTCAATTGAGTTATACTATGCTGGTTTTGAATCCGTGTCATTCCACTTCTCTCTTTATGTTGAATCCTCAAAATGCCTTGAGTTGGAAAAATCCTTCATCATCCTCCTCCCAGTGAGATTCCGCTGTGAAACACCACAGTATGTGTTCTTTTTCCATTTACCCTGTCTTGTCTTAGCACATTGCCATCACGATAAAGGTCACAGGTGTAACTTTCTGCACATATGTTATAGCATGAATGTGCAGTAGAGACGTGATACAGTTTCTCTTTATTCAAGAGGTCCAGCAATGTGCCCCTCCTTCATTCAGTTGCATTGGTGATGTACTGCTTCATCTTTGTACAGATCCACAGTTGACAACCGAAGAAAATAAGGGAATGTGCTTGTGAACTATCTGTTCCTGCCCTAACACAGGCCTGTTAAGTGTGAGCGCCACCTGTACAGGGGGCAGCATGAGATGCCCACAGTTCAGACAGTCAATGCTCACACCAGGAAGCACCAATCCTAACTTGTAGCATACTAAAATGATGGGAGAAACTCAGCTAAAAGCCTCTACCAAGCATTGGCACCCAAATGAAGCATAATCCAACAAAGTCATCAAAAACAAAGCCTCAAGACATTATATGGGCATGTCACTAAAAGACGAAAATAGCGTATATCCAATTTAGTGCATCTGCTGACTTCACCACTTCATGCCAACCACACAACCCTGATATCACATGAAAGCAGAGAGTCTGCTGATCACTAAGATGTCTGCCTCCTCACTGTGTGACGAAAACTCGGCGAGCTAGCAGCCAAAGAGTAGCAGAAAAAAACTTTGCAGTATGTAAGTATGTCTTACCTTTGCTGTTTTGTGGTCAAAAGTTATATTCCAGCTTGAAAAAATGCTGCTAATGTCTCCTCCTGTGACTCTGTCTTAGTTTGAGATAAACCACGAAGGTCCTGGTTGTTTACATAAAGAGGAGGGGGTTTCTAGAGTGGGGGAAGCACTCTTCAAGCAATATACTATGTCTGGGCTTCCTTCTGGATCTTCACACCCAGACCGTGGTTCACAATGTGGTGGAAAGAAAGACATCCCTTTATTAGTCACAGTTACAGAAAGGGAAACTGCACATGCCATGCATTGTGAAATTCGTTTCTCTGCATTTAACCCATCCCAGCACGTCCTTCCTCCGCGGCAGACCAGGAGCGGTGGGCTGCCAGCCGACAGCGGCACCCAGGGACGCAGTTCTCTTTGTCACCATTGGTCAGGTGGTGATCTTCTTGCATGCTTTTAATGGGGGGAGGGTTTAAGGAGGATACCCCAGGTGAACATGGGGAGAACATGCAAACTCCACACAGAGAGGCCCTTTTTCCTCAAGCAGCAGGCACCGAAGGCAGGGTGGAGGACACGCCCACGGCACCCACGGTGGGAATCGAACCCGGGACCCTCTAGCTGTGAGGCGACAGTGTTACCACCGTGTCATCGTGCCACCAGAGGAGAGGGAACTTGAGATATGTTGCTTGATTTTGCTGTCCCCAACATGAAACACTAACTTGTCTCTACATACTTTAAAAACATGACAGTAGAGTCTTTTTTCAGAGATTTGTAGTGAATAACTTCTCCACTGCATGAGACCATTTTGACTCCAGTTGCCTGACCAACCATGAAAACCTGAAAATGCCTCTCTAGGGTCAGAGGACACCTTTGCGGCAAGATGAAACAGGTATACCTTGTATACCCAAGTTCTTAATCATAACTTATTCATCTATAACACCCCTTTGTGTTGAGAAGAAGCAATAAAGATGCATAAATCACTGTATCCTAGAACAGGGGTTTCCAAACTTTTTCATGTCCAGGGCACCCTCAAGAGATCCACAATACACCACAGACCCCCATTTGAGTGGATCGTCTTTAATTTTTTTTTTTTTAAATTTATTGTTTATTTGTGAACATAAAAAAGACTTCACAATCAAACTAGGATCAATTACAATTACAATTACAATTACAATTAGTCATTCCCAGACACTTCCAAAGCGATGTACATATGAATTCACACACCAATGGCACAGCATCAGGGGCAGTTCTGGGATTCACTATCTTGCCCAAGGATACTTCAGCATGTGGACTGCCGAGACCAGGGATCGAACCACCGACCTTCTGATAGGTGGACAAATGCTCTACCTCCTGAGCAACAGCCGCCCTGGCTTATAAGATCACTATAAATTACAGGCAAAACAGGCAACCTTATTTGTTTACTTGTTTTCCAAAAAATAGCATAAAACTTAACTTTAAAGCTGCAGTAGGTAACTTGTATAAAAGTAATTTTTTGTCATATTTGCTAAAACTGTCCCTATGCCCAGACAGCAGTACATGAAACATGTAATCTGTGCAAAAACCAGCTCCAAAAGAGAAACTGCCCATACCGCCGCTGCCAACAAAGGCATATACGGCTAAGACAACAAATAACCAGAAAGCTAAGATGGTGATTGTTACAGTAACACTCCGCAGTGCGTACGGTATGTTACCGACTATGATGTAGCGGCTGGGCAGTGTTAGCTTGTTTCTGATGCTAAGGCTAACATTACTGGTTGTAATGGCAGACACCGCAGGGAGGAGGGGCTTGGAGGCAGGGCATGAGTGCAGCAGAGAGGGAGGGGCAGTGATGTGGATCTTGTGTTGGTTCAAATTTTCAGGCTAAGTCTGCTCTCTTCTCCATCTTACCTACTGCAGCTTTAACTTTCATTTAATTTTCTGTTACTCTTTTTGCTGGACTCAGGCTGAATGCCACAGTTTTTGTCAAACCATTCTGTCAACTCCTCCTGCTGTCCCTTGCATCTTGACATTTCTTAACCTATGTTGAACTTTTTCACCTGTGACATTCACAGACCCATTCCACATCAGTCTGTAAGCCACATCTGGTGCCAGTAGTGCTTACAGGTAAAGTTGCAATTTCAGGGCTTCCAGGCTATATTTGAACCGGCCAGCTTGAGTAAAGTCCATTATCTTAAATTTCCACAATCAACACGTCCTCTTACCACCATCCTCTGCAATAAAATTTTTAATTTCATTCTAGTAATGTTTCTTTCAGGAATGCACTGTTAGACACCACTGCTTTTTTCTGTTGTTGATTTTTGTCCTTGGTTGTTGAGAATTCTGATATTGCTTTCCTTTATTCATGCTGTTTTCTTTGTGTTTGACTTCTGAAGGGTTGGTGATTGCATTCAGGAAACTGACGTGATTAATGGTGTGGGAGTCTGAATGTGAGCGTGAGATTGAACGCTTTGGACATCACTAACAATGATGAATTCTGTATTGTCATTCATGATGTATTTGTCCATGATATTGTACAGGTGTTTATCTAACCATGCTTGCTTTTCAGTTGCAGATGGAAAGTGTATTAGGCTTTGGCTTGACTTTGATGCATCGTGGTTGGAATTAATTCTGAAATAATGAAGAGCTGCAGTTATGACAGAGTTGTCAGTTACATGTACACATGTATGAATGTGTCACAGGGGCTGTAATGCTCTTCAATCTGTTTCCAAATTCTGCAGTTGGTGTAAAGTCCGTGTGCCTGCATTTGATTTGGTGTTCTTTGACAATAAAATCACTGAAATTCATACTAGAGTGAAAGTTGAGCTGAGACAGCTGAGACAAGACATAGCTGGAAGAAGGCCCTTAAGTTTGCCATAGTTTTTGTCCAAATTTTTCGTGGTTTTCAATACAGAAAACGTATAATACGTATACGTATAATTATTAGCTAGATTAGATTAAAAAATCCTGCACTGTGCGTCAATGAGTAATTAGGAGTCAAATAGCGGAGTACCACGGACAGCTCCCGTATAATGACAGTCATAGGATCAGCACCTTGACAGCGACTATGACACTTAGGGCTCTGTAGGGTGATCTGTCACTGTCTGATTGAACAGCCTCATGGAAATGATATTTTACAATTCTTCACATTATTTACTAACGAAATTCGTTAAGGCAAGTAATTTGGTGCTTTTAAAGTCATGATATTCAGATGCCGCTGCTGCGTCTCCAGGTGCCTGCCGCAATGTCACATATAGTCGCTTAATAAAGTCAGTGATCACTCAAAGCTAAAACTATTTAAAAAAACTCTCATTCAGTGAGGTTTTGGGTGGATTCTTCCGGACCACTCAATCATAGTTAACTGCGGGGGGGCCTCGCATGTTTACGTTACGGGGTTGATTGTCAGAGAAGCAGCAATGTATCCATGACAACAAACTGGTACAGTAGGTAGCAAAAAGTTGCTGCGGTGTTTTGACAACGTTAACAAATAGACTAAATTAGTTGAATTCACATGTTTAAGGTTAACTTTCACCTCCAGATAGGGTTAAGAATGGTAGAGTTGATTGAGCAGTGACTTTCTCCCGAAAAAAAGGCGAGGAATAGACGACATGCAGAGCTAACGTACGGAGAGGTGGGACTACTTTTTTCACAGCGGGGCTATTTTATTAGATAATATGTTTTTCTGTTTAATTAAAAACTACATGAAAATTATTGTGTATTCCTCTTCATATAAAAAAAAACATATATATAAAAGCAATACATCACTCCAGTCTGTGATATACGCTCATTAAACCACATCTAAGGGGCGTTCTTTGGCCTGATGCGTAGCGTAGATGTGGTATAAGGAGCGTATATCGTGGCCTGTTGTGATGTATTGCTTAATTGACAAGAGGACTGACAAAAGGTTGACCATTTTCAGGATGGTCAACATGTCACACTGAGCCACATTTATGGGTTAGAAAACTGAAGAAAAAAAAACACATTTATTTTCTAAGTCTCGGTTTTTGGACACTAATATGGCAAGTGAAGGTAATTTTGTCCATGGCAGTTGCTTATTAGACTTTAACCAAGATGGCTTCCAAGATGCCTGTGGCAAAAGACAAATTTCGCCATGTCTCAGCTACTAATAGAGACAGACAAAATTAATGATTTTTGTTTAAAGAGTCACACCTCACTTTTGCAAGTGCACAAAGCTGTACAGGTGAGACCCAGCCTGTAGCACTTGCACCTGCCACGGCAGCCTGATTTGCAGCCACATTTGGTCAGCTGTTGGCAACTCTTGGCTATGGGGGAGTTGGCTGTCCAGAAGACCTGCCATTCTTCACCAACCTTCTGCCATCCCCAGTGAGCAGAACTCTCTGCTTCTCTGTTTCGCTGTTATAGAGGGCAACAAGGTAGACACTGTTGTACTTTAGCTCCTGTGCAATAGCATCCCCACCACTCAATTTAGCAGGAAGTTTGCCATCATTAAGTATCTCTTGTACACTCTTGTAGCCTCTTGTTTCAGTTCATAGTCATGACTTGCCTGAGATCAAATGCAGGCGCTACTTTGTTGCAAAAAATGCAAGTTTGGTCATCATGACTAGTGCGTCGCTGCTTTGCTTTCTTCAGGTACAGTGTGTTGACCATCAGATTGGCGTTTCCTTGCCCGATCGAGTTTGGTGTTGTTAAACAACAACCGGCAGCTGACGTGGTATTTTTCCTGGTTCCTTCTCAAAGTGGCCCTCATGCAACCTTGCTGGATCCAGGATCAGTGGCATTTCCTGGATTTCTTGAAACATTAGAATATTAGTAGCCACCATGGCATAACCATCATGTTCAATGATATAATGTGATGTTACATCTTCACCTCTTTTGTCTTTCTGGCAAAGACAACATTTTGACCAGTCAGTTTTAATTTTGGGAAACATGGACTTTCATGTTGACTTCTGATTAAGGCTGAGGGGCTATCCTTTTACCACCTTACCCAAATTACACACACATTCCTGTATGGGGTACAACTAGGTTTGGGTGTCCTACACCTAGCCTGATCATTCATCCAGTGCCATTTAAGTCCCGTGTGATCTGTACACCATCCGGATAACTACATGAGTATGTCATGTAGACCCTTACCCTTTGCTCCGCTCTCCCAAGCTGCCACGCCCTGTCAATTCAGGTGCAGCTATCTAATTATATCTAATAACTACCAACTACTGTTTACTAGCTAATTGATATGGGGCTGTTAGCATTTGGGACACTAAGCTAAACTATACTACAACTACTACTCTAATACTGCAGTATTAGTAAAGCTAGATCAGCTGACACTGAACCCCAGGTCTAATCATTGCCTTAATTCTGTACATACAAATGTCAAAATGGCTCCATTGGATTCTATGGCCCAAAACATGTATGTGCACACCAAAAAATCATGTGTATATGTTCAGTAGTTGCCTAGGTATGAATATTTTAAATTAATGGCAGCCATCTTGGATGCCATCTTTGTAATCAAATTGTATGTTATGACAACAATTAAAACAAAAACTCATGAAGTTAGTTATCAGGAGAGACATTTTTATCTTAAAAAAATCAATTAGGCAAGTATTCTGCTCCTGTGATGAGGTCCAATCTAAACCAGAAAAAAAAAAAAAAAGTTTTAGTGTTAAGTGTTACAGCAAAGGGTTGACATAAAACATTGTGACCATCCTGAACTATGCTACAGTAGCCTTTGGCAGCATGAAAGCAGCATCTTCTGATAGTATTGCCTGAGGTACAGGTGGACTCAGCTGGGTTGGCTGGTTTGTTGCACTCCTGTTACTACCCATTTTACCTGGAAGTTAAAACAAGGGTTTGACAGCAAATACAAAAATACTGGGGGGTTTAAGCAGCTCCTTTGGCAGTAGATTTCTGCATCCATTCTCAATTCTACACTATAAACCATGTTGTTTGCACTACTGTTATTAATTCCAATATATGTTCACATTATCCATTTCATCTGGTCAAATTTCTAATTTGTATATTTTCTCTCAACTGTGCAATAACACTATTTATAATCTATGTTGGCAACATTTTTTTTTTTTTTTTTTTTAAATAAACTGTATATATTGTACATACACATAGACTAGGTATTTCAGTCAATAGTATTTCTCAAGTGCAATACAACATATTATGTTGTATGACTGACTGACTGACAATATGACATTCATGGTTTTCTCATAAGAATATTGGCAGTAGTACTTTTTATGGCAGTAGGATTTTTATGGCATTTAGTATTTTGAAAATCTGTAGATAATGTACACCTACAATAAACACAGTTGTTTTTCTGTTCCGTACCCTGTACACTTTTTCATCTTGACCCTTTTATGCCACTGTGTTTGCTTGTTGTAATACTTGCTGGCTGTAAAAAATGAATTTCCCCTGGTGTGGGATCAATAAAGTCTTATCTTATTGTATCTTATCATATTAAGTTGTACTACAGAGGGCAATTCCTTTAAATGAGACTGATGAATTATTGATTAATTTCTTTATTTAGTTTCCCTTCTTAAAATGTGGTGTTGAGTGCAAAGATTCAATTGTAAAGTAGGCACAATGCTACACTCTAAAAATAATTCTCTCAAATTGTGTGTGTGTGTGTGTGTGTGTGTGTGTGTGTGTGTGTGTGCAAAGAGAGACAATGACAGAACTAAGAGAATAGTGAATCAGCAGTACTTTGGCTGCTGATGCTGATGGGTGCAGGCTGACAGATGGCAGACTGGGTGACTGACACTCAGAGATGCTTCAGTAGTCTGCTCTGATGGAATAAGGAGAGTGCTGCTGAAAGCACTGGGACTGTTCCTACTGTCATCATAGGCTTCCATCATCTCTTAAAGAAAGCATGGACTTTCTGACATATGAATACTTCTAAGTGGCACTGTATGTAGGCTAACTATGTTTATCAAATGGTACTGGCTTCAGTATCCCATAATGGCTTGATTGGTATTTCAGAGGCTGATCTACCTTGACAAGAACAGCACTCTGGAGGAGCTTGCGATGAACCCAGCTTAATCCAAAGCTAAAAGCAGCCTTTGTTTAAATTCATTTGAATATGGCTTTCAAAGACTTTCTCTAAATGACCTCAAAACGACAATCATTATACAGTATCACTGCAATGCGCAAGTGATGTCAACGTCAATGTGAGAGAGTGTGAAAGTAAAATTCCCAGTTGCAGTTGTTTTTGGCATGAAAACCAGAATGTTAGATAAATAAACCAAAGTTTCGGACATTACTGTGCATCAAGCTTATCTACTGGCATGGCTAAGAGTGAAACTGCACTAGAATGCTTATCAAAGGTATAAAGGTATAAAGGTCAATTTTAGTTCACCTTCTCAGTACTTTAGTCAATATAATTGCGTGTACACACTATTCCTAAGCAGTCCGAGAGGTTGAACATGGATTCGAACAGCAAACAGCATTGGGGAAAGAGTTAGTGGTGATGTTCACGGCCACTGGGCAGTTCATACTATGAGAAACATATGAAGAACATATAATAACCACAAAAGCTGATATAGCTGGCATAAACAAAACCTGAGTAAAAGGCAGGCAAAAAAATTGGTGATTGATTGAATGTGCAAGCACATAAAACGTATTAAAATATTTTGAATACAACTTAATTCAGCTGCAAATGTATACACTGAAGCTTGAAAATTTTCAGTTTCTGAATTGAACCACACCACTCCACCATGTTACTCTCCTTTAACCACAAATATATGGATTTTTTTCGTATTTCTCTTTGAGTATGATTTAAAAATATATAACTTGATGATCAGTGACCTCTGGCGTTGTTGGAAGGTGTGTGTTTTCTTCAGCCCTCCTCTATTCATCTCATACACATCAGCATAAGTTTGCAGGTTGTTATAAGCTCTTGGGCTGTATTCTGACTGCAACTCTTAGTCTTAATATCTTTGTTCATTCATACTCACATTTGTGACTTAGTTTTCATGAAAGCTAAAAGGAGTCAAAACTTTCAGTGCCCCACATCTGGCACGCATGCATATGTGCATATGCACCGTGATACCTAGTAAACCTTATGCCAGTCACCTGGGATAAATGTCATTATGTCTGCTTAGCTGAACCAGCTTAAACATGACTGACAATGAGATACAACAGTGGAAATACAGGCAAATGGATGATGTGAGCCTTTGAATCTGGAAGGATTATACTGTCAGCATAAAAGATGGATGTGTCATTTTTGCAATTGTAGATTTTCAGCATTGCTATTGCTCTAATCTGTTTGTTGTATATCCTTCAGCTGATGTTCACAGTGATCCTAAAACTTAGCATGAATGCTGCATTGTGAGCACAGCCCTGATCTCTGTGTTGTCTCCTCTGCTGTGAAGCCTCAGCAGTCTTTCTTCTGTGGGTCTAGCGTCTCAATTATATTCAGCTATAATGTAATCAGCCTAGCTATAATGGGCAATATTGCCTTGCATAACTCACTCAAAACTCATTTGCAGAATTAATTGCTGCATTAGACGCCGGGTGTCCCCAGTGGCAAATGAGCTCCACCGATAAGAGATTTCATTAAGTTCACTTGTTTACAACACATTCCATCAGTGGCAGTGTTGTTATTCAGGATGAAGCGAGACACAGCCTGCCACTGTGACAACACAAGGTCCCAGTCAAGAAGGCAGAGCAATCAAGACCAGTCCAAGTCCAGTCCAAACTCTCAGGTTCTGTCCAGCGCAGGTCCAAGGGGGGCTGGGACAAGAGCAGAACAAATTGAATCCTGTTCAAGGGATCAAACAGGAACTTTTCATGTCTTTCCAAATGTGAACATATTGTTTTGTTGGACAATCAAGTCTGAATATTCTGTAGCTACTGGAATATTCAAGCATGCTCACTTTTGGTAAAATCTAGTCATGTCACACAATTGTATAGCCTTTGGGAATAAGAACTGAAAAAAAAAAAAAAAAAAACTTGAACAATGAAGAACAGTTCACAAGTAGTTTTCTGTCAAATGTGACGGCTATGAAGTTTACAGGAAGAGTTTTCTTAAAGATGTAGAAAAAGTCAATTCATGAATAATGTACACTTACACTTATATTGTAATTGTGAAGAGTGGTGCATTCAAAATGAATGAGGGGCATTGCTGCATTTTATGTGTGTGAATTTGACTGTTATACTGTTTTCACACTGTTCATTTGCCACAAGCAGACTGATTGAACAGACATTAGCTGTGGTGGTAGCAACATACTCACTGACCATCTGTATGCAGAGTGTGTTAATGGCAGCACTATAACTGATCTCAAAATGTTGGTTATGTACTGTAACTCCAGATCCTATGAGAATAGTCTCTGCCCTCTAAGGCTGTTAGTAGTGGCTTTATCACTTGCACACTTGCAAAGCAATGAAAAACTTCAATCCACACCCACCTGCAAGATGGGCAGAATCTGGAGTTATGGTATATAACTAATGTTCTATTTCGAAAAGGCTTCATCCACGAATGCTATTGTTAATGGGATAGGGCGAAGCAGGATATGGTCTATTTCACACTGGTCCAAAGTAGCTAAAGAAAGCTGAAGCTGTCAACTGACAACAACACTGATTCTCCAGTGTCAATGCGGATGATTGCGGATCACCAAACCAGTCTCTATCCATTCAAAATTAAATAATTGCAGTTGGTACATTAATGTTACACATCCATCCTTTTGATTTTTTTTTAATGAATTTTGAATTGTGAATTTGGTGTTATTTTGATCGAGTACATTGGTCATGAAAGCACATGGTGATTGGCAACAGAGCATTGTTTCATTCACCCTACTTGAAAAGTATTTGTTGTGACCTAACTCTAAAAGATGTCAACTACAACGAAAAAGCTGGTTGAGGAATTAGAAGAAATTTAAAAATCTTCCACTTTTTCTAACCAATATAATTTATATGTAATAATAAGTGATTCCAATCTATAAAATTGTAAATTTGTGACAAACATATGTTATCAAATTATAGACCTGTATCTTTACTACCTCAATTTTCAAAAATTCTTGAAAAATTATTTGTAAATAGACTTGATAACTTCATTGAGAAATATGATGTCCTGTTCAAGGTGGTAATTAGGACGCAGATTCAGGCTCAGATGAGGAGTGACGGTTAAGGATTTATTGCACACAGATACTTGTAGATGCTAGTGTGAATGGTATGATGGGTTCACAGAGTGGTGAAGACGGCACAGGATCAGGAGGAGACGAGTGGATCCTGAGGACGTAGTGGGGTGCAGCGTGACAATGAAGAGTGTCCGTGGGGTGAGATGACACGTGGTGGTGAGGCGCAGTCAAGAAACACAGATGGTGGTGCGGGCGAGAGGCAGGAGGCTGAGCAGGGTCCAGCGGCGAGGTGGCGGGGATGCTGTAGCGGGGAGCAGGACGCTGGTAGTGGGAACAGGTGGATCCTCTGTGGGGGGAACGAAGAACAAATAGCCAGTGAGAGATCACGAGATATGGACGAGGTGTTTAGTCGAGAGTATATTCAACAGTACTAGAGAATGCGTAGAGGGCTGACTATACCACTGAGAGGCGGAAATAATCTGGCGACGAGCCCTCCGCTGAACGCCGTCTTTATACTGTCCAGGATTGACACACTGTGGGTGTATTTATTGATTTATGTAAAGCTTCTGACACAATTGATCATTCCTTACTTCTCCAGAAATTGGAGCGCTCCGGCATAAGAGGTGTCACACAACAGTGGTTAGGAAGTTATTTAAGTAATAGGTTTCAATGTGTTGAAATTAATACGACTACATCACATCCCAGAAGAGTAACCTGTGGTGTTCCACAAGGCTCATTATTGGGACCTAAGATATTTATACTAGGGCGGCATGGTGGCCCAGCAGGTAGTGCACTTTCTGTGTAAAGTTTGCATGTTCTTCCCGTGCATGCCTGGGTTCTCTCTGGGCACTCCGTCTTCCTCCCACAGACCAAAAACATGGTCATTATGTTAATTGGTGACTCTAAAAATTGTCCTTAGGTGTGAGTGTGAGCGTGAATGGTTGTCTGTCGCTATATGTTGCCCTGCAATCGACTGGCAACCCCGCCTCTCGCCCGTTGACAACTGGGATAGGCTCCCCCCCGCAACCCCAAAAGGGATAGTCGGTATAGAAAATGGAGGGATGGATGGATATTTATACTATATTTAGATTACATTTGTACAGGGTCTAATAAGTTAAAATTTGTTGTTTTTGCTGATGACACAAATGTATTTTGTTCAGGGGAGGATTTGAAAGAAGTAATGATGAAATTAATCAATAGAGTTGATTCAGCTAAGAAAAAGGTTTGATATTAATAAGTTATCATTGAATGAATACAAAACAAAATTTATGGTGTTTAGACTAATTGTAAACAAAAAGTAAAATTAAAACAAAGTCGAGTTGAAATTGATAGAGTATATGAAACTAAGTTTTTGGGAGTAATTATTGATCATAAATTGTGTTGGAAGCCTCATATAGAATATATCAAAGGTAAAATATCCAAAACTATAGCTATTCTTTATAAAACAAGGGACTTACTGAATAAGTGGCTACGACCAAATCACACCAGTGCTGATATTCAGCACAACAGCACTCCCTCTCGTGTGATATTGCTTAAATAACCAAGGATGTAAGCAATGTAGTAAAAAAAAAAAATAAACTTATCATCATGGTCTAATGGAGTAGGTCTGTGAACTGAGGGCCACAATCAACCAAACGGACCACAGGATTGAACTGCTAGAACAAAAGGCTGACAACTTGGAGCAGTACTCCCATTCTGATAACCTTATTATCACTGGGCGGAAAATCAAAAATAACAGGTATTGCATGCCAGAGTTGCAATTGGTGATTGACAGGATGAGGACACACCACCTGGGAGAAACACACTCTAAAACAGCTAAAGATGTTCAATTCCTGAGCAGTAACAACCTTCACCGAGAGATTCAGCAAATTTCAGCCTGTTATTGTGCATTCCTCCACGCAAGGATAACTGAACCAAGCCCGTCGTTGTGCAGCTTGCTGAATAAAAGCATAACGTTGAAGTGTTAAGATGGTCCAAAAAACTTAACGGTACTGGGGTGTATGTCACCAGGGTGTCTGTCAATTAGTATTTGACTGTTCTGGAGTGACACAGCAAGCATCACAAGACTTTTAAAGTACCTTTAATTTTTTTGGTCATATCTTGTTTGGAATTATGCCTTTACACAGAGTGAAAATACAGCTTGCAACAAAAAATGCAGCAGATTTTATTTCTACACTTTTTTTCCTTCATAATACAGACTTGAAGATTTTTCACTTTCTTATTGAAGAAACCGGGAGTGATCATCTTTTTGAGGATATAAATTCCTTAGTGGAGAACATCTGTGACAAGAAAAATGTGTGGATTTACACCTGAGTTTTCTAAATTTTACTGAACATAAATTATTTCGTTTTCAAAATGACACTGATCCGGAGGCAAACTTTTAGAATGATTACACATCAAACTCTTAAAACTATTCCGAAAGTCAGTTTAACAACCTCAAATTGGAAGGCTGTTCAATCACGTTTTAAAAGCAGAAGCCTCCATACAATTTTATTCAAATCAAAGACTATTTAAATGGGACAAATGAAAAAGGTGCAGATTTTGTATTATAAAGGTATGATGTTTTTAGTGTTTCCCTGACAAATAAAAGGGATGGTGGCATTGCATTTAAGTTCAGAGAGATTTTCAATATAAGGTAACTGTTTTTGGTATCATGGAGAATATGACATGCATTTTTTGTATTTTGGAATACAGCTTTTAGTAAACTTCATGCAAAAGAAGTGTGTGTGTGTGTGTGTGTGTGTGTGTGTGTGTGTGTGTGTGTGTGCAGCTGTTGAAAAATGTAGATAAAAATATTCAGTGCCTTTTTATTGGCCATCAACCTCATGTTTACTCATGGACTGTCAAAGAAAATAAAGGGAAACTTCAGTCAGGAAGACTATTCTTTTGAATGCTTAGCCTGTAGTTAATTTCTAATATCAGCATTCACTCCTCTCATGCTTAACTTTCTTGCCGTCATGGTCTGGGGCTATCATTGAAATATCAGCTGTTTCCTCAGTTTGTTTGTTATTCTATTTTGCTAATTTAATGGTTTACCTCATATGAAGGAGTGAGAGCTGCTGCTCAACCGGCATCTGATAGGCAGAGAGAATAAAAAAAAAACAGGAAAAACAGGCTGCTGGCCCTGATGGCACACCCGGCCACATGCTCAAGGCCTGTGATGAACAGCTGACTGGGGTCTTCACTGACATCTTCAACCTGTCACTGGCTGAGGCAGCAGTCCCCACATGCCTCAAGACCACCACCATCATGCCGGTACCAAAGCAGTCAGCTGCACTGGGCCTTAATGACTTCCGCCGGTTGCACTCAGCCCCATCCTCACCAAGTGCTTCGAAAGGCTGGTCTTGGCCCACCACAAATGCTGTCTTCCTCCCACAATAGACCCCCATCAGTTTGCCTACCGACCAAACAGGTCAACGGAGGATGCCATCTCCACATGCACTCCACCCTGACACACCTTGACAACAATAACACCTACGCAAGGATGCGGTTCATCAACTTCAGCTCAGCATTCAGCACAGTCGTCCCCTCCAAGTCAACAAACTCAGTGACCTCGCCATCAGCACCTCCCTCTGCAAGTGGACCCTGGACTTCCTGATCAACAGACCCCAGTCTGTTCCGACCAGAGAGGAGAACATTCTGGATCACTGTTACACCACCGTCAGGGATGCTTATCACGCCGTCCCCCGTGCTGCACTGGGCCACTCTGACCACGTCATGGTGCACCTGATTCCTGCGTACAGGCAGAAACTAAAGCTCTGCAAACCTGTAGTGAGGACATCAAGGAAGTGGACCAGTGAGGCTGTGGAGGATCTCCAGGCGTGTTTGGACTCTACTGACTGGGATGTGTTCAGGACTGCTACCAACAGTCTGGATGAGTACACGGAGACTGTGACGTCCTACATCAGCTTCTGTGAGGACTGCTGTGTTCCATCACG
Source organism: Chaetodon auriga (assembly GCF_051107435.1). Lineage (NCBI taxonomy): Eukaryota > Metazoa > Chordata > Actinopteri > Chaetodontiformes > Chaetodontidae > Chaetodon > Chaetodon auriga. The sequence goes on along the minus strand of NC_135076.1, from coordinate 3,615,680 downwards.
CACCAGGGTGAGTTACAACAATGACAAACCCTGGTTCACAGCCCAACTCAGGCAGCTAAGGTTGGCAAAGGAAGAGGCCTTCAGGAGTGGGGACAAAGACAGATACAAAGAGTCGAAGTACAAGTTTAGCAAGGCGGTGAAAGAGGCTAAACGGCTGTACTCTGAGAAGCTCCAACACCAATTCTCAGTTAACGACTCTGCGTCTGTCTGGAAAGGGCTCAGGCAGATCACTAACTTCAAGCCTAAAGCCCCCCACTCCATCAACGATCGACGCCTAGCCAACGACCTGAACCAGTTCTACTGCCGCTTTGAAAGACAAAGGGACAGTCCAGCAACCATCCCCCACGACACCTCTGAGCAGCTCCAGCTCCAGTCACCTCCACCAATGCCCACCTTAAAGGCCCCCCCCTCCCCCTCCCCACCCACCTCAGTGACGACTCTTTCCATCCATGAAAGGGACGTCAACAGACTCTTCAGGAGACAGAACCCCCGGAAAGCAGCTGGACCGGATTCTGTCTCCCCATCTGCCTTGAAGCACTGCGCTGATCAGCTGTCCCCAGTGTTCACAGACATTTTTAACACCTCACTGGAGACATGTCACGTGCCAGCCTGCTTCAAGTCTTCAACCATCATCCCTGTTCCCAAGAAGCCAAGGACCACAGGACTTAATGACTTCAGACCCGTCGCCCTGACCTCTGTGGTCATGAAGTCCTTTGAGCGCCTTGTGCTCTCACACATCAGAGACATCACTGACCCTCTCCTGGACCCCCTGCAGTTTGCCTACAGAGCCAACAGGTCTGTAGACGATGCAGTCAACTTGGCCCTCCACTTCATCCTCCAGCACCTGGACTCCGCAGGAACCTACGCCAGGATCCTGTTTGTGGATTTCAGCTCTGCCTTCAACACCATCGTCCCAACTCTGCTTCAGGAGAAGCTCTCCCAGCTGAGCGTGCCTGACTCCACCTGCAGGTGGATCACAGACTTCCTGTCTGACAGGAAACAGTGCGTGAAGCTGGGGAAACACCTCTCCGACGCTAAGACCATCAGCACCGGATCCCCCCAGGGCTGTGTTCTTTCTCCTCTGCTCTTCTCCCTGTACACGAACAGCTGCACCTCCAGTCACCAGTCTGTCAAGCTCCTGAAGTTTGCGGACAACACCACCCTCATCGGACTCATCTCTGATGGCGACGAGTCCGCCTACAGGTGGGAGGTTGACCATCTGGTGACCTGGTGCAATCAGAACAACCTGGAGCTAAATGCTCTAAAGACAGTGGAGATGGTTGTGGACTACAGGAAGAACTCAGCCTCACCCGCCCCCATCACCCTCTGTGACTCCACTATTGACACTGTGGAGTCTTTCCGCTTCCTGGGAACTATCATCTCCCAGGACCTCAAGTGGGAGCCGAACATCAGCTCCCTCATCAGGAAAGCACAGCAGAGGATGTACTTCCTACGGCAGCTGAAGAAATTCAGCCTGCCAAAGACAATGATGGTGCACTACTACACAGCCATCATTGAGTCCATCCTCACCTCCTCCATCACCATCTGGTACGCTGCTGCCACCGCCAAGGACAAGGGCAGACTGCAGCGTGTCATTCGGTCTGCAGAGAAGGTGATTGGCTGCAATCTACCATCTCTTCAGGACCTGTACGCCTCCAGGACCCTGAGGCGTGCAGAAAAGATTGTGGCTGATCCCTCTCACCCTGGACACAAACTCTTTGAGCCACTCCCCTCTGGCAGGAGGCTGCGGTCCATCAGGACCAAAACCTCACGCCACAAGAACAGTTTTTTCCCGTCTGCTGTCAGCCTTACCAACAAGGCCCGGAACCCCCCCCTGACACCCTTCACATTCCACCTCGGACTCATTCTGTCACATTGACTGATATAAATATAACTCTATGCGTTACATTAACGCTCAACTGGGACTTCTTTCTGAAAAACAGTACTGTGTTTCTAACAATAACAGACTTGTGTATATATATTTAAATTGTTATTTTTTATGCTCTTATTTTAGTAGATGTGTCATATTTTAGTAGATGTGTCATGCACCAATTTCACCAGAAAAAATTCCTCGTATGTGTAAAAGCATTCTTGGCAATAAAGCTTTTTCTGATTCTGATTCTGATTCTGTTAGGTTAGATAACCACACCTTCGCCACTCTGACCCTGAACACCAGCGTCCCACAGGGCTATATGCAGAGCCCTCTCCTCTACTCCCTCTTCACCCACTACTGTGTGCCTGTGCAGTTTGTCAAGTTTGCAGACAACACGACGGTGATAGGCCTGATTAACAACAATGACTAGTCAGCCTACAGGGATAAGATTCAGCAGCTGGTGATGTGGTGTGCCGACAACGACCTGACGCTCAACACCAGGAAGACCAAGGAGCTTATCGTGGTCTACAGGAAAACTAAATGCAGCAGTCACACCCTCATTCACATTGACGGGCTGAGGTGAACATGTCTGCAGCTTCAAGTTCCTGGGCTCCACATCTCCGAGGACCTCTCCTGAACCCTCAACTCCTCCCCTCTGGTAAAGAAGGCTCAACAGCGCCTCAACTTCCCAAGGAGACTGAAGACAGTTAACCTAGCTCGTCAAATCCTAGTTAACCTTTACTGCTACATTGGAGTATTCTGACCAACTGCATCTCGGTATCATACAGCAGCTGCACAGCCTCCGAGTGGAAGGCCCTGCAACGGGTGGTGAAAACTGCAGGAGCTGCTAAAGCAGGAGCAGAAGAAGGTGGAGAGGGAGCTTGCAGTCAAATGACCACAGATGCAGCAACAAGCCAAGAGAGAGGCAGACCCAACTGCTGCCTCTAAAGCTACATTCCTGGTGGCAGTTCCCTGGTGCCCAGCCAACTGCCATCAAGGACCTCCAGCACAAGCGGTGTTGAAGAAAGGCACGCAGCATCAACAAAGACAGCTCTCACCCCAACCATGGACTGTTTGCCCCTCTGCCATTTGGTAGGATGTTCAGGAGCCTCCCTTTCAGCAACAGCTTCTTCCCCAGAGCTGTTACCCTGCTGAACTCCCCCAGCAGCATAAATACATACCGTGTTGCACGTGTTTTATAGTGTCATAGAAATTACTTGCACCACCTGCACATACCTCATACTGTTTATACCTCATGCCAATTGCACTACATGTATGTATTTATACCTTGGATATTATGACTATTTGCATTTCTGGTTAGATGCTAAACTGCATTTTGTTGTCTCTGTGGTGCACTCTGACAATGACAATAAAGCTGAATCTAATCTAATCTAAAATTGTGGAGCCATCATATTTTCACATGTAACTTCAGTGAATTAAGGATTTGTTTTGATGAAACCAGAGTTGATGACTCTCGGAACAATGGAAAAACTGACAAAGATGGTTTGATGAGTTTTATTTTTAATTTCTGTTGAGTTTGAATGAAGTGTGTTTTAACACTTAATAAGGCAAGTATGCTAGAATTGAATGAGACAAACTTGAATTCAGGAGGTGAACGGTTGTATTTTTCTGTTCAAAAGGAAAACAGGTGTTAAGATTATCTTTCCTTTCTTGACATTTGCAAGTAGCAATCACCGCTCAAACACATCTCCCAGCTGAAACTAAAAAGGGGTGTTCATTTGTACTCCTAAGAAGAAACTCTTTTTAGAAGGTAATGCTGTAATGTAACAAGTTACTTGTTAATGGCAGTAATCTTGCAATGTAACAAGTTACATTTATAGGTGAACAGGAAACATACTTACATATACAGGCCCGAAATACACACACACATGCACACACAGCTTATAGATATGCATTAGTTGCAGAGAGAGTAATTGGGCTGCTACATAGTTGGTGCTCCAAGCAGTTAGGGGTTAAATGCCTTGCCCTCGGGCACCTTGGCAGTGCCCTGTAGGTAAACTGGCACGTCTCCAGCAACCAGTCCATACTCTGTGCTGTTAGTCCCTACAGACTAATCTATTGCCACCCCAACATGGTGAACATGGTTAAAATGATGTCAGCACATCTTTGTGAGTGACATCTACTTCTAGGGAATTTGATATGAATGATACTGAAAGGAATATTCCTAAATATCTTCAGTGACCTTTCGACACTTTCTAACATTACCCTTACAATAAACTTTACATTATTTTGCTGTTCTTTCCAGACTTCTAAGGCATTTTAATACTGCTGTAAATTTGTCTTTGCAAATACAGCTCAGTCCAATCCAATCCAAAATGTACCCACCTCTAAACTGTGCCTACTGTCCTCACTACTCTACTGCTGTCCACATCTGTATTTGTTTTGGCATAAATTAGGGTTCCCAGTCCAGTTCTGTACTGTACATGAGAAACAGAAGGAGCATCTTTTGAAATAGAGAACCTCTAGGGACAGAACACAGACATTAAACACCAAACCAGTATGCTTGCTTAAGCCTAATATGATTGGACTCTTCCAAAATCATAGAGCCTGCTTCCCAAGTGTACCCAGAGCACTTTTCCATCTTCAACTTTCTGCTCTGGGGATAAGACAGTCATAACAGTGGCAACAATCCAACACAGTGTCTGATGATTCTGGCTGCAAACAGATGACGTATTTCCAGGGTGCTGTATTATTTATCTCCTCCCTCCTCAATGGTAATAACTGGAAGAGCATGTATAATTCAGTATAAATCAGGTCTTAGATTACTGTCATATGAAAGCGGTTTAATGTGGTTAATGTGACTGCCTCATCATTTTCCTCATCGCTCCCGAAGGAGTCTGTCACCAAGAGGAGTGAAATACTGTAAACACGCTGGCTGTGGTGTAATTTCTTTTTTATATATACACGGAGCATTAACTTTGACATTCCTGGTAAGAATCTATGAGGCTAAGCTGTACATCCAATTCAAAAATAACTGTTGCCCTTTAAAGCTGCAGTAGGTAACTTGTATAAAAGTAATTTTTTTTGTCATATTTGCTAAAACTGTCCCTATGCCCAGACAGCAGCACATGAAACATGTAATCTGTGAAAAAAAAAAAAAAACACGACTCCATTGGTCCCACCTACTGCGATTTGCAAGAATCCACTGTGCCTGACACAAAACAACCAATCAGAGCCAGAGGAGCGTCTGAGGGAGTGTCTGACAGCTGTCAATCACTACTCACACACGCTGCGAACTGCCCCCTCCCTCTCCTCATGCTGCCGGCTGCCGCTCAGTCAAACAGCTCTGTGAGCGGCGTCAGGAGGCTAGTGAAAGCTATGGTGGAGCAACAGCCACCTGCAAAGGAGGAACTGCCCATACCGCTGCTGCCAACAACAGCATATACAGCTAAGACAACAAATAACCATAAAGCTAATATGGTGATTGTTACAGTAACACTCTACAGCGTGTACGGTATGTTAGCAACTGTGATGTAGCGGCTGGGCAGAGTTAGCTTGTTTCTGATGCTAAAGCTAACGTTACTGGTTGTCACTGTAGCCGCGCAGACGGCACAGGGAGGAGGGGCTAGGAGGCAGGGCATGAGTGCAGTGGAGAGGGAGGGAGAGTGACGTGGAACTTGTGTTGGTTCAATTTTTCAGGCTGAGTCTGCTCTCTTCTCCATCTTACCTACTGCAGCTTTAACTGTGTCAAAGGTAAGCAAAATGTGTCTATATCATACTTGTTTCTTTCCTGTGAGAATATGGCTAATCTCAGCCCAACACCTTATTTTGGGTTTACCTCCTGCTGACTGTTGTTTACAGCAGTTTCAGGAGGCTGGCGAGTGCTGCTGAGGAGCTGTTTCACCTACAGCTGGAAGTGTGAGCACATGAAGTCCCTGTTAGTTTCCCAGCAGCATTTAGAAAAAATTCTAAGTCCTAATTTTACTGTTTAACCCAAAATGACCTAAATGCCCTGTCTCTCAGATCATCCACTGCCGACTTAATGGCCTCAAACTGACTCACTATATACAACATTATAACATTAACATTAAACACCAAAACTGATAGAGACTGAAGCTGTGGCAGCTGATTCTTCTACAACAATAACTTAAAAACTTACAGACGAACTTAATGTTTAATAGACAGCACTCAGTTGAAAGCTTATGTTATTATCCTTGTTTAATGATCAAGTCTATCTGTATTTCAATGTTTTATTTCACCATACTAATTATTTTGTAGTGTTTGTTTAAAAAGTACTACCCACACAAACATGTATAAAAAGAAGTGAGCATTTTGACATTTCAGTATTATCAGGTCATTCTTAGCCACACCAGCTTCATACATTCAGGATCCCAAGAGGATGAATACTATTCACTTTGGTGATCCCCCAATTTTTCCTTGAGTGCCACCATGAGGTTTCTTTCGGTGGTTCTGAGTTGTGAGTTCAGACATTCATATTTCCCCCAGGATGAATTACAATTATTTTGGTGACTTTTCATCTGACACTATATCAGGTCTGAATTTTAAGAACTTTGGTTTATGGCCAAATACATGCAAAACTAAATGACATTCCCATCGTGCTCCATTAGTCCTTTAACAATATCAGGGGCATAGGAGGTGTTTTCTGTACTTTTCAGATGTGGATGTGAAACATTCCCCAAAAGATACAGTGTACGTAACACAGTTTGCAGTAGTCATTTGCACAAATATTTTCCATTTGCAATATAAATTGAACAATTAGTCATCTGAAGTTTGGTCCGCCACAGGTTTGAGTCCTGTGGGGGAACTTTTGTAGCATGTTGGTCCCTACCTCTTTCTGCTCATTTCCTGTAATCTCTCTGCTCTCAACTCTCTAATAAAAGCACAGGGAAACTGTATGAGCTCATAACTATGGCAAGTAGAGGGGGTCAAATTTAAAGCTGGAGGTGCATCTGTAAACTGTGGTGAATGTTTTCAACGATCATAATTTTGGAGTTCCTCCCCCAAAAAGTGTAATTGACCTGTTCACAACCTGTTTGATCACTGACTGCTCATGATTCAATGATCTCTGACTTGAAAATACCGCCATGTATTTAAAGCTTGTACAGACACTTGAGGTACTCAAGTGTCCTCTTTCTTGGCAACAATTGGAAAGAACATGAATTCTTCTTACCTTGAGATTCTGATGTTGTAAGCTGCTGAGTTAATGCCCTGCACATACCTACTACATACTCTGATTCAATTGTCAGCTCAACATCAGGCTCCACGGCCATCAGGTTCTTCCTTGATGGCCTCCACCACTTCTTGAAGCCTGGGATTTACTGTGCACCACCTTTTCTTTTATTCACATTATTATGTAATGTTTATTTTTTTATCACTCTGTGAGACTATTACTATTACTACTATATTCCATCAATGATAGAAGCCCAGACTTTTGTTTCATTTTGTGTTGTAAAGTATTTTTGTGTTTCATTAACTCATTGCTTGAAATGTCTAGTTCATCCTTACTGGATATGGCCTTTAATTTTCTGTCTGTGCTCATTGATGGCTCAGTCTTAGAAAAATTCTACTTCTGTGGCTGTGATTCACTGATCACCCAATGAATTGGAGTTGTAGTAGTAAATTGGACATTAATTTCATGCAAACTGATGATAATGGTAGCATAATTTTGCACCCTCTGATACCCTCTGCTTCTTGCCAAATGTCTGGGATGGGCTCCAGCCCCTGCAACCTTGAACAAGATAGGTAAGTGGTTTGGAAAATGACTGGTTGGATCCAAGGTTGTCACAGATGTCTGTAAGCAGTGACAGGATTTATTTGTATTTTGTAATTTTTGAAATGGTAGCATTTCCAGGTTTTGTATACAGTAAGTAACTTCATTGCCTTGACTTTTTGACACAGACTGATCATGGCCTCTACACTGAGATGCCATCATCAAGGAGCTCTCTGAGGCCTTTGCAGACCACAACTGGTCTTTACCTGTCTTAGGCTGAAAGTGTGCAGGGACTTACTGACTGATTGATTCATCAGTCCAAAAAATTGCCTTTAAGGCTAAAGTCTGAACAGAGGCTGCTGTACATGCTTGTGTCATGGTATATTCAGTTCACTTACCTGCCATCATTAATTTTCCATGCTCAGTCACGCCTACCTGCCTGTTCACCTGATCACACACCTGAGGCTCATAGAGGTCAGTGTCGTATTTAAGCTGCTCTGCTACACTCACGCTTTGCCAGACTGTCATTGTTTCCATGCAAGAGTCTCCAGAAATTTCATATGGGCTGATCTCCTGCCTGACCACGCCTGTTCTCCTGTTCCCTGGAAAATATCTTAGCCTTTTGTCTCTGACCACAAGTCTCATTTCCTGGATTTTGATTTGCCCGAGACTGTTTGGTTTTTGCTGTACCAAACACGATAAAGACTCAAAGACTTGGTATTCAGTACTTCCTGAATCTTTGCCTGCCTGTGACTGTTTGGTGTTTGATTCACTGTGCCTTACTAGAGACACTGTATTGTTGCTGCTTATCTGGACCTGCCAAGCCTGAGATTAAAATTGATTTACCCGTGTTGTGGTGACTCTGCACTTGGGTCCTAAACCCCCTGTTACAGCCTGTGGTTCGAGCTGGCTGAACTTCCATTTAGGAGGGCTGGATGGCTCAGATATGACACGCATGTTCCTGTTACAGGCTGAGGCTGAGCAGGTGCACAGACTGTTTCTCAACATTGAATGCGTGGGTGATCTTCAGGGCCAAACAAGCTCACAATGAAAACCCAGGGTTGTGGCGGTTCATGAAGTCTCTATTCTTCAGTAGTTTGTAAGGACTGACTTACACCAGACTGCCCGTGTGCAGTCCAACCTAAGAGAAACAGCCAATATATAGATGGGTCACAGGTCATCACTGGAGAACCTCATGAAGCAAGCCAACATAAGGCCCAGCAGGCTGCTGATGTCTCTACGAGCACTGCCAGAGAACCACACTCCACCTAACCAGTGGGATGAGTTCAAGTAAAGCTTGTTATCTGTTGGAGACTTGCAGAAAGGGGAAAGTGGGGTTTGTCTTTCCCCTGAACAGCTTTTATATATGCATTTTATGGCAGGGCTAAAAGGTGAACTAAGTGTTATGATCACACTGTTGATTTTACCTTGACCCAATAAACATTAAACATGTACATTCCCTGGGTAAAACAGAATAACAAACAAACAAACAAAAACATCTTATGAATTACACAAGTACACATTTTCAGGTCTGTGGTAAGATTTTGATTGTCCCATCACCATGGTTGCATCTCTGGAACACTGACACTTTGTCCATTTATTTACAAATATGTTAATAACTTTTTATTTTCATTTAGAGTAAGTGTCCTCAAGAATGTAAAGTACCACTTACATCTCAAACTGACATATTTTTAAGTGGCTTGACATGTCGTAGTCACAATGCCATAAGATTTTATATCAACAATTTTCAGCTGGTCTCGGAATACAGCAATATGTGTCCTCCTCATCCTCTCAAAACAGGAGGACGGCTATGGTGCAAGTCATTTTGTTACTACTCAGAGTTACCATGGGACCCATTTGGGGTCCTGCCTATCTCCTGTTTCCACTAAGGAACCACTGCTTTAAACAATGCAGGTCTAATGGAAATAGTGGAGAATTCAAATGACTATTTGACCAAACAAATATATACAGCAAACATTTGTTACGTAAGACTCTCTGAAGGACATGTGATTTTCATCATTGGCCATCCTTCTATCTGTTGTTCCTTCCTGTGTTCCTGTCTGTTGCTGACCTTTTCTTATTACTTTCTCTTTGCCTCTAACCCTCTCTGCCTTGTATGATGTTCTGGTGCAGCTGGTTTTTCAGCTAGCATCAAAGGCTGACAGTGTCCTGCTAATGTGTCAGGAAGACCATAGGCCCTAGATATTTTACTCAGATAACAACTCTGAAGACAGAGAGGAGAATGTATTACCAGTTATTCACTGACGCTCCATCTTTCAAACCATGCACTGACATAGGCAACATCCAAAAAGGCACAAACAAACACACACACATACGTGTTTCCCTGAGGCAATCAGCAAACTTCCTGGAACATGTAGTGTGTTTACAGTCACATTAACTTTCTCCTAACATGGTCACCAAATACTTACTCATAGACAGACATGTACTCCGAGGCAGACTGAATTCGTACCTTTCAGTGAAGCTTCTCCGATGCTGAAAACAGACTGAGTTGTCACGTTGTGATTTTCATGTATCAGTCATGTAAGTTAGACTCAGGGAGGAACGCCTTCACATTCTCTGCTTCCATCTGATGGTGGATTTTCCAGTGGGATGTCATTGTGGGGGGTTCCTTGGCTTTGCTATATGTGCTTCAACATTAATCATGTATTCAGATCCTGATTCACAACATTTCTGTCACGCAGAGCATATGTGCATTTCTTGCACCTCAATGGACAGATGCAGAAGCAGAGAATTATTAATTCACTAAGACATTAACGTCAATTAATTATAATGCACGTTCCCATTTTTTGTATTAAAGTGGAACAGTAATATACTATATACAGTATATTTGTGCATGTGGTATCTCTATTTGTAAGTAGATCACCATTTATTTTATGGAGTTTTAAATGTCTTTACATGAAACAACTAAAGACAACTATTTGATTAGTTTCTATAAAAGAAAAACAAATACAATTATTAACAACAAAACAGAAATAAATTAAGAAAACTTAGAGCATTCTGTGTTAGTGCATGTCTGTAAAATCTGTGTCTAATGAAAAACGACTGAACGAATGAAAAAAGAGCCATTTGTTCCAGTTTTGTCCTGGGCTCTGCTGTGGTACATGGATACTTATCTAGTAAAAGAGAAAAAAAAAGTAGGGTGATTGTATTGTATACCATTTTATTTCATATACCAGTTTAAAATGAAGACATTGTTTCAATACAATCTACAGTCTGTAATAAATAATCCTCTCATGAAGCTTACAGGAGGTGTTGATTCAACAGCATGATCATTTTGGAGATCAGTTTGTTTAATAGTATTGTGTGTGTGTGTGTGTTAAGTTCCTGAGTCACCCCTGTACTGTTATGAGTTGGTTTTCTATGTTATTTATTATTATGCTTGTGCTCACGTTTTCCTTGTTTTTCTCCTCCTGTGTCGGCAGTGAAGGTGTGGCCTGGCGGTGCTGCAGGCAGACAGCGCATGTTTGTAGATTTGGTTTGTTATTGCATAGTTCCCTTAGCAGTTCCTACCTTAGTTGGTTATCCTTAGAGTTAGTCTGGTTTTCCTACCCTCTCACCACAGAGTAGTTGATTTGAGTTGAGTTTAGTTTAGTTTAGGGCTGATTTTGTGTTTGTTTAGTTTCGGGATTGTTTGATTGTATTTGTTACTTTGTTTGTGATTATAATAAACCGTTCATTGTTCACGGCTCCCTTTGTTCAAGTGCTTTGTTCTGCTATTTTTGGGTCCAACAAAAATATCTAGATTACTAGACATAACATGTAAAGGAAATACTGGACCAGCTCTCTGTTTAAAGGGCCTGATTCTCAGCCCTACAGAGGTTTACCCTAATTTCAAACTGCTTACGTGTGGACACCATACCCTGCGTCCTCTGATACTGCACCTGACTGAATAGCCTTTGAGTGGGGAACAGATACCAGCCACGCCCATTAACAGCAGCTATCCTCTAATTATCTGGGCTCTTGGTATGGTGCTAGGATAAGGCTTGCAAGGGCAAGCAAACAGCACAATCTGATTTCAGTTTCTTAATGAATAATAATAAAAAACAATTAGTATAAAAATCTACAAATAGTGTAAGAGTAACCTTAATAAAAAGCTGTAGCTAAAACATTAATCATCTCTTCCTGCTAAGGAGTGGAAAGTTGAAAAACTCACGACTCCATCCAAAGTCCCTCAGTCTTTTCAATGTCCCATCCTTGTTGTGGTAGAGTGTCTGAAGAAGAACTTAAACTCCAATTTGTAATCCATAGTCTGTTGGAAAGTGGTTATTCCTCTGTCCTCCTGTGTTGATTGCAGAATTTGTTAGGCTTCGCGCGCGCACGCATGCACACACATACACACACACACACACATACACACATATATATATTATTGTACAAACACTGTACACCTGTGTAACACAGTATTATATTTTATTTTGCATATTATATATCTTAGATTCTAATTTCACTAAGAACTAAGACTTCCATTGCAAGTCACTGCTTCTCTGTAGTTGTGCATACAACAATAAAGAATTTGAAACTTGGATTATTGGGTTCGCCTGATCCCAGTGAACTCTCTTCAACTGGATCTCAGCAACCAGGATAATCCTGACGGCTGTGAATTATGTACCAGGCGATGTGAAATTTAGTGTGTGTGTGTTTGTGTGTGTGTGTGTGTGTGTGTGTGTGTGTGTGTGTGTGCATAAAGATGAAAGAATGCAGGAATTCAGCACTCGGTGACATTAAGGCTGTGCAATGATGCAGCTGTTGCATGCAAAATGTACGATGTTGTCTAAGGCAATCAGGCATCCTATCAGGTGGTGAGGCAGTATCCTGGAGGCAGCAGAATACTGATGAGCTGTCTGAGGGGATGAGAAGCCAGTGATAACTCTGGCTCATGTGATGAGGATGAGGGACTCTGGAAGTGCATTGGCAGTCATTACATATTTACCTTTAAAAGGAACCTGCTAGAAGATGGCAGGCAAAACATACTCACACGCACACATGTACACTTACACACACGCATAAACACACAGACAGACACACAGTCGCACTTTGTATCACAGTGACACTGGATATGCCTTGTTTTCATCCAGCTGCCAAGCAATTTTATGCTGAGTTATTAAATGTCACAAAAATTAAACACTTCTGACATTCACGTGTACCAACTAATGATAGATTATGGCTGTTAAACATTGATGAAAAGGCAGCGCAATCAACATGGTGTAAATTTCTGTTTGGGGTTTTTGTTGTTGTTGTTCTTTACAACTTGTAAATTTTCTTTATAGTTTTGGCCATCATCTCTGTTGATTATATTTTTATTAATTTATTTTTTCCCACCAGGGCAGGTGCTGTGGTCCAGGGATAAAACAAAAAAAGTGTGTTTCTTATATACAGCTCAATCAAAAGTATCAATAACAAAAACCTATCAACCCTCCCATATTTCTGTGATCCTCTTATATTTTGCCCTTCTCTCCTCCTGTCCTCTTGTTTGATTTTTTTCTGTGTATCTCCTGTATTTTCAACCATCATCATTGCAACTGATGAGAAAGTCCACAGAGTGCATGACCTTCACCCTGGAGACTAGGGTTTGTATCCTGTGTGGAACTTACTGTTATGTTGTTGAGTTTTTATTTTTAGGATTGGATATTTTCTTTCTTTCTTTCTTTCTTTCTTTCTTTCTTTCTTTCTTTCTTAAATTTCAGGTTTCTGTGGCAGTTTGGTTAGGTTTAGGCAACAAAACTACTTGTTCGGTTTTGGAAAAGATCATGGTTGGGTTAGAAAGGCCAGAGTCGCAACACTTCAGCTTCAAATCAGTGTGATTGGTCAGTTGCAATGGTGATCCAGGAGCAACATTATTATAATGTAGTTGGAACAACACTAACACAGCAACATCAGATTGTGAGCTTATTTGACACGTTTGCAAAATTCCCTTGTGGTATGAAGGTGGCAGCATGTAGAACATTAGCTGATTAGTTGTAACATCTAGCGATGAGAAGTCATTCACTGAAACAGCACCTGCCAGTAAACTAAGAAGGAGAACCAGATGAAGAAGAAGAAGAAGAAGAAGAAGAAGGAGGAGGAGGAAAGTGAGAGGAAAGGAGAACCTGTAAAAGAAGTATCTCATCAAACGGGAGGAGGCTTACCCGTATTTAATGAAGAGCAAGTCAGTCAAAGTCATGCTTTTTAGAAAATATGGCACACAGATTTTAGTGTATCAAATTAAGGGAAAGGGGACAAATCTGCCGTGCATAAGTACAACCAAGAAGCACAGAAACATGCTCCACCAATGACTGTATTTATACTATCTCTACCATCTGTCTTCATTCTTCATTCAGTCTCCTCCTAAATGTTTCTCATGCCAGTAGCCTCTCTCAAAATCACAACTGAATCATGTGTCATGTGAACAAATCTTTCAAGTAATAAATAAACTGGGTTAAATGGCCTTTAGTGTTTTCATTGACATAAAGCAGGGATGTTCACAGCATTTCATTTCCAACCAAGTATCTGATTCTGACCACCTGACTGTAGTCAGCTATTTAATGTAGGAACTAGTTAACTCAATCCTTGTTGCTCTGATATTTTAAAGCAAGTGGTTGCCTAGTGGTGATTTTGAGATTCACTGTGTGTACTCTTGTCTAAATGTAAGGGGTATGTGGACTGTGGTAAGGGTGATGGGTTGGCCCAGGGTGGGGTGCCTGAAAAAATTTTCAAATTTCAGTGTTGAAAGGTTTGATCAATAATTGGGTGACAATTTGAGATATTACTCACATAAGACCAAGAGTCCACAGGCAGCAAATGAGCCAGCATGCTAATGTTTAGCATGATAAGATTAACACTAAACACAAAGTACAGCTGTGGCTGATGGGAATTCCATTATTTTTGCAGGTTTTTGATCAAAAACCAGGGTATTGGACACATTAAAAAATTACCTGATGATTCTGCTAGATGAAAAGTCAGAGGACCACCATCAAGTACCACAATTTATCCTGAGGGGAACATGAAATCTGAACCAAAGTGGACGGACTGATAGTCAAGAAGACAAACAGACAGTGCCATCCCTTGAGTCACACCAATAGCATGGCTGAAAAGCTCTAAGCATCAGATTTGGCTAGCGTATCTTGTTAAGTTATTGAATTGCTCTCTCAAGAAGCAAGAACACATTTTGACATCCACCTTGTCAGCCACCTCATCTACATAATGTACCTGAAAGTCAGTTCCTCTTTCAAAATGTTTCAGAGCTTTCATATATGTCTATTTGGCCTTGATGGTGTTGATTGGACAAAACATTTTCAGAAGTGTTTGTGTTGGCGTGCAGTTTTGGTTGCTTGTTCATTTCTAAAACGTAAAGCAGTTTAATGGTTTTCATGGTTGTGGCTTTTTTCATCACAAAAGTGGAAAATGCTTTCCACACAACAGTCTTAAAATGACACACCATTTCAGGCTAGTTTGCAGGGGGACACCTCCCTTTCAGTGCTAATCCTTCAGATTTCAGTCCTGGTTGATTTGGTGAAATCTGTAGTTTTTGTGGTAACAGTAGGTGTGGCTTAATACCAAAAGTGATTGAGCAGGAACTTTTTCAAAACTCTGACATTAGAGCAGCTGATATATCTGTTTACAGAGCAATCAAACAGATTCGGGTGTTTTAATAATGAGGTCAGCTTCCATCTGATTCCATGTTGATACACAGGAACTAGTTTTCCACACAACACCAGGACTTAGTAAAATGAGTAGGTTAGGGTAAAGAAAAAAAAGAAACCCAAAATCCTATATCCAATCCAATATCCTGTCACTACTTCATCATAAATGTCAACTCATATTTCGAGAGTAAAATGCTGTGTACACTGGGAAAAAGGCGGTTTCTCAGCACTTGAAATGCACATTCACAATCAGAAACATAATGTGCCTGGCACAAAACTGAACTGCAAAATTTTTCACTGTGAATTCACAATAAATTATTGGATAAGTTTTGCATGACTTTCACAGTAAGGATTACAGCAATATACTGTGAAATGTACTTACAGCAATTTACTGTAATTTCACATCTGTGATATTACAATGCATTGTTGTAAAAGCACAACTGTGTACTGTAACTTCACAGCTTCAATGACAAAGCAATTACTGTGGTATTACAGTACATTACTGGGGAATTACAACTGTTTGGTGTACATCATTACAACACGGCCCTGTACTTTTACAGTGTGTACCCCCCCCATGTTAGCCCAATGGCATATTTATTTACAAATAAAGGTTATTCAACATAAATGCCAAGAAATTCAAGAATTCAAGAAATTCAACTTCCTAGTCCTTGTGCGAAATTGTGCAGAAACTTGCAATTCAACTACGCAGCTGTGTCACAATAACAGTAAGAGGATGGAAATGAGGACTACATGGCAAGGGAAGAGAGGAAGGGAGAGAGCGATGAAGGGATGTCGTGAAGGGGTCAGACACTCCTCTCAGTCTCAAGTTGTCTTCAAAGAAATTACTGAGCCTGACAACTGATGCAGCAAAAAAACTATGATGCCCAGTCAAAGTCAATCAGTTTCCTCAAAAGGGTTGCTCACATGAGGGTTCATTGTTGTCCGCTTCTTGGTCTTTGAGCCTCTTTCAGGGTTGATGCCCAGGAAGCACCTGTTGATAAGCAAAGATAGTTTCAGTTTTAAATAGACTTATGTATTGCAGCCAGCATTTATCAAGGTGTTCACCTGTGCCTTTTCCCATATCACACCCTAACAGATTTATAATCCAAACTTGTTGGATCTTCCTCTCACAATAAAATTATTTTTAGCCATTTTTAGCCAGGTTTGTCTGATCCAGGCATTGGTAAATAGCAAACACTAACGTTAGCTAGCTAGCGTTAACTAGCTTATATCAGACCACACGGGCAAATGCTTTAACTAGCTAACGTTAGCTAGTTAGCTAATAATGCTAATATTTGGTAATGGTGTTACTGGCAGCCTTTCGCTAGGTAGCTACCGTTCGCCAATTACTCATACATACAGTACTCGAGGCCTTGTCACATCTCCAGTAGCTAGCTAAGCTAGCCATCACTATTAGCAAATGCTGTGAGAGAACATTCGACAGTTTCGGGCACTTGCTAACAAAATATGAACTGTGTCATGCAATAAACGTTCATTTGAAAGTAAATATTATTATCATTTAAAACAACATGGGTGTACTGCAAACAGAGGTTATGCATGCAGCTCACCTTCTCCATTCAGCCCAGAAGAGAAAAGGGAAATGGCACGAATAATGGCTTTCTAACTGAATTTGCTGATTTTTTTTATCATCTGTGGTTGTTAAACTTGCCAAGGTTTTGATCATTGGTAATTTCACTATATAGTACATATTGATGATACTGAGTATTTAAACGCAACTCCTTGAATTTAACGCAACATCTTTCAAAACCAACTCACGATCACAGTCACATTGTTGATTTGTTTTTTTTTTTGAGAAGGGGCTGAACCTATGCATTGATGACTTTTCGTCTCTGACCACTTTAATACTGACATTCAACCCATCAGATGAGATAATCCGTTCTCACACTCTCAAAAGATAATCTGCTGCCAGTGTCTTTGCAGACCTTAGTAATGTTATGGCTTTCCCTTGACTTCGCCTGCTCCTTAATAACCTCTGTTTATCAAACTCAGATGTTTTCACTTCTTTTAAAACCAAATCCATTCATTTTAACTCATCTCCTTGGATTTACAATGACATGCGTTGTCTTGTAAGAAAGTGCAGATAAGTTGAGTGTGCGTGGAAAAACTATAAACTGGTGGTTCATTTTATACATATGAGACAACTACCCTTTAATAAGATGAAAGAGACGAGAAAAGCTTATTTTTCCAATCTGACTGGCTGCAGAAGAAAAATCATCAAGCTTTGATTAGCATGATTGGTGAAGCCTGCCCCTCCCCTTGTACCAGTCTTTTCAAACAACAACTGTGAAATGTTTTTATCGCTCTTTGTGGATAAGCCAGTTTAGACTAATTTCACTGGAGGAACTCACAGTCACTGTGTCCCAAATGTGCCCCTCCTCGAACCCTCTTCACTTTGTTCCAACCTCTCTTTTTAAAGTGTTTTAGTTCCTAAGGGCCATACAGACTCTCCATTGTGAATAGTTCTGGCTGTGTGCATGATTATTGTGAACCTGCAATTTTTCCGCCACTCTTAAAAATAGCAATTCTTGACTCATTGCCTCCTAGTAATGAGAGACCAATATTCGCACTTTAATTTCCAAGGTCTATGTAAATAACTTTTACAGGTCCTGCGCAATGATGAAATCTGAAAATTAAATCATAAATTCCAGTTTGGTTTTCGTTTGAAGCACAGATGTTAATGCAAGTCAATGCAGGGGAATGTTCAATTCTGTTACTTCTTGACGTACTGTAGAGCTTTTGACACCGTTGTCTATTCTCCTTAGTAGGCTTGAGCAATGGGCAGGTAACAGTGTCTGCCTTTGGCCGGTATGCCTCTTACTTGTCAGACAGGAGTTTCTCTGTTGCCGTTGATCATTATGTCTCCTCATCTGCTCACCCTTACAAAAAAGAAGTTTATTCAAGTGTGCTATGAGTATACTTTTTTTAAACTAAAAATTAGAGAGTATGCTTTCAGTTTACTTTTTATGTATTTATCAGAGATATACTTAACAAAAATATACTTAAGTATACTTAGCTTATACTTAAAAGTATAAAGAGAAGTCTAAGTATATTTGGCTTATACTTGTACTTAATCTTTTGATCAAGATATACTTAAGAAAAGTATAATGAAGTATTCTTGCCTTATACAGAAAGTTTAAGTATACATGGTTTGTAGTTGTGCTTACTCTTTTGATGGATTAGCCTATTTTTTCACACTTATTGGCTTCTTTGAAGTGGTACTCCAGCATGTTATACTATCTTATAAGCGTACATGTTCCATATGTAAGTTTATAGTAAAAAGTCAGTTCTGGGATGGAATAGGTTAGAGTAAATAGTACATGGGTGGAACTGAAACTGATTTTTTATGTACACAGTGTTATTAACCCACACAGAGACAGATAATCATTTGGCTCATTTTATTTGAAAATAAATTTGACAATTCTTCCAAGGTGTGAGGGTATTGTAACAGACTTGATTCATACTGGCTGCTATTAAAAGACACTTTTTTAAATCTCACCAACAAACATCAAGTCAAATAACAAAAGGAGTCTCTATGTAATATATAAGTCAGAACACTGACACCTAAGGTACCTCTCTGTGTCAGAGCACTGACGCTCTGGGTCTTCATTGACTCTCATGTTAAACCTTTTGCGGCAGTATTGGATGCACCGGGATCCTACAATGTTTGTTTGGCTTCCTCAAGGCTTTACTAAACTGCCACTGTGTGCTTAGAAATGTTGGCATTCCCTCAATATCCCCACAGGGATCAATAAAGTATTCTGATTCTGATTCATTTGCAGCTAGCAGTAGCTGCACAATAAGCTAATGCATTTGAAGGATTAAGGTGCTATGTATATGTAGACACACTTGAGGTTGCTGTAGTCTCTGGGCAAGGATATGAAGAAATGAGTAGACCATGCAAAACATTAATAATCAATGAAATCAATACATTGGGTATGTATGTTACATATCTCTTTGATATCTATATAGTGTTCTGACTTACAGGGATTTGCAAATCACTGGTTACAATACTGGACTGTGATCGAACTAATGACTGCTCTTTAAGTCCCGTTCATAAGGATTTGGCAAAGGTGTAATGTACAATTTGTCAACTGCTTCAACAGCAACACATTTCATTGACATCATATCAGGCCAGATGGCACTGAAGTTTCCAGTCTTCCTAACCTCATGTATGAAAGTACTCTGTGCAGTTATTTGTGCATCCTTCCATAAAGGCCTGCTAGATTCAGCAAGTACCTCAACTAAAACACAGCAATGTTTGATACATGCGCAATATGCAGGGCTTTTGTGTGCACACTTGTTTAAAAATGACTAAGTCATTAACTAAACAAAATGTACCATCTTTCAAGCATACAGCACTGTTGCATCTTTTCTTTAGTCGGTCATAATTTTGACTGTGATACAGAACTCCATCAACCAGAAAACGCTTGTAAGACCAGAAGCAGTTACTTAAATTTCCACATAACTTGGCAATGGCAAGCCTGTATGAAGTTGTGATATTCTCTTGCAATGGGGGCTGTCCAAAACCCTTGACACTTTCATTTAGTATGTCACATCTTTCCGTTCTTCGCTTATTAAAATAAAGCTCTTCAACAAATGACTGAACCTTTTGACTTGCTGAGGTGACAGTATGCCTGGCCTTTTCTGGTAATTCTCTCCACAACAAAATTTTTTAGCTATTTGTGAAGGGACATACTGTGTTCCATGAAAATACTTCAATAGAGTGCCCATATTCGATTCAAAGGCAAAGGTTGAGGTAGCCATAAAGGCCCCCAGTGTTTCACACTTTGTGTGATGTGTGTGAGCAAGTGGATGTTGAAAGTCATGTGCTCTTTACCGTACAGTCTTTGAAATTCAATGACAATTTTTTTAAGAGCCAGTTCTGACATCACAATGCTTTTAGTCTTGATCTTATCTTGCAGTAAGGTATATATGCCAAACACCAAAAGGAACAGATGATTCCAAAATCTGGCAGGGAGTATCCCTTTCAATACAGGGAGAGCATAAAAGAGGAGAAAGGCTCGCCACTCTGAAGCTTTCCAGAACTTCCTTTCACTCATTGACCTTGGTGTCCTAGTTATCTCAACAGGAGGTTTAATTTTTGCAAGTCGCGAATCAACCTCTTCCATCTGTTTGCCAGTGTACCAGGGGGCTTCACTGTTTGCCGTCTCGAACCACAATGCAGAGAGTTGCCGAGTGACTCCAAGGCACACATTGTGTTTATATTCGGGAATGAAGCCATTTATCATTTGGAACTGACTTAGCTTCATCAAAGGAGATGGCCCTTTGACTCCAAACACTGGCTCATTAGCTGAAGCTGACATTGCATGACTGAAATGATCTCTCTCATTTCGCAGTGGGGGTTCAGGTCTATCGTATGGATAGGTTTTACCACCTTTGGGATAACAAAAGTCACAACCATAAAAACCATTAAACTGCTTTGTGTTACGAAGCAATGGACGAGCCATCGAATCAGAACTACAAATCAGCACAAACACTTTAGAAACGTGACAGTTTCCCTGTGTGTCTTGCCAGTCAATACCTTCAGTCTCTAATAATGAGGCTTCTTTAACAAATGGTGTTAGCAATGTAAACATGGATGGTTTACTTGGCCCAAACCATAACGCTGACATCAAAATGTGCTTTTTCCTCACTTCTGGTTGTAGTTCAATAACCTGACACTGAATTGGCCAAATGCTGTATTTAGAACTTTTGAACACTGGTGCACCATCACAATTCCAAATTAGTGTCAAGTCATCTTTTCCAAGAACTCCATTGTCACATAACTTTTGATACTCTTCACCAGACTGTATGACAGAGATAACCCCAAAGGTTCTAGTTTTTTCATTGAGACTGACATCGTGTTCTTGCAGAAGTTGCTTAATCCGTGCATGAAGGGGCAACACAAGAAAATAGAAGCCTTTCTTCAGGTTTGCATTGGCATCAAACACTGTGTTGCAAGAGTCACATAGAGAGGGACAGTCTGCTCTAATGCCAAGGTATTTTGAACAGCTTTCACAGTAAAAGTGAACTTCAAATGTAGATGTACTTCCATATTCTTTGTGGAAAAGGTAATGTGAAGATGGGATCAGACCAGGAAACATGATGTTAAACATTTCCAGTAAATGAGTAAGTGCTTGGCCAGTTAAATTATGATGCAACAGGTAGGACATCAGCATCAATAAGCCTTCTCCTTTTGAAAGAGGAGCACCAGGATACAAGGGCTTGTCACCACCATCTGCTCTATCTTCACTGCCCTAAAAAAAGAGAGAGAGAGAGAGAGAGAGAGAGAGAGAGAGAGAGAGAGAGAGAGATGTAAAAATGTGAGCAGTGGCAATATGAAGCAGGGATATTAGGCCAGCATGTTTTCTTTTATTTTGGCAGATGTAATTTTCCAGAAGTGCTTGTCCCCCCTAAAGGATCATGTAAGGACAAAAAATATTTACAAGGCAATGCACTGCGGTCTCACCAGGTGACCTAGGCACAGCACATATATGTATGTATATATATGTCGACCAAAGGGCAACAGCTCCTAGCCCATAGCTCATTTATTTATATTTTCTCCATGTGCATTCATTTTATGAAACAGGCTTCTTTACATGAACTATTACACTAAATTCTACAACATTGAGCCATTTACTACATACCACTGAAAATTCAGATGTGTTTTCTCCACTAGCATTGCATTCCAAGTCTTCACTGTGCACATCGCTTTCATCTTCACTCCTGGCAGCATCAAGCATGTTCCCTTCGGAATCTGACAGGTCTTCCTCATTCTACAGGTTAACAAGGGCAAAAGATGACTTCAAAGAATATCGATATCAATAGTATATCAATAGCATAACAAGGGTAGCCATTTATTTCACCAAAACTAAAAACTGTGTGTTGTATATTTGTGCATTTACCTGTTGAATGTCAGTATCCAACAGGCTAATTGCGGATGAGTTTTCATTATCAACTGCATCATCTTCGTCTTCACTGTTGGAAGCATTACTCATCTCATCTTCTGTATTTATTTGGTCAGCTTCATTGTCATTCTACAGGTTAACAAAAGAAAGAGAATGAATAATTTTATAATTGAATGAAAGAACATCATTCAATTTGTGCAAGCCCTCTGCCGCTGGTGCCCTGCTGGCTTGGTGCATGTTGGGAGAATGCAAGTATTGCAAAAATTGGTTTGTCATTTGGCCTAAGGGTGGCACTAGAGGAAAGGTCACAGGGTCATCACAATCAAGTGGAATCGTCCTTTAGGGAGTACAAATGCACTCACCAAATACCACAACAATCCACTAACTACATATAATATTTTATGTGTAAAGTTGACATTTTAGCCTGAAGGTGGCACTGGACTAAAGGTTATAGGGTCAGCACAGTTGACAGAGTTCATCCTCTGAGGATCATGAATACGCTCACCAAATTTCATGACAACGGGTCCAGAATATTTCAAGATTTGTTGCCTTGTTGGATGGAAAGACATAACAATGCCAGTTGGGCTAAAACCATGTAATTTTCTATTTAGGCCTACTTCATAAATGTCAGTATCCAACAGGCTAGATGTGGATGAGTTTTCACTGTCCACTTCATCACCTTCGTCTTCACTGTTGGAGGCAATACTCGTGTCATCTTCTGTGTTTATTCGGTCAGCTTCACTGACATTCTACAGGTTAACAAGGCAAAAAAATGCCAAAAGTGAAATGTCAATTAACATTTAAAAAAATGGCAGGTTTTTCTTGTAGTTTTCTTGTAGTAATAGATGTTACAGCTGGGTGATGTTTGGATTAAATTCTTCATCACTAATGGGTGATAGACATTGTTTATGCAGGAAATTGTGCTATGAGAAACGGAAATAAGGTGAGTCTATTTGATAACTGGAGGACAAATGATGTGGAAGTCATGAAAACAAATTATATGGTACAGAATCAAAGAATATGACTGTTAATGTAATATGAGATATTGGTCTCCATTAGGCCTGGGCGATATGGACAAAATCAAGTACAACAATATGTCTGACTGAATACCTTGATATTGATATTGTAGGGATGACCACTGATGCTTCCATATGATATTTACACAATTAGATTTTTAATAGACAGTCATTAGTAATGTGGATATGATGATCAAGCAGGTAAGTATTGTTTTGTGAGTTCATAAAGTGAAACAACAATGTGAAAAATGATGACATCGCACTGTCCTAATAGGCGTAATATGTATATACCTCTTGAATATCCTTCTTTAAGTCTTTATTGTCCACTTCATTTTGTTCATCTTCACTGTTGGAAGTGTTACTCTTGCCATCTCCAGTATTTACTTGATCATCTTCATTGTCGTTGTACTGGTAGTCAAGGAAAGAAAGAATATGTAAGCGGCAATGTCAGAGAATAAAAAGGCAGAAATTTCTTTCCGCACGGTTAATGATGCTGTGCATCACAGGAATTGACCATTGGTCATCTCAAATAACATGTTCTACTTTATTGTATCTCTCTAAAGGCATGTTTGTAGTATTTATGAATCTCTTGTTTATTAATAGGTATATATTTAAAGAGTGTTGAATGAAACGATTACTCAGTCAATTAGTTGATCAACCCGATATTCAATAATTATATTTTTTATAATCAATTAATAGTTTCAATAATTTATCAGGGAAAAAAAACAATCATTTGCTGGCCATAGCTTCAGAAATATTACAAATTATTTGCTTTTTTCAGGTTACTTTCGTACAAATAATAATAAAAAAACAAATACATAAAGGGGGGGGCGGAGGTCGTTCTGCTGCTGATCAGATTCAAGAAGCTCTTTGTAGACGTCAGTAAAAGGACTGGGAACTTGTAATGAGCATTTGTCATTACTTTTAGCTTCTTTTTTTTTTTAATGAACTATTATCGTTATTTGCCTCAGTAAGCTTCCCTCATTACTGACCTCATTTAGTAAACTGCCATCACCATCTTCATGATCTCCATTTAACCTGCCACCTTCTTGGCGTGTCTGCATTTTAAGAAAAAGAAACATACCGACATTTTAACAATATGGCTTGCTATTGTGCTATTTGTAATTCATAAGAAATACAAAAAGTTCTCCTGAAGCAGCTTCCTTTGATAGACGAGGAACACACCTGTGATAACGTTGATCTGACTTTGAACATAAGGTTAAATAAAAGCAGTGTTGTCTATATGTGAACAGTATTAACGTTACTTTGCTACAGGTTAACAAAGTTACTCACCTTTGCTAAAGTCCATCTGAACTTCGTTCTCCTTGGAATTTTTTGTGTGCCGCCCTCCAGGTATCTTTTGTAAGGTCCGGGACGTCCGGAACATTTAGCCATTATTTTTTCAGTCAAACACACGAGAGGTATTGCAGTAGCCCATGAGCCACCAAGGAACGGGGTTCTCGCCAGGAACCACAAGAATCCACAAACTGACAAGAAAGAGAAAGAAACAGCAATATTATATCAATATATGCATCACGATGACGTATGCTATATATTATTTTAAGGACAGGACCGTGGAGGTCGGAAAAACTGACTGGATGATAAGTGAGGACCAGCAAGAAGTATCTTCCAAAAAGATAAGGCAGTGTCCCAATCTCGAAGATGAAGACGGGTGGATGAATGTGAAGTGGGACAAAGGCTGGAAAAAAAAGACGGTCCAGTCTTTTTTCCAGCAAAGGTTCTAATGCTTGGTGGTAAGTCATCCTAACTTTATAAATTAGCTAGCAATTGACTTATCTAATGTGTAACTAACATTATGTATTAGCATAATTTCAATAAGGAATGAATGGGAGGAGGTAAAAAACCAAAAAAATAATTGCACTTTTTCTACTGGCTACTGCTCCGACATACTTTCGCCGAGAGACTCCATTTAAACTTTAAATTGTAGACACTAGTCTTATCTATTGGTGTATTAAGCCACGTTTTGATAGGTCATATAGTTTTTGAGTAATCACTGCTCAAAGACCATGATTGCTTTTGGAGAAACTCTCAGATTTCAATGGGTGTGTATTGCGCGGGCTGTTATAGGCAAGAGTGGGTGACATCATTGCTAGAGTGGGAGAGAGACGAAAAAATGTCTCTATATTTTATCTTTCCATGCTCCTCCCGGCCACAGTTTACACACTACATGCATGATTTTTTCCACAGTTGTAGACAAACTTGTCCTCTCTCTCACAATGTGCTCAAAAAATCTGTGAGACTTACAGAATTTGAATTAGCAGCCTCTAAGCGCGGCCATGTCAGTCTCTGCTCCCCATTGACTCCAATACAAAGATTTTCTGAGAGACGCAGAACAGAGCCCTGTTTTCAACTCGCGACTGTGTCCAAAGTATTTGCTGTAGAAACACAAAAATTACACCAAATCGTTCAGGAAGTCTTCAGGGTGCTGACGGTGTGTGTGTTTTTCTGATAGGAGCTACTGTTTGGTCAGCAGAAGCCTGAACGTGCAACCAGTGCAGAGGCAGAAAATGGCTCTTTTTCTCCCTCTGAGTGTGTTTGTGTCTGAGTGCTGAGAGCGGGCGTGTGTGTGCGTGCGCAGCTGTGTCTCACAGAGCATGAGTGGGAGGGCCCCTCAAGTTGCCGTGGCAACCTCTGAGGCTCAGTACCTCTGTGAGCACTCCTCTCTCACGCTCCCACACACACAAACAGACATATGTGCATATAATATATCATAATGTACACAATGTCGGGCAGTACACCCCGAGTCCCTCTCACAATTTCCCACGGGGAAATTGTCTAGTTTAACATTAACATTACCACCAAGGTGTCTGTGTTATGTTTGGAGACATTTTGGTCATTATGGGAAAAGGTGAGAGGGAGAGCTCAGTGGCCTTGTTCAACAAAGAGATCCCACATAGCATGAAGACATTAAAAAATAGATATTTTGGAGGTTTTGCCTGCTGGACAGATTAGTAGTGTTGGAGACTTCTGAGTGGACTCTAGGTGGTTAAACTTGGCCTTTGCCTTAGTTGAAATGGCACACAGTATTTTCATATTCCTTTATTTCTAGTGTTATGTTACGATCTGGTGAAATTGTTACATGAATGTTACTGTATTTGTTTATACCTATAATGTGTTGTCCAAAGAGATCCAAAATTGCTGCATTGAAAGTCCTTATTTTTATAGCGAAAAATTAAGAAGAAAAACATACACATTACTATTATGTAACAAGTAACTATATACACAGCCCCACCTAATGGCAAAACAGTGTCATCCCAGTAGGTATGTTAGAAGCTTTTTCTAGCCAGTTGTATGAGATGCTTTATATGGAAGCATACATTGTTTGACTTCTTCCACACTAACTTTTTATGCCATTTTAATTCACCCAGTTTACACAAAACTTTTTCACACAGACAACTACAGTGACCTATGCAAGAAGAGGGAGGAATCCATATAAGGTGAAGACATCTGGAAAAAAACATTCAAGAGGAAGATAAAGCCACCCTTACAGAAAAAACACATGAATTGCACATGTGATTTTGCACACGCTAAACATGGGAAACATGTGGTTTTGGAACATTTTTCATGGTGTAATGTGTGAAACCCATGTAAATTCCTATGTGTGTGGATTTCTCCTATTTTCAAATATGTTAAATGGTTAATACTGTTTTATACTGGTGCGAGTTCGTAGCGCCCTCTAGGGTCCACCATGTATTGTTTCAATCGGTGGTTATTATAACTTGCCATACCACGTTTTGACCGGTGAAGGCGAGCTGGTGAGTTAATCATAACTTGTGTTAAATATCATAAAAATGTTCGTGTATGAAGGTTACATAATGGATAATGTATCTGTGGCATTAAGGTAGCAATTTTGTTTACATTTGTGTTTTTCAGTTGATTACCTGCCTCTGTAGCCTACTGCTACTACCGACGGCACGATCAGTGTTTATACTAAGTCAAAGCATGTGCGGAGTTGCTGATGAAGAAAAATAAACACCTGGGAAAAGACAGAGATTGTGTCGGAGCTGAGTATGACACTGTTTCACCAGTCAAAATACACCCCGTGCGGTGGGAGTTATTAGATTAGCCCAGTTAGTTTAATAAAACCGTACACTGTGAAACCCATGTGATCACATGTGGTATCATGGGTACCATGTTGTAACATGTGGTACCACGTGTGTTTCACATGTGGACACATGTTACCACATGTGTCTCACAGGCTCAGATTAATATTGTAAGAATCTGACATTATGGAAAGCGCTGGCACTCAGTGTGCATTACCTTCACTCTGTCTGCAGCAGGTCTTTCCTCTCTTGGAACTGTGTTTTTCTGTAGGCAAAGTGCATTGGCATAGGACCTCCTCTCTTCTTTGGCTAGCAGTCGTGATACAAATAGTCCAAACAGTTGCTGCAGACCTGGTGGTCTGTGAGGCATTGTGTGTGTACAGGAGTGTTAGCATACATTTGTAGCACAACTAGCCAATCAGAACTGTCAGATCTTAATAAGGCGGAATTTATAACATATCAGCGAAGTCTAGAGTTGCTGACATTTTCTTGAAGCCATTTTTTTTTTACCAAGTAACTAGATTAAGCAATGTGCTGTGTCCATTGAAATTCTCTGTCCAAGTTCACTGTCCATACTTTGTCACTTACACTTCATACATTGCACTTTGATTGTGGCCCTAGAGTTGTTCATGTTTGTACAAACTGCTTTGACTGTTTTATTGTGTTAATTCTGGATGGTGGTTTTAGGGTGATAGAAAAAAAAATTAATGTTTTGTTCTGTTTGTGTGTATGTGTTTTAACTCACAGGCCATGCTCTGTCGAAGTTCCCTGACATCAGCATGCAAGATGTGAGACGTATCATAAGAAAAAAATGCAACAACGAAAGCTATGCCAAGCAAACCACGGCAAAGAAGACTATATAAAAAAATACATTTTTATTTCCATTTAGTTGAAAAAGAACAAAAGATTTCTTTTAGTTGGTTTGGTTCCATTGCCTCAGGATGGCCGTTTAACCTGGGCGCAAATTGTAGTGATTTCAGAGAAACAGTTTGTGTGCAGCCATGGACTGATTTCAGAATTGTTCTTGCATGACACAAATTTTCAGAACCCAAAAGACTGTGTTCATACTCAGTACCACAACAGTTCTCTTGCCTTGGATGTGTGGATGTGACTGTTTCCAATAAAATGAACACTACTCCCATGCCACTGACAATTTACTGGATTTCTTGAATGTAACTTTCTGAGTACAGTGTATGTGTTCAAGCAGGGTGACCTCATGCTCACTGTTGAGACAAAAGAAAAAAAAGATGGACTTTTACTGTTTGGTCTGTTTGGTTATGTATTTTTTTTTAGTTTAGTCAAATTAATTTGTTTAGTTTAAATAAGTGCTAAACTCTTAATTGGGCATGCTGCTGAGTAGGTGCACAGGTGAGCTGCATACTGCTTAATTAGGCTGGCAGGTAGGAGCTGCAGTCAGAGAGCATGCAGCAGCAGAAGCAGCAGCAGCAGACAAAGAGCAGAGCAGAGGAAACAACTGAGACGCTATCGGTCAGTATGTTTGGTTTATTTATAGAATTAAATCAAATCTACCATTTTTTAAATGAAGCAAATGTAACTTTACTTGCATACATTGATTTATTTCAGTTAATTTAATGATTCATCAAAAGAAGAAATAAAAATTCAGCTTGCAGTTTAGGTTGAAATTCCCATATGTTTATTTGTGTAAATTAACATTCCATTGGCGTACCTTTGTTCAGGTTTTCAACCTATTCTAAGGCTATTCCATGACTTTTTTGTGAAGAAATAAACGGAATTGTCCAACGAAATGAATTGAGTTGTCCTGCGTCCTCTGATGTCACCTCCAGCCTTTTCAAGTTCAGGCAAATCTGCAAAAAACACTAAAGAACTTGACACTCACTAGTGCACACATTTGGAATATATCAGAAGCCTTAGCTGTAGTTACACCACTGTCCTTTGCCTACCAGTTAGGCAAATGACATTGTTAATTCACATGTTATGTGAGTTTTTGGTTCCATACAAGAGAAAGGGACAATTTTTTTGTTTTTTGTTTTGAAATGCGATGTCAATTTGAATTGTCATTGCTATGTTTTTATACTTTGGCATCCAATGCAATATTGTGTTTGAAAAATGTAATATATAAAGAAAACAAATATGTTTTTAATCCTGAGAATGTGTTGTTTTATTGTGAATTATACGTAAGTTATATGTAACTTAAAGCACTAAAAACCTCAGTGGTCCACTGGTAGAGTACATGAGTTAACGTCAAGTCTACTTAAAATACAGCTGAAGTTATATTTCAAATAGAAAATAATACCTTAAAGTAACCTAGTAGTATATTTTAAAGTGTGAAAATAATATATAGATAGTAAACTATAAGTATGATGTTAAGTTCACTTATAGAAAACTTATAAGTATACTTGAAGTATAAAAACTACTAAACTAGTAGCTTACTGAGAGTTTACTAAATTTAGACTTTTAGTATACTTTAAAGTGAACTTTCATGACCTATTAAGTGGGTTAGAAGTATATAACTAGTAAACTAGCAGTATACCTATAAGTTCACTTGTAGTGTAGTTGCTGTACAAAATGAAACTTAGAATGTAAACTAGTCGTGTACTTAAAGTTTACTACTCTTACACCTAAAAAATACTTAAAGTATACTTTATAAACTAAAAAGTGGCCTAGTATTATACAACTAGTAAACTAACAGTATATCTATAAGCTTACTTGCTGTATACTTCAAAGTATACTTTCATAAACTAAAAGGTGGGCTAGAAGTATATAACTAGTAAACTAACAGTATATCTAAGTTCACTTGAAGTATAGTTCACAGTATAGTTGCAGTATAAAATAAAACTTAGATGTAAACGAGTTTAAAAGTTTACTTCTTCTACACTTAAAGTATACTTTTTATAAACTAAAAGTGGGCCAATTTAGTCCCAAGAAGTATTGAAGTAGTACACTTACAAGTATACTACTAGTACATTGATATTAGTATACTGGTTACATAAAGTGTACTTGGGAAATATACTTAAACTTAACTTAAGTATACTTACTAAAACGAACTTGAACTACTTTTTCGTAAGGGCAGCTGACATGTGGTGCACCCCAGGGTTCAAGTCTTGGTCCTATTCTTTTCTGACTGTACATGCCCCCCTTAGTTTCTTACTTTGTGATTTAAGAATATTTCTTATCACTGTTAAACTGGCTATATCCAGCTATACTTTTCTTTTAGTTCGGATGACCTCATTAAACTCTCTACCTTGCAAAACAGCTATCAAGGACTGGTTATCAGTTAATTTCCTCCAACTTAATACTGACAAAAAATAAGTCCCCAAGAGCAACTCTGATAAAGAGAGCATTGTATTGGCATTTTTAAAGCTGTACTATCCTTTCAAGATCTGGAAAAAATCATTTATGTTTCGTGTTCTCCAGTCTTGATTATTGTAATTTGCTGTTTGCCACCCTGCATCAGTCTTTTGTGTCTCGGTTCCAGTTGGTCCAAAATACTACTGATAGACTTTTAACTAATACACAACATCACACAGTACACCTGAGTTGGCTAATCTACACATATAGAATGCGGAATTGATTTTAGTAATCTTTTAATCACCTATAAAGCACTTCACAGGCACTTCATAGTTCTGAATTACTGTGTCCCCTGGCCACCTTGAGATCACTGACATCTTCTGACCAAGGCCTTTTGGCTGTCCTGAAACCAAGGCTCACTACCAAAGATGAGCAAACTTTTGCAGTTATGTCTCCCTTTGGTTTTCCAAATGCAGATATCACACCCCCAGGCCCTCATCTCTGGTGACTTCAATCACATTTCCCTGTCTTCCGCTCCCCCCACCTTCACCCCACCAGACACAATAGAACATTGGACTTACCCTACTTACCCCCCCCCCCCCCCCCCCCCCCCCCCACTGTACTGGTCTGATCACAACCTGGTTCCTCTGCTCCCTGCATACATACCTTTGGTGAATAAACAACCTGCATTGCAGACTACATTAACTTCTGTGTGGAAAACATTGTGCCAACAAGGAAGGTACAGTGTTTCCCAAACAACAAACACTGGGTGTCCCCGGAACTAAAAAAGCCCTACTGAATCAGAAGAAGAGGGTCTTTAGATCAGCGGACAAAGATGAGCTGAGGAGGGTGCTGAGGGAGCTGACTGTGTGGCCCATCAACTACTTCACCAACAGACCACAGTACGTGAGGCTTCCTGACTGTGTGTCCGATACGGTAGTTTGCAGCACAGGGACTCTGCAGGGGACAGTGCTCTCTCCTTTCCTCTTCACCCTCTACAAATCAGACTTCAGACACAACACTGACAGCCATTGTTGTATATGTATCACAGGGGAACAAACTGGAATACAGGGAGGCCATTACTAACTTAGTGTATTTATTTCCTGTATATATATATGTGTGTGTGTGTGTGTGTGTGTGTGTGTGTGTGTGTGTGTATGTATGTTATCCAAAGAGGGTTCGATCTAATAATGCATGACATATGGTACAAACAACTTAATTGTCTTAATTGTCTTTCATACTGTGTGTGTGTGTGTGTGTGTGTGTCTGAAGGTGAACAGGACCTGTAAAAGGACTGCCTGAACATCATATAGCTCGTCATCCATCCATACTGTATGTCCTTAAACAAGTGACAAGAAACCCCTAACTGTTTCTGAACATGATGATGTGGTATGTGTGTTGATGGCTTTTCTTGGTGTTTGTAAAGTAAAGCAACAGTTCTGTACAGTCTTGTTGGTCATGGTTTTGAATGTTTTTCTCAAAATTCTGATTTATTAAACTTTTCAAGGTTGAAGGACAAATGCTCATTTATTAATGATTCTACAATAGAAAATGCAAGTGGTACTCCCTTTAAGCTAACCAAGAACAAATTTACATTTCCTTATAACTGGTTACTTGCTTCTTTGTTGTGCACACATATACTGTCTCTGAATCTGTTTTAAGAATGCTAAGTACACGTGTGTGTGTGTGTGTGTGTGTGTGCGTGTGTGTGCGCATGCGTGTGTATGTGTGTCTGTGTATGTGTCCTCCTCTGACAATATTAAGTTTTCCCTAGGATGTAATTAATTAGTAGCGGGTATTGTAATAATGTCAACATCTAAGTGCTTTATTCCATGCATTATAATCAGCTTTATTGTGCCAGCTGTACTCCCAATTAAATTTTACTCCTGGCTTCCCCCATCAGCAGCTCAGGGCCTCACACAACGGCAGGATAAACGATTCTGCTTACGCGCCACCACTTTCTCATCAGGCGATAAGATAGTGCTGATTAAAGAGATTACTCCTGCCTGACATGTCAATAAATCAGCTTTACGCTTTGTGTTGAGACTGTAGTGTAGCACAGAGATCTTCTGAGTGATGGCATTCGTTGGTTCTTTGGTTGACTGTTTTTGGTTCTGAGTGTAAACTTTATGAGGCAGGGAACTACCACCATGTGAGGATTACTGTGTTGCTGTCAGGCCTGAGGAGCTCACTCTCTCCATCTGTTTGCCTCTACCTACACTCAAAATCTTCTTTCTTCAAACTTTCTCTGTGTGCTTTTCCTCTCGTTTACTTTTATTTTTTGTGGGTGGGGCGTGGATTTTAGAATTAGGCCTTCAATGAGGTCTACCACCAAAACAGGTGGACAGCTGTGTCTCAGCAGGTAGAGTGGGTTAAGGGGAAATACTGACATTTTTAATAATAGTTACAAAAAGTTTCAAACTTGGTCCAGTAGATTGCCTTAGCTGGCAGCTGCGAAACGGGCTGCAATGGCTGTGACATAATTGATCAGCAAGGTAAAATTATAGTTTTAGTCAAAGGAGTCTGGTAGTTTTGAACAGTGCAAAGTTTACTGAATCTCAGGAGAGTTCATTTATTTCAATCTTCATTTTGTAGGTTTTAATTTGTGATGCTGTTGAGTTGTACTGTTTTATACTGAGAGCTTTTTGTAATCGCACCCACAGGAACCTGCTGTGGAAAACCCAGTGACTTGCAGATTCAGCACTTAATTTTTTAACAAACTTTGATATTTCCTGATGTTCCACAAGGCTAAAGTCTTGTTTCCTGTAGTATTTTTATGGTGAACTTCAGTGGAAGAAAAGTTGAGTGACTGTTGTGAGAAACAACAAAAAAACAATGTGTCATGTAACTATGGTGACTGTGGGGCTGCTACGCACTCATACATGGGCTCCCATTTTGTTCCACTCAGGAGTAGCTGAGTCACATGCAACCTAGTGGTGAACTTTGGTATTGCCAGTGTTGTCTGGTTTTTGGCATAATATAAAAAGATTTAAAAAATGTCTATGTATTGACCCAACGCCAAACAAACAACAAAGTCCACTGCAGCTACAGTCAACAAACATGTCTGAAAGCAAAGAAGAATGCTCTATTATCTGTTTACACAGTGCAGTGGTTGTTGATGTTTTACTTTGAACAGTGAAAGGCAAAATATTCTCATGTTTGTTTCACAATAATAACAGCAGGATACGAATTTTAATTAGTGGAATTTTTTATTCTTTTACTTTCTCTCTCTCCCTCCCTCACACAGAGATTCTACTGGTCCTCCTCAGGGCTTTATGCTTCACAGAGAGTATTTAAAAAGTGTCTGACCTTACTGATTTGCTAATTTGATGTTCACGCTTCTACCATGGATAAGTTGGCCATGTAGTAAAATTGTTTATTTTTTGTCTGTTTGAATTGTGTTTATTGTTGATGTACACTTTATATTTTGAACATAATCCTCTCTGTGTTTAGTGTGTCTGAAATCCTGCCCAGCTCAATCTGTGCTGTGCATCTTGACGTGGCTTCCATCAGAAATAAACAAGATGTGTATTATCTGTGGAACAGAGCTGCTTCTGGGACACTTCTGAAAAGCACTTAAGATGGATTTACTAGCTTTGTCTGGAATGGCCACGATCAGCTCAACGGGATGCTGCCCTGCCCAGTGTAATTTACAGGTCAAACTCCGCTGGATGTATTTATGTACATTGTGAAGTCTGTTGAACTGATGAAGAGCTGTTGAAGTCTTTGATAACAACCAGCAGATCCTCCAGCAGGTATCCCAACTAACTACATTAGTTTCAAGGGTTTCCACACCAGCCCCTCCTTCTGTTCCTGCGTCCTCCCCCGTGTCTCTGCTGGCAGCGTCGGCCTCTAGCCAAGTGGATGCTCTGTTCCACCGTGAATCTTTGTTCACCACCCCAAGCCTTTCTCTGGTGAGCTAGCTAAATGTCGTAGTTTTTTGTTGCAGTGTCACTTAGTTTTTATTCAAAGACCCCAGGCTTTTTGTTCTGATCAAGCTAAGATTTTTGTTTTTTTCGGGCTTTTTAGGGGGAAGGCGCTCGCGTGGGCAGAGGCCATTTGCTCGTATCAGGCATTAGACAGTATGTCTTTTGATTCAGTCACTGCTAGACTGAGGTCCATGTTTGATCATTTCTGGATGCTTCAGCTAGGCTTTTAAGTTTGTGCCAGGGGTCTAGGTCC
This sequence comes from Chaetodon auriga, assembly GCF_051107435.1. Taxonomy (NCBI): domain Eukaryota; kingdom Metazoa; phylum Chordata; class Actinopteri; order Chaetodontiformes; family Chaetodontidae; genus Chaetodon; species Chaetodon auriga. The sequence continues at coordinate 3,581,014 of NC_135076.1, read as the reverse complement.
GTAGCTGAGTATTTTGTTGAGTTTCACACACTAGCAGCAGATTCTAGATGGAACGAGGAGGCCCTTAGGGGCATTTTGTTAAGGGTTTGAATGAGGCAGTTAAAGATGAGTTTGCCTCTAGAGATGACCTTTCTGACTTGGATGCTTTGCTTTCATTGTCGATCAGGCTTGATCTCCACCTGCGGTAGCGTCGCTGGGAGAGGGGCGGCCATCCTCTGTCCACAGTGCCACCTGGGAACTCCCCACCACCGTTCTACTCCAGTCCAAGTTCTACTCCTGCGGTCAGGGTGGAGGAGGAACCCATGCAGCTGGGGCGGACCCATCTCACCCCAGCTGAATGGCGGCACTGTCTGTGCTCCGGCATTTGTCTTTATTGCGGTGAGAAAGGCCACTTTATCACTCATTGCCCTAAGCGGCCAAAGAGCAGGCTCCACAGTAAGATTGAAGTAATCATTGCCTCTCTGTGTGCCTCCGCTCTGTGCTTGCCCTGGCAGGAGGGTCCCTTGGGTCCGCTGAAGTGGAATCTATTGATCTGCAGGGGTTGCCTAAAGTTTATCACAACTTAGTAGAGGCTTTTAGTAAGTATCGTGCCTTATCCTTGCCACCCCACCACCCCTATGAATGCACCATTGAGCTCCTGCCGGTGACACCTCTTCCGACTAGCCAGTTGTACAACCTCTCCAAGCCTGAGCGTGAGGCCATGGAGGGTTACATTCATGGCTCCTTAGCTGCGGGCATTATCCGGCCCTCATCTTCCCTGCTGGGTGCAGGATTCTTCTTCATGGACAAAGATAAAACCCTGCGCCCATGCATCGACTTCTGGGGAGTAAACAACATTACCGTGAAAAACAAGTATCCGCTCCCATTGATCAGTGCTGTGTTCGAGCCCCTTCAGGGAGACTCTGTATTTTCAGAACTCGATCCCCATAATGCTTACCATTAAATGCGTATAAGAGAGGAGGATGAGTGGAAAACAGCAACACACCCTTAGGTCACTCTGAGTACCTCGTTATGCCTTTAGGGTTGACAAATGCTCCGGCAATTTTCCAAGCTCTAGTCAATGATGTCCTGAGGGACTTCCTCCACCGTTTTGTTTTTGACCATCTTGACGACATCTTGATTTTTTCTAATAGTCTGGAGGAGCATGTTTCCCACGTTCCCTTGGTACTTAAACATCTCTTAGAGAACCAGCTTTTCATGAAAGCAGAAAAGTGTCAGTTTCGTGCCAAGTTGATACCTTTTCTAGGTTACATTTTTGAGAGCAGGCAGGTTAGGGCAGACCTGGAGAAGATCAAGACTGTTTCTGACTGGCCTATCACTGGGGATCGCAAGCAGTTGCAGCGCTTCTTGGGATTCGCTAATTTATACGGGAGGTTCATTAAGGACTATAGTAAAGTGGCATCAGCGCTCACCAAGATGACGTCTACCAAGATTCCATTTTGCTGGTCAGACCAGGCAGAGCAGGCTTTTCAAAGCCTTAACACCCAATTCTCCACAGCGCCAGTACTCATTCACCCGGACCCGAAAGACAGTTCTTCGTAGACGTGGACGCCTCTGACATTGCCTTGGGAGCAGTTCTCTCTCAGCGGTCCAACCAGGTCAACAAGCTGCACTCCTGCGCCCTCTTTTCCAGAAGGCTTTCATCCGTGGAGAGGAACTATGACATGGGGAACTGGGAGCTACTGGCCGTGAAGTTGGTGCTGGAGGAGTGGCGTCATTGGCTGCAGGGGGCGGAGCAACCATTTATGGTCTGGACGGATCAGAAGAATCTCGCCTATACCGTCAGCTAAACGACGGAATTCCTGGCAGGCTTTGTTCTTCAGCAGTTTGAATTTCTTTTGGCTTGCAGCAATCTCGCAATATTAAACCTGATGCTCTGTCTCGATAGTTCTCTGACTCTTCTGAGTGAGAATTCTGAGCCCATCACTTCAGCCCCCCCTCTGGCCTTCTTCAACCTCTCCCTGTTCCCAGTCGACCACGGTCTCACATCACCCTGGACTTTGTGACTGGTTTGCACGTCTGCAGGTGATGCCACCATTATGACTGTAGTGGACAGGTTTTCCAAGTCTGTACACTGTGTGCCATTACCTAGATTATTGTCTGCTTCTGAGACAGGCGACCTCATTGTCAAACACGTGTTCTGCTTACATGGGATTCTCTGTGGACATAGTGTCTGACAGAGGCCCACAGTTTGTCTCCCAGGTCTGGAAAGCTTTCTGTTCTGCTCTTGGTGCTTCTGTTCTCTCCTCAGGTTTTCATCCGCAGACCAACAGGCAAACAGAGGGGGCTAACCAGGACCTGGAGGTCACCCTGCACTGTGTCGCTGTGTTTAATTTAATTCATTAAACTACATTTTCCTGTGCTCTCCAAGGAAAATACTACTCCAAACTTCGTTTAAGAAATGGAATATTAACAATTCCTTATGTCTTCATATAAACACATGCCTCTAGACAGAGGGCATCACACAGTCCAACCGTTTCAGAAATAAAGATTTCTCACTAACATAAATGCTAGTTTGTGGATCAGATACACACAGAATTAACCACAGGTTTCTAACACTCTTAATTCACTGTCATGTGCCTGTGTTGGTATTTGAGGAGTTTTTTTTTTTTGCCTACTACAAAAGTAACGACCTGGTTTACTGCTTCCTGTTTGGTACTGAGAGAGTGCACCTAGCCCTTGATAATATTAAACATGTTTGATTTGTAGACTGACTGCTGACTGACTGACGACGGAGTGAGTTTTATTACCACTTACAGCTGATTGATTGTGGACTTTTTCTTTTGTGGGTTTTTTTTTTTTTTTTTTTTTTGAGAAATTCATTTTTAATTTCTACAACACATATGAAACAACCAGTCATGACCATTTTTGATCCAAACTTGCTGAAATGTTTAAAAATAGCAAAGCTGTATGATCAAAAATTGGGAATGCAAAAGCACACCTTTGCTCTCCCGATTTTAATCATGGGGGCGCAGCTGTACCACTTATTTCATTGCTCAGGTGCCTATGCTTGAATTAACTCCTGATTGGTCAGTTAAGGCATTCTGAGTTGGACCTATTATTGAGAATACATGTATTTGTGTCAAAGCAGTAATGATGTTCTGAGTGTCACATAATGTGAAAACACGCAGTATTTATTATTTTTACTCAGCAAGTAAATTTCTCTTCCACTTGCCATACAAAAAATCCACTTGTCCTGGACAATTAATTAATTAATTTTGAGCCTTGTACAGGTGCAGTTGCTCAGTGTTCCACATTATCTTGATTTCTGTGTTGTTTTCTGTTGTTATTGTTATTATCTTGGTTAGGTTCTGCAGCCTTCTCTTATTTGTACTTCTCCTGTGTTTCATCCTCAATGCTGCTATGACACCTCCTTTACCTCTGGGGATTAATAGAAGTTTATCTCATCTAACTCATCATAAATCAAAGAGCAAGTGTACATGTTTTTGTGTAGGAGCCAGTCTCTTTGTCACTCAATTTGACATTAATCAGTGTTGTGTAAACATGAAATTCTTGTACTTATCCTTGGCCACTTGGGTACAGAAACAATAATATCCACTGAAACTCTGAATAAACAAACAAAACCAACATACACACAGCATGTCAGGTTTGTGTGTGTGTGTGTGTGTGTGTGTGTGTGTGTGTGTGTGTGTTTGTGCAGACATTAAGTACTGAACAGTAAACATGACCAGTCTTTGTCTATATAAATTGTATTACAGCTACATTCATCCCAATGGCATCATCTCAACAAGTGTGGAAGCTTCATTTTTTAGGCTCAGGAATACACACACACACACACACACACACACACACACACACACACACACACACAAACCTGACACTGCAAATATATTGCACTTCTTACACACCCTGCAGCTAAACCCAATCTCCAGTCACTAGCAGCAGGCAGCCAAAGAACATTAGCACATATCAGAATACATCACACTCTCAAAGGGGTTTAAACTATTGAATAAAAATATCAGCAGCTTTTACCAATAAGGTGTCTCATCTTCGTAGAAAAATATTTGGTATGTTCTGGATATTGGGCTGGTTTAGGATATAGAAGCTGAGTCACAAGTAGTTTGAAAGGCTGTTTCGTGCTGATTTAAGTGTGAGGTGTTAACGGGTCTAAGCTGGTGGGTGATGACAGCTGCAGGAAAAGGTTTATATCAGAAAGGTTGGTGTGAAAACATTAAAGAAAACAGTGAGTAACCTAAATACAGGCCATTATTCAAGGATCTACCAAGCAAATATTAAAAGGAAGAACAGGGAAGTTCCAACAAAGACTCCTTACATACTGTAAGACTCATGTAAGACACACAGCAGGGAAGGAGCATTGCAATAAGGGTGGAGAGGTGCTCTAGACTGAAGTAATGATCTGCTTTAACAAACAGCATTGCATGAGAGGTACCTTACCCTGGTACTTTAGGTGCATTCTGAGGTGCCATGGTGCCTAAATGGTGCAATAGTACCCTCAGCGATGTCCTGGTATCTATGGATTTACCATGGTACCTGCTATTGTACTGTGATCATACGTGGTAGTCTCTGAACTCCTACCATGGTAGTGTCTGAGGGACCATGGTACTATGGAATACCATGGTGTATTGTGTACTATAGTTCACAATTGTATACTGTAGTACATACCATGGTAAAATGTGTTATGAGAAATTTTTAGTCAGGTGTATAATAGTCCATCACTGTCAAGCAGATTTGGTGGAGTTGGTGTAATTATATATTGATTATATATTGCAATATCAACAAGTATCATCATGAAGTAAGTTTACAAGAGAGTGTGAATAGTGGACTGGAAAGATAACCAGGGAGAATGTCAGTTGTTGGAAATTATTGTTTTGGCAAATGAAATACCTGCTAAATCTAGGTACTTCATGAAATTGACATAAAAAGCATTGAAATCCCATAGTTCTATGAATGCACTCCTGCTCATTGATTTGCAGCATTGTAATGCAGAGACAATAAAGGGAGAGCTACCTCAGTGTAAATGATGTGGAAAAAGCTCTGACGGTTAAAGCCATATTGCCCAGCACACCGTTTTCCTGTGCAATCAGGGGACATTGGGATGGAAATAGCTAATTATATTTACTCATGTAACTGTAACAAAACTGTATTTTTGTGCTTGTACTTTTGGAGTATTTTTAAAAATCAGTCATTTTAGTTTTACTCAAGTACTTTTTTATCAGGTTTTTATCAAGTATTGTAAATCACAACATTTCAAGTTGCATCTATTACAGAGTCAAAACAAAAGTCACATGAAAAGTCCTAATAAACCATGTGAGAATGGAACAAAAGAAAGGAGCCAAATCAGTGGCTGAAGCAAGGAATGAGCGGCTGGTGTGTTTTTTCACTCATCTGTCTGTTCAACTATGTGGAGCTGCAGGTATGTCTCTGGCTGCAGGAGGGCAGAGCTCCAGTGAGCTCCATGTCCACAAATAGACACTCTGAACTCAGCTGACACAGGGTGCATCTCTTGAATTGCATCCACATTTCCTTCATTTAAATCTTAATCCCTCTCTCTGAGGATGCATGGAGAGATGCAAGGAAACCATGCAAGGAGAAAAGAAATGAGGAATGTTTTTTTTTTTTTTTTTTTTTTTTTGGCAAAATGAGACATCCTTTCTTCTGAAGCATCACGTGAAGCCATGTCCATTTCTCATGATGGTGGCACCTGCTTACAGCTGGATCAGGTATCAGTCAGTTTTAACAGCTGTAGACTTTTGATTGTGCCTACACACGTGCACTGTGCTAATACTGACAAAGGCACAGAGTTATCAGTGCCAGAGCAGCAGTGTTTTTTCTTTGTAGTCTGTTACCTATTTAACAAACACCTGTACATGAATAACAACCTGCATTCTGTATTTATACTGTTATTGTTAATGAAATTCTGGTTGAGGTTGCATTATTCAATCATTTTTAAGTTTTAATTTAGGGAAATAGAAATTACGTAACCAATGTCCCTGATGCTCATCAGCCTCGCGTCAAATTGGGCATGAAGATAAATGGTATAAAAAGTGTTTCTTGCTGACTGACAGACTCTCTTACTGTCTCTGACTTTCATCCATAATAACAGTTAAAGGGGGACGTAACAGATCATGAAAGGAAAAATCTTTCTCATGAATGACGAAAGTAGTTTGTGGTCTGTTTAATGTTCAGACCTACAAATAACACAATGTTGTAAATAGATGGAGAATAAGAAAACAAGTAAAATATCAAAAATCACTCTGGTATGAAACTCCAGTGATGTTGTGATGCAGCAAATCGGTCTGATCAGTTGCAGTGTCCAATCAATAAATGATATCCAATAAGGGGGCGTGTCAGCTAATAAAAAAAACTTTCATGAAGGCTGCTTGCTTGTGTGTCTTCCTTAGTGACTCCTCAGAGATCTCTCCTTACTCCTCAGAGCAGAAATAAGAGCTTTGGGATGGGATACAAGATGGCAGACTTCTGGTTTAAGCAAGGAGTGAGGAAATATCAAATAAGAGACATGAGATGTACTCTCTACAAGTCTCTATCTGCAGACACACAGTAGCTGCAAGACATGCGTACTACATGATACACCCTCAAAATAGTTAGGGCACCAAAACTATTTTCATGAGGGTTAGGACAAGATCTCAGGAGGTGTGTTGTATGGTGAAGTGGGCGCGCTGTGTCATCTGTGAGACTGCATCTCGACCCTTCTTACCCACTGTGGAAAACATACATGTTGAATGTGAGATCAGTGGTTAATTGTGAGGGTGGTGTTGGGGCTGCAGTCTCACCCGGGCTGGGTCCAGTGGTTTATCAACAGTACAATAATGCACAATAATGCACTACAATAAAGGATGATGTCATTATGGTTTAAAATTAGCATTATTGTACCTTGGTAAGATACAATAACGCTAATCTTAATCACTTCCTGATTTAATGCACCTCCCAGTGAGCATGCTGAGCAACACAAATTAAGTAGACACAAGATGCTGCATGACTAATAGGTGCATGATGAGTCTAGCTGGGTGATGTGTTATTTTGCTGCAAAAGTGGCAGTTCAAGGTTGTTCCACCAGCTGGGGTGTCTATCAGTCTTGTATTTGTTTCCTTTGTGTATTTATAAGTGATATTTTATTGGTGTTTGATGTTGTTCCACCAGTACTGTTGGGTCGACATTTAATGCAATTGTAGCCTAAAGGTATTCTTTAACAGTACCATCATATATCACCAGATACCCCCTGTTATGCTTCTGCTTTTAGATTAAAGACCCAAGGCAGCAGAGACAAAGCACAAGAACTAAGGGAGCTGTTTAAAGATGGTTTAATTCAAAGTTATGAACACAAGGATACAGTTGTCTTTAGTAACAAAGCAAAAAACTACCACACTAAATTGTTGAACACATATATCACACTAACTTCTAATGTGATGGCTGGAACTGCTCTTCTTTCACGAGGCATCTGATGTCAGAGGGTAGTGACGATGATGAGGCTACTCGCAGCTTGTTTTTCAGGTTTGAGTCAGTCAGTTTTAAATGAAACTGAGCCAGTTTTGAAAACCAGTGCTGAAAACTGTTCACAGTAGTATATTGTCCAAAAGAAAGATGCAAACTTCTTTCCCCTTTCCCCTCAAAATGGGAAAACCCTCAGCACCTACATACAGATTGTACAACTCCAGCAGAGGCAGGTTGTTGTACCGACCTTTGAGCTCAACGTTGCTTTGCAGCTCAGTGATTCTGTGTTGTAGGTCGTTGGGTACATCAGCTGATTCTACATTCAATGGCATAGAAAATATTTTTGTTCCATTTGTTTATTTTTCTTGTCCTAAAACCTCACAAATGCCTGAAGGAGGTTGGCACACTCACCAGCATATTCAGATTTCATAACCGTTAACCCTTTCTTGTTGTAGTTGCCACATCTGTAATTTTACTTCAGATGATTTCAAATTTGAAGCAGAGAGCTGTGAAACTTGTTGGGACTTTGTAGCTTGACATTCAGCTCTGAGAGGCACATGCTGAAGTGCATCATGAAAGCCAAATCACACAGCCACTTGCTATCACTGAATTTAATGTTTTGCCTGCATCCCCTTGAATTTTTAGAGACAAACTCACACACTCCCATTGGAACAATTATATTATGTCTGATGCTAGAGGCTCTGCAGCAGCAACAAGACACTCCTTGTGAATGAGGTTTCAGCATCTTAGGTATTGGCAAGCTCATCACAAAACTTGCTTTTGTGATGAGCTTTCATAAATAAATAAGAACTACTGATCTTTCCTTGTTGACAGAGGAGGCAACCCACTTTTGGGAAAATCGACAAGATTGTGTCCCATAACTATGTCCAGTAATGAATCTTAATGAAGTGATATATTGCATGTAAAGTTTTGGGAGTGGAACTGTCCACTCGCCTATAACATCCCCATAATCCAATATAGGGAGGAAGACTGTCTCAACAATTCTTTTTCTTATAAATAAGGGAAAATTAGATTTTTTTTAAAGAAAGGCCAATTTCAATTTCAACTTTGATTACAGCATAGAAAACTTTATTTATATAGCACTTTCCTTGAAAATCTTACAAAGTGCTGTGCAAGTGTCTGAATCAGTGGGCGGAAAGTTCCATAGTGTGGGGGCTCTAATAGGAAAAACCACATCACCCTTAGTCAAAAAAACTATGACCTGGGAGTAACCAGCAGTGCTCCATCCATGCAGCTTAATGATCTAGAAGGCCCACACAGGTCAACAGAATTAGAAATATATTTAGGAACAAGGTCGTTTGAGACCTTAAGCAATAAAATTTCCAAGGGAGCTAATGTCAGGAGGCAAGCACAGGAGTGATGTTATTGTGGTGTTTAAAAGGAAAAAGCAAGTAAACGAGATAACATTGAGAAGAACATGTTCTTATCCTGGGGCGCCACACTGTTTGAGGGCGCTGTGTTGTAACCTGTTAATTCCTATAGAGGGTGCCAAGAGGCTATAGAATTGCCAGTGTTACCGGGAACTGCTGAAGTGCAGACATACTGGTTTTTCCTTTTCTGCTAATAAAGTTAGCCAACGGTTGTCAGCTTCTCCTCTCTGTCGCTTTTTTTTACTGGAGGTATTTTCCCCACACAGTCTGTGGACACAACAGTTATCCTGCCTCTTTGTTCCAGTAATGAGTCAAGCTGCAGTATTTTGTACCAGCTATAGACAGTGGGGGGAGCCCTGGCTGATACTCGAGTAGCATTCCAGTAATCATGCTGAGAATAGCTTAAAGCATCTACAACTTTTTGTAGATCAGGATTCAGATCAGATTGATAAACAATGAGAGGGAAATGAGATGAAAAATGTATCAGTAGAATGCAAAGTGGAAAAATGATTCCCCTTGTCTGGCTGTCAATGAGGAACAGCACTTGTCATTCTGTTGCTGGTACAGGGAGGCTCCTGAAAAGATTAAAGGAGATGATCCTTAAATAATGAGTCCTTTATTAAGTTTGCTCACAAACACTAGTTGTGAGGAAAGAAAATTTTTACTTGTTGACTTTATGGTGGGATGTGGGCGTACAATTGCATTTTTGTCAAATGTATACAGCCTCTGCTACTTCTGTGGTAAGGAGAACAATTACAAGGACGCAGAATAGCTTACAGGAAATAAAGGAATAACTGATGGAGCACAACACTTCAGAACAGAGGCAAAACCTTGGTGAAATAACGACCCGGTTGATGGGCAGGGTATATCAATTCTCTTCTATTCATCTTCTATACCCGCGTATCCCTTTCGGGGTTATGGGGGGCTGGAGCCTATCCCAGCTGGCAATGGGCGAGAGACGGGGTACATCCTGAACCGGTCACCAGCCGATTGCAGGGCATATATCAAATCATTTCAATTCAATTTTATTTATATGTAACAGGGTAGACCTGTATCAGCCTGAGTGATTGCAGTGATTTGTTATTCTTTTGCTTGCAGTGATTATTGTTTATTGGCTTGCAGTGATTTCTTATTCTTTTGGTTGTAGTGGTATTATTAGTTGAGTGTGTGTGTGTGTGTGTGTGTGTGTGTGTGTGTGTGTGTGTTTTGTGGGTGAGTCCATCACAAGGTGATTGCATGGGGATGGGCTGATGTGATACAGGTGTGTATGCGTGTGACCTCCAATCTGCAGCCATTTAACCAGCACACACACTGCACTCTGCCAGTTTTCTGTTCATCTTCTCCTGTGTACAAGTACAGACTTTTGGTGCAGGTGATAGTGTTGAAGCCTTTTCTCAAAGTATTTAGTGTCCATGTGGGTGGTGGTATTCTGTCTGGAGTATGTGGAAATGTTTTTTGTAAAGCAGTTTTCTGTTCCTCCTGTCCTGTGTACAGTGTGCTGTGGCTGTCGCTGGGGTCCATTATGGTACGTACACAGCTGGGTCAAGCCTGGAGAGCTTCACGTGGTGCAGAGCAGCAGCTGCTGGCAGAATCGTTACAACCAACCAGCCATGAAGCAGCAACAAGCAAAAGTGTAGCCGAAGTGTTAACACACCCAACCACAGATCTGTCCCCTCTATCCAACAACAACTTTGAACTTTCTCCATTCCACTGACTTTCAGCCCCAATTCCATGGACTTGCAGTCTACCTGGCTTTGGCCTTGTTTTAACATTTTATTATTTTTTTTATTAGCATTTATAATAAAGATTGTCATCTTACAAATATTCAGCCTGTTGTCCTTGCCCACTTCTTTGCATTGGTTTGTCATTCTGAACTAAGTGATTTCTGTATATTGTACCAAATCACAAAAAAGTTGTATCGGGACACTTTCCAAATAGAGCTGGTACATACCATATTCTTTATCTACAGAGACCCAACAAATCCCTCATGAGTACTTGGCGACAGTTGCAAGGGCAGAAACCTCAAACAGAACCAGGCTCTGGGTGGGCCGCCATCTGCCTCAACCTGTCGGGTTACAGAGAGAGAAAACCAACCACAGTAACAGTGACAACTCCAATAATAAACTCCTTACTATATGTAGTGTGTGTGTGTGTGTGTGTGTGTGTGTGTGTGTGTGTGTATGTATATATATATGTATGTGTGTGTGTGTGTGTGTGTGTGTGTGCGTGTGATATATGTACATATTAGTAACAGATAGTATATGGACATAATACAGCACTATGGATCTAATAATAATGGACTCATGACTAATAGTAGTAGCACTTGCAGTGGATGTCAGGCAGGGCCATGGCAGGAGATGTAGCTATACAAATAAGTGAAATGATGGAAGGGGCTATAAACTTTTATGTGAGATTGTATGCAGGAATGTGATTAAAAGCCAAAAACACAAAACCGGGCCCTCCCATTACTTTTCAGGAATTGAGCAAGGCAGTATCATTCTAATGTTGATTAACATAACTAGCATTATTTTTCCTTAATTATATATACCACCAAATGATGCAATAAGGCATAAGGGAACCCATAGGTTTATGCATATATCTGCTTGCTGCATTTATTATTGCTGTTGTAAGTGTGCCACAGATGAACAGCGATAGAACTCAAATGTAGAACTCATGGCAGAGCTGGTGCAATTCAATGTATCAAAATAAAACATAACAAAACCAGACAAACAAGATCATGCCAAGAGGTCTGTCAAGAGGCTGGTTGTGAAGGTAGAATGGCTTGGGAGGTCTGGCAAGAGGCGAATCCCATCTAGAGGTTTGGCAGTTGGCCGAAGACAAAGGCAAAGTCTGTCTGGAGTTCTGGCAGGTGGCCAACAAAGGCAGAAATCCTCAGGAGGACGGGTTGGAGGCCGGCGAAGGTAGAACCTCTCAGGTGGATGGGCAGGAGGCCAATGAAGGCAGACCCTCTCCGGAGGTTGGTAGTAAAAGCAGAACCCCTCTGGAAGCTGGGGGCAAAGGCGAATCACTTCTGGAGGTTGTCCTATAGGCTGGCAGTGAAGGCGGAACCCCTCTGGAGGTTGGCATGGGGAGTGGTGGCGAAGGTCGGGCTGGAACCGACTCTAAAGATTGGTGAAGTGTCTTAAGACCAACCACCAGTTGCATGGACCCTGAACAGGAAGCTGGCGAGAGGGCAACAGGATTGGAGACTGGCCAGAGGGCAACAGGACTGAGGACAGGACTATATATAGTTTGTATATATATATATATATACTACATATTATCCAGCCCAATGTCAGGAATCACAAATTCTCCTCAAGGAGCTTTACAGTACCCATGCAGTAGCAGGACAAATTTAAAACATGTATAAGAAGACAGATTTGTTTAAGTTATCAAGGACAGGCTGGAGAGATGTGTCAGTGTGATTTACAACACTGACACAACACTTCGTGCCAGAAGTGTTATATTTGAATATTTGAAGCTAAGTAGCTCTAGAATAGTATATATAACACATGAGATGCAACTACAAGCTCTGACTAATTGAACAGGATGTGTCATTCATTTTTCTTGGGGGATTTGTTATTTGTTTGTTTGTATTTTGCTATCATGGATAGTGATAAAGTAGTGAAAGTAGTGTCTGTCTGTTTTATGTTAGCTAGTAAAGATGTGCTGTTGGCAATGTGCGTCAATCAATGTGGTGTCAAATGCTGGTACCACTTATTCCTATTGAAAATGTGTGCAGGTATTGCTTTTTTGTATTATTTGTTTGAACATATGTACGTTTTTACACAATATAACATTTTAATTGGCATTCAGAAGATGTTTTCATACTAACCTTTGATAACACACTCATGAAGCATGAAGTGTATAAACAACAGCAGCAGTGTCAGCAGAATGGTTAATCAGGCTGACAGCCAGTGGTTACGACTGACAGCTTGCACCTCATTTTTCTTCATGTCATGGAAAAAGAGTGCAGAGGGGGCTTATACCGTAGCTAGGAGTTTTATAAGGCACAGGGAACAGGTATTCATTACCACCATGTTCCATCAGCAGGGCAGTCAGCAATTGTGACACTGAAAGGGGAACTACTTTGTGTTGCACTGATTCAGAGTCTGTAATGAACACTTCATTGAGTCCAAGTTATATGGTCAAGGTAGAAATCAAAGTGCACTAAAAACTCATACCCTTAAGTCAAATACTGTGCCATCTGTCTTTCTTTGAAAACACCGATACACTGGTGACCAAAATGAGGAACACTGGATGCAAACAGAATTTGTGGTTGGCGGGTAATAACACCTTGTTATCCTTTCAGGGTCTCAATTCCTAGCAGCAGCTTGAACCCTCCTAACACCTCTGAACAGATTCTTAGCTACCCAACGCAGTGCCAGCCCATGTCCTGTCCTTCAACAACAACATGTACACACACTGGCTGCTGCTATACACTGTTTTTGCTGAGACTCATAATTCCCACACCAGAACATCTTTCCTGTTGCTCTGTTACAAGCCACCTCAGACACACTGATGTCGGCATTGTTAAAATAATAATAATAATAATAATAGCCTTTATTTGTATTGCATCTTTCACGCAGGACTTGCAGCTCAAAGTGCTTCACAAGACAGACATGACATGCACGAAGTGAATACTTTGCGTAGAAAAAACAGAATGGACATAAAACATAAAAATGAATGTAGAATTAGATGGAGATAAGGATGAAAATAAAAAGACAATGCATTAAACCACACAATAAAATATTAAAATCTAGGTAAAAATACAGTACAATAAGGCTAAAAATCTGAAGAAATCTATTAGGACAAAGCTCTACAAGAAGTCTTCGTCTGGTGCCTCTGCTTTTTGTGGTTCTCAGACACCTTTCCTTCTCTACAGATACAGGTTCACCACAGGTCTTGATTACACTGTAGCAGACATTTCACAGCCACCTCAGAATGTCTTTTAATGGATGCAATCTCAGTGTGGCTCTTACCTGCCTATTGAGCACAACCCAGTATTGCCCCAGATACCACAAATTCACAAGTCTTTATTCACTTACAGTAGGATAAGGGTCAAAATATAAATAAGGATAAAGCATCAAATCACAGCTTAAAATGATAAAATATACGTAACAATAGAACAAATGGATAAAATCCAGCAAAATACGACATTTTAAAAGCAGTGCTAGGCAAAGCACAAAAGTTTCGGACCTGTATCAAGAAGTCATAGCCAGCGAAAGGCTAAAGTGACGTTTTTTAAAGTGAAGCTTTCTTTTAAAAATATTCAGTGAGCTGCTTTCCTGATATCTGGGGGTAGTGTGTTCCAGAGGTTTGGAGTGTAATGGACAAAGGCTGCATCCCCAGTTTTCTCTCGACTGTTGCTGGAAACCTCCATTAGACCAGCAGCAGATGAATGAAGTGCCCTTAAAGGTAAACAATAAATGAGGGATTTAGTGATGTATCTTGGTCCTAGTCCATTAAGGGCTTTGTATACCTTGAGGGCTTTGAGGAGGAGGACATTAAAATCAGTCCCAAATCTTATAGGAAGCCAGTGCAGAGCAGCTAAAACTAGACTAATGTGTTCTCTCCTCTTCATTCTGGTTCATAGCTGCAGAGTTTTGAATGAGCTGAAGTCTCTCAGTGTTTTTTCAGAAGACCACTAAATTGTGCTTTTGTCGCAGTATATTATAGGTGTGTCCCAATTCAGGGGCTGCATCCTTCGGAGGACCCAGCCTACGCGGTCTCTGGAGGCTGGGTCCTGCGGAGGATCCTCCGTCGGCCGCATCAACTTTCGGTAAATGGGACGGTCTAGCCCAGGGGTCGGCAACCTGTGGCTCCAGAGCCGCATGCGGCTCTTTCACCCTTACACTGCGGCTCCGAGTGGCTTGGGAAAATAAATTACTGAAAAAAAAAGTATTTAATTTGAGTGTATTTTATTTGTGTTAGTTATTTTTATTTTAGTTCTAAATTGGAAGATTATTGTGGTCTTGAAATATTAAAATAATAATAAAATAAGTATATTTTATTGTTTTTCGACGCTCAAAATAAACGTCATATTTACTCGCGAAAGCCGGTATACCCGCCAGAACGCAACTTTCAACCCCAGCAAGGCCAGGTATGGAGAAATGTAAGAAAAGAAAAATAACTGAGGAAAATAGAACATTCAATGATGACTGGGCAGATTCATTTGCATTTACCTGGAATGCCGTCCCCGACACCTACATAAACATGAAAAAATACGCCTTTGGAGTCTTGTTGATCTTCGGATCCACATATGTATGTGAGCAGCTGTTCTCCACCATGAACTACATTAAAAACAAACACCGCTCACGCCTCACAGATGACAGCTTACAGTCCTGCGTAAAGATGAAAGTGACTTCGTACAGCCCCGATTTGCAGACGCTGTGCGCAGAGGTTCAGGAGCAGAAGTCCCATTAACCAGGTAAAATAAACCTATTTATGCAGATATTTTGCAAATATTTATTTTTCATTGTTTAGTGACACAGTGCTTTTCCCAATTTATTTTTTTTAATTCAGGTCAAGGCTCCGCTACATGCCCTGAAAGCAAAGGCGATATAAGGATGACGGCTCACGGCATTTTTTTTGCTTTTGTTTGATATATGGATAATTTAAGTTCAGCATTTTAATTTATTTGAAAGAGACATTCAGACATTATTATTTTTTCAAGAATTCAGTTAAAAATGTTTTCATTACAGATACAATTTAATTTTCTCTGTAGCACTTCGTGGATTTCATAAGCAACACACTATAGTTGTTTATACAAAGTGTAAAGTTAAGAAAAAGCAATATACAGTGTTATCTTCATAGCCCATCTTCAAAGGGGTATTCAAAGCACTAATAAGTGTATGTATATTGTTTTCTTTTCAATAAATGTGGGTTTTTGCCCCCATTTTAAATGTCAAAAAGTATTTGCGGCTCCCAGTGTTTTTTTTTCGTGGAAACCGGGTTCAAATGGCTCTTTCGGTGTTAAAGGTTGCCGACCCCTGGTCTAGCCTTTCCTGATTGCGTCACGACGTCATAACTTCTTCCCTCCTAACCCGGGAAAAACATACGTACGGGGTGCAGAGATGCGCCCGTACAGCTCCTATCGCTTGTAAGAGGCGCGAAATTTATACAACTTACAAATTCACCTGATGTGAATATCTTCACAGCTTCGTGTCGGACGGTTCACTCCTCCGCGT
The DNA here is from genome assembly GCF_051107435.1 of Chaetodon auriga. Lineage (NCBI taxonomy): Eukaryota > Metazoa > Chordata > Actinopteri > Chaetodontiformes > Chaetodontidae > Chaetodon > Chaetodon auriga. Next base: position 3,565,002 of record NC_135076.1, on the reverse strand, counting down.
CGTCCATTCATTTCTGATAATGGACACCTCGAAGGGCATTATCCCGCTTTTACCATGGTCACTTACGAAAGAAATAAATATTAAATCAATTATTAATACGTTAATGTTGTTTTTTTTACCGTTAACATCGTAAGTTTTTAACAAGAGGCGGCTGAGTGGACTATTTAATATCGCTCGTTGTGACGCGTTGCCAAGGTAACCGGCTCTGGCCACAGAACCTGCAGCTCGGTCGGCGCGACTGTTATATTAGACCTAATCAGAGGAGGGAAGTGACATGATTGCTTAACGTTATGTTACGTGATACAAAGTATCGTTTCAGAGGGCAAGTGCACCTCTTACCGCTTGTGTGTGTCCAGAGGATGATGCCAAATTTTGTTTCAACGACTCAAAGTCCACAGATAGTTTCCTAAATCATTTTTATTGCAAGAAATATTATCCACCATTCACTCTGATCATTAAATGTGGTTAAAGGAAACTATAAAATCACTCATGTTGTCTACTGTCTTGCCGCTGTGTTAAATAAACTGTGAAATAATGTATGTTCTGAGTTTCTGTTGCCACGGTTACCAACTAGCGTTTGAGCCAGCGCAATAATTTAGAACAATCAGGCTATTTGACCGGAACTTTTTTATAGTTGTCCTACAACACTTTTTAACGGAGACCCTGCAGCCAATCACAATCGAGTATTCACCCAAAATAAGATATTAGTTGACATGCGAGCTTGTAACATTTGTAAGTGAAGAGTTTTAATAAGGCTGACTGTTAACTGAGCTCCTCATATCAACAGGTCGCCATTATTAAAAAAAAAAAAATCGGTGCGCAAAGCATCTTGGGATATGGGAGGCCGTGAAGGATAGTAGCGACGCATCCTCCAAATACAGGGAAAAGGAGGACACATTTGTCGGCTGCATTTGGAGGATCCTTCGAATTTGGACGAATTGGGACAGCCTTCGCGCAGCGTTATGACGTAAGCGGCCTTCAAATCCATCCTCCGAAGGATGCAGCCCCTGAATTAGGACACAGCTTATGTCTCTTACCTGCTGCCATTTTCCTTCATCTGTTCACATGCTCAGACAGTACCTTTCCACTCTCCTCTGCCAGCCACGCCCACCTGCACACTCACCTGAGATTCATTCCCAATCAGTCTTGTATTTAAGCTGCTCTCCCACACTCACTCGCTCGGGGCTGGACTGTTCTTTGTTTCCAAGCAAGACTCTTCAGCAATTACTATTGGTCTGATCTCTCATTGCTGAACCTGCCTGCCTTTGAACACGTCCGTTCTCCTGCTCCCTGGTAAATAGAGTCTTGACCTGAACTTACTGGATGTTTGTGGGCCTGTGACTGTTTGGTCACTTAAAGACACTCTGAAATTTGATGTTATGCACTTCCTGGATCTTTGCCTGCCTGACTATGTGATGTTTGGTTCACCAAACATTTCAAGAGAACCTGTATTTCATTGAGAGACTATAGTTACTACACTACACAAGGGGACACTTAATCATCACAGTATAACACCAAGTCAGATAAATTTCAGGAATGTCAATCTGAAGTAGTATGTCTGTCTTTATATTGGTTGCATCTTATGGACATAACATGCAAAAATTGATATTTAAATGGTTTAAAACTATATGTTTTTTTTAGGAGTAATTGAATGTCATTTCTATAGTAACGTCTTGAGCTGTTACACAGCTTGTAACACTGGTCAACATTGTAACAACAATGGCGCATCTTGTCCATCCATCCATTTTCTATACTGTCTATCCCTTTCGGGGTTGCGGGGGGGCTGGAGCCTATCCCAGCTGTCAACGGGCGAGAAGCGGGGTACACCCTGAACCGGTCGCCAGTCGATTGCAGGGCAACATATAGAGACAGACAGACAACCATTCACTCACACCTAAGGACAATTTAGAGTCACCAGTCAACCTAATGAGCATGTTTTTGGTCTGTGGGAGGAAGCCGGAGTGCCCGGAGAGAACCCATGCATGCATGGGAAGAACATACAAACTTCACACAGAAAGGACCCGACCCAGGGATCGAACCGGCGACCTTCTTGCTTTGAGGCACGCTCCACCGTGCCACCCTGGCGCATCTTGTGTTTGTGTAAATTTCTAACAAGAAAAAGTGTCACTGGTGTTTGTGATTGTGTTTTTGATATTATGCATTTATTCCACATACTTGTCAGATGTGTCAGAACAGAGAGTGAGAGAGGAGCAGACACACACACACACACACACACACACACACACACACACACACACACACAGGAGAGAGGCCATCTCCACACATCATCACATCAGGTGATGATCCTTTTAACTTCATTGTTGCAAAAGAAGCAACGCCTCACCTACCCAGACACAGGAGAAGCTTTAGGGTATAAATGTATACAGTTATTATAAAGATCAGCTCTACTTGTGATTACAACAGCACAAAGGAGCAGAGTCACTTGACCAGAGCAGACAAATGCACTTGCCTTTACATGTCCTTTATATCTGGTTTACAGCAAGCAGACATTTAGCAAGATGAGAGCTTGTTAACAAGAGTATACTAACAATACGCGCTGCTAGGCAACAGTCACAGTCATGAGGGTATGGATGCACATCTTTCTTGAGACTGAACCAAAACAATGAACAAAACAGTCATTTACCCCGCCTCTTTCTGATATCTCAAGCTGCTTGTCAAAAAGCTGCAGATGAGCCCTTCCTCTGCAAAAGAAAATAATTAGAGCCCATATTGCAGCATCTTTTCAGGACACTCTTGAGGGATCACTATGACAAGCAAGATGAGCATCATATGGCTGCCCAGGGTAGCTAAAGTAGCACTAGCACTAGGACATTTCTTCACTGGCTCTGATTACCTTCTTGCAGTTTAAGTAATATTAACCAAAGTGGCAAGGCTACTGAAAAATAGCCTATGAATGCCTTCAGTCATAGTGGCAGCTCCATGAGAGTATCCTGCATTGCTTTCTTTGGCCTGAGATGCGCCATGTTTGCTGTTATGTCTGCCAGCTTCAATTGCCTAATTTGCTAAATTGCTGATTCTAAAAAAAAAAAAACAAAACAAAAAAAAAACATAATGACAATGCAATCACATTCAAGATAATGACAAGGTTCACTATTACCAGGTACTACCTGGATATCCTCATACAGACCTTCACAGTCAAGTGCGCCCTGCCCATCAGGGTGGTTCCAAATACACAAATTTGGTAATTTGGTCATTAGGCTTCACTTAGATTTGACTCTTTTACATTCAAAAAATTATCGCTGATGATCTGGGAATAAATGAGTTGCCTGTGGTAAAGAGAGTCACCAGGCTAAAGGAAAAGCTGTCACAGTAGACTGCCAATTGTCGTGGCTTACAGAGCAGCTATCAATCACTGATTCATCTTTATTCTGCCTTGCTAGCATTAATGCCGCAATAAAAATCTGTTTTTCTTTGCAATAACATGTCAGCTGGTTGAAAAACATAGAATAAAAATTGAAAGACAAATTTAAATATGAGAAAGGTTCTTTTGTGATTCCACAGAGGTTTGTGGATGTGCCTTCACCAAGTTAAAAGACCAAAATATTACAGAACACAGGGGCACTGAGCTGACGGCTGGCTCTGAGCAGGTGGGCAGCAGACTGTGTAAAACGCACTCATTCTTGGCACCAAGGTTGCAGTACACTGCTGGACTGGCATCAGCACACCCTCTGACCCCCCCCCCTCCTCCCACTGTAGCACACAGGGAGTCATCAAGATACCAAACCAGCGCAGGCGAGGAAATAACCTCAGCGCACTGAAGGAAAACAGTTCAAAAATGCAGAGCGGTTTCCGCCATCATTAGAGCAGAGGCCCTCATTTCAATACCGGAGGGCTACTTCACAAAAATACTTACTGTGTGCCAGAAATCCTCCAAAATTACAGCCCCATTCACTGGATCAGTATCTATATAGTGTACTGTATATTGCTGAAACAACAGGGAGAGACCACATCACAACGTTTTTTGACCTTTTTTTCCTGCTGAGATCACTTGTCTGCTCGGAGCTTAAAGATAACAATGATTAATACATTGTGTTACAGCCATGCTTACAACATGCATTGAAATTCTTATCTATTCCACTTCTCTTTCTAGTCCAATTTCCTCAGTGTCTTTCTTTTTATCTCCATATGTCTATGTGACCATATCTCACCTCTGCCAACTCTGTTTTTTTGTGTTGTGTACAGCCATCTGACAGTTTGTGAATTTGGTAAAAGACATATCAATAAACACGGCAGGAACTGTGCATGGTGTAGATGCCAGGCTGGCTCTCAGGCTTTAGAGCCCCCGGCTTAATTCTGATCAGTTCTGCTGGGGTGAATTTTGGTTGGTGAGCCATGCCCTGTGCCAGACACACAAGTCTTTTTTTTTACTGCTAAAATCAGTAAAGACAATAACGAATGTGAGCAGGCACATTCTAAATAATTATACCTGATTTGTAAATTGTAATCAACAATTTATTGATGCACTTACCAGCCGGCAAAATGTTTTTTAAATGTATTTAATGACTTGTTGCCAGGTCCTCTCTTATTCATTCATGTTTGTTCTGTATGACAGATATTATATTATACTAATATGAGCTTTTCAGGACACTCAGAGACGCAGATATATATCAAGAGATTTGTGCTAATAATATATGCATATAATATATACATATTGTGGATTAGTGCATGTAATTAATTTTCATGGTAAATTTCCTGAATAACATTCATTTCCACTGCTCACTTTTAAGGCAAAGTGTACAACTGTTCATTTATGCAAATGACATGTAACTCCTGGAATGGTGTAATTATGATGGTTTCAGTTAAGAGCAGTGGTCAGTAAATATATGTTTTTTAGTTAATTTGTGTTTCCTTTTTTTTTTTCATATTATATGCCTTGCTTCCTCATAAGCTTCCATTAGTCGCTGTTGCTCACTGGGTGTAAAGTACACAGCACCCGTCTTCTCCATTTCAGAATCAGTAAATCTGTGATTGACCTTGAGGTCTGTTGAAGAAAGCTGTAAACGTGCACTTATCCTAATTACTTTTACCTGGCTTCACTGACTCGCACCTCCTCAACCTGGATTGGCCAACCTGAAACATAAAGCCAGGATGCGCTGACTAGGCTCCATCCAGCCTCGCTTTTCTTTTATTCTAGATTTCTGAATTCTGTTTTTGTGAAGATGTTGTACCTGTGAACACCTCATCAGACACAATTCATACAAACTGTTTAAGAAATCAACAATGAATATATCATTCCGTATCTGGGTTATCAGCAGATGACATGACAAACACTAGCTTACATGTATAAACCACCATTGTGTGTAGTGTATACAGTATAAGATATAGATAAAAAGTGATTGATTTGGTTGTAAAGGCTGACCTTCAGGCAAATCACATATTATTTAATTGCTGTTTTACATTTTTTGTTTAGCTTTTTTTGAATCACTGCTGTGTAAATGAATCTTGTCATTGTAAATGTAAAATAAAGACCTCATTACAGGCATTAATCAATTCAATATATTAAATATGTCACATATTCCCGTTCTAATAATGAGTGTAAAGTTGCAGATTTTTTTTTAAAGTTGCCATAACTGATTTTAGCAACGTATGAAATGATGACGTGAAGACAGTGTGGCAATCTGAAAGGTGTCTCTGCTAGTGATGACCCTACAGAGAATTCTCAGCAGCTCACCTCAGCTTTTAAGGAACTTTATAGTAACTTACAGCTTACTGTTGAGATGGGATATGGGATGTTCCAGAGGGAGCTGGTTTTCACAGCCTGCACATGTACTCTCTCAATTATTTCAAGTCCAAACTACAACTTCTTTTATTGTTTTTTGGATCACTGTTAACATACTCTCATTAAAATTCAAGACCTTCTGCACAGATGTTAAATATTAAAACTTTTTCAGAAGCAGAACATTATCCCTCCCTTTCATGGTATGCTTTTAATATGAAGAATCTGCAGGAAGCTTCACTGGCTGCACCTATTGATTTAAAAACAGGAAAGTTCGAGCAAATGGAAATAATAGGTGAATCGAGAGAGGGCCTGCATTAAAAGTATAACATGACTGCTGGGATACTGATGGGATGTATGATGTAGAAATGGATATTATACAGATTTTACCATTGAGACACTGCACAGCAGGCAATTCCACACCTCCCACTATTGTTTGCCAGGCCTGTATTTGTTTGTGCATGCCACTTATTTGAGACTCATTTGAATACTGACTTTTATTTTAGAATTTACATATAGTGATCACACATACGTTGTCTCTTGGCCTTCTTTATATACAGACAATTCATGCAGATGCAAATCACTAGAATCAGTCACAATCCCTTGGGTTAAACAGTGTACTTCAAATCAAATCACAGTCCTGCTGTCCTAAAGGGAAGCTTACCTCACACTGTAGTCAAACAGCAGCAGGAGGGGGTGACACGCTGGAGGTAGACCAACCACCTGTATGGCTCAGGACTTACACACACACACACACACACACACACACACACACACACACACACACACACACACACACTCCAACTGGCAGAACACCTGCATGGTTAAGGATTCACACACAAACACAAACACACACACACAGGCACATTTTCAGGCTGTCACTGTACAACAAGATTACCTGTGACTGGAGCCATCTGAGTGGAACTCCGTTGGGTCAGCCATCTGAAGTAGTGTGTGTGTGTGTGTGTGTGTGTGTGTGTGTGTGTGTGTGTGTGTGTGTGTGTGTGTGTGTGTACATACCTGTAGATGCATTGTAGCGTGAAAGTTACCATTTCAAGATAGATTTTCCATCAAGAGAGCAGTCAAGACGTCTGAGGACAGGAGGAGTGCTTCTTTCTGGTTTTGTGCTCTGCTGCAGTTTTTGAAACAGACTAATTCCCCTTTTGTGCTTGTTTACTTACTATAAGATACTGTATGAATGAAGGGCAGGGTTTTTTCAATTTTCTCTGGCATGTAAATACAACTTTAAAAGACAAAACTGGAATGATCCTAGAAACGAGATATGTCAAATTGCCATGTGGGTGCGAAAGTTCGCTCTTTATCCTTGGGAGCCATCATTGGACAAAATAATCTTCCCAATAGTTTCTAGCTTTTGCTTGTGTTTCTTGGGTCAGGAAGTCGAATCAGTTGTAATGGAGACGGCTTGACTGTCATCATGTGGCTTACAAAGTGATAAAAACCCTTACATAAATCTTTAAGTCCTCTTCACAATCCATGAAAAAACTCAAACATGTTCGCAGAGAGGTGAAGAGAGCAAGAGAGAGAGGAGGAGGATGGCAGCAGGAGACCTCAGGAGGGGAACAACATAATTGGGGAGTAATGCTGCCTGTGGGTCAGGTGAGAATCAGGTGCTGACAAGGTCATTGACAGCTAGCATATGTATTTTCCACAGCGCAGTAAGTTCACAGGGAAAAAGCAGTGGTGGAAGAGGTATTAAGATCCTTCACTTAAACAAGTACCAACACAACACTGTAAAAATACCCTAAATGTTATAGTTCCAGTGCAGCTTATTGCTTCAGACAATGATGAGCCTTTGTATCACTTCATCTGTGGGTCTAATGGCAGGCTGCTATGGCAGCAGATGAGACAGCAAAAGTTGACTACATTGAAAGAGAGCAGGGTGTAGAAGTTATCTTTGTCTTTCTTGAAGGTAACAAGTAATTCATATCTTCCTTCTTGCATTGATTAAGAACCATCCACTTCCTGTAGTAACTTGATCACAGTGGGCTCCAGTGGGTCTCATCCAATGGGAAACCAGGATGTGGATTCAAACCAAATCTAATTATGATCCCTGATGGGGTTTTGCACCATTTAATTGTTCAAGCTCTCGTTTTTAGAAGCCTCTCCTTGTTTACCCATGCGGTGCGGTCCCAACACCATCAGCCAGTTAAGCTGTGGTTTACATTCATAAAATAAAAGGTATAAGAGTTCATTGTTTGGTGAAATGGAAGGTCTCACTATCTTGACATGTATGATTCCACTGAATCATTTCCAGAGAGAAACATGCTGTCTTCACTTATCGACTAGTTTTCCAGAGGAGTTCAGAGGACTTATGGAGAGCTTCATCACATGGTGCAACGATAATCATCTGAAGCTCAATATCAGCAGAACCAATGAGTTTGTGGTCGACTACAATACTCCAAATATGGATGCTGCTGCAAAGAAGCTACAATGTAAAACATGGATACTTCACACATAGCTTCAACCTGACAGCACACAAGATCTTTATGATCGCTCTAATTTCAAGCTGGGCATTTGAGAAACTTTTTTTTTTTTTTTTTTTTTTTTTTGCAGGTTTTTTGTTTGTTTCCTTTTGTTTTTTTATGTGAACACCTAAAAAGTAACTTGCTGTTGGGTTAACGTAGTGAAGTATAAAGTATAATATTTCTCTTTGAAACATCATGCAGTAGATATAGATGTGGTTGAATGCCACATCAGAGCACATCAGGCAAGAAACAATGTGTCACATTTGAACTTGTAAATAACTACTACGAACATCACCTAATGATGAAATAGAGATCAAATGAAATGATCTGGGGAACACAACTATGCAACTAAAGCAACATATGCACCTCATATACATGTGACGGGGCCTTCACAACAACCTGAGTTGATGTGAGCACCTGTAAGTCATAAACATGAATATATGTTAAGACATCAGTTTAGTAATGTTCAGTGGTTGGTTGGTCCAACTGACAGGTTATCCACGTATCTGTCTATCCAACACTTTATTGCAAAGCAAATGAATGCACCAAAGCAAGTAAATCCTGCATTTCCATCAAATTCTACGATATTTACAATCCCCAGGCTGGTGAATCTTGGTGAACTCTGAATTGCCTCAACTGCAATACATATCACAGTTGGCAGAGTACTTAACTTTTTTGAACACATTCCTACTTCTTAGGAAATAAAATGTTTGAAATAGAAGCTACAATGTGTAGAATTTTTGGTTCAACTTTTACACATAGATGCTTTAATTAGGGCCTAAGCACCAACCAGTGGAAGGACCCTACTGTAATGTCAGGAATTGATAGCAGGGCCCAAGCACCAACCAATGTGAGGGTCCTACTGTATTATTATTATTATTATTATTATTATTATTATTATTATTATTATTATTATTATTATAGTTCAAACACTGAAGGGTCAGAACTCTATTGTGTCTGTACCAGTTTATTTAAATAATAATTATTATTATTATTAAAGGGTTCCAACCAATCACAGTTAGTAGCTTAATTAATTAGAGGTCAAAACATCAAATGAACAAACCACAACTAAGTACAACTAACACCTCATGTTTTACTGTTTGTCACATTTCCTATAAACAAACATCAAAATGACTATCTGTGTGTGTGTGTGTGTGTGTGTGTGTGTGTGTGTGTGGAGGGTTAGTCTCTGTGTGTAGGTATATGTGTGAGTGTGTGTGTTTTTTGTGCTTTTTAAATCAATGTTTTGACAAAGCACACTCTGATTTCCTATTCTGTATGGAACCTCAGGAAGCAGTTGTTGGTGCATGTGAAATAGAGGCAGACATCAATGAATGTGTGTACTGATGCATGTAAACAAACAATCATACACACAGAGACGCACACACATTCACGCACACGTTACCCTGCTGACTGACCCCTGACCTCCGAGCTGTCTCTCAAACCTGATTTGGAGATCCACTGCTCCTGACTCTCCTGTCAACTGTCAACTTTAAGATTTGAAAATATGGGAAAGTTTCCACACCCTGCCTTAGGGTGCCCCCCCACCCTGCCTTAGGGTGCCCCCCCACTCCGCCTTAGGGTGCCCTCCCACCCTTACCACTGTCCAAATCCCCCTTGCATTTAGATAAGGGTACACACTGTGAATCCTAAAATCACCACTAGGCAACCACTTGCTTTAACATGTCAGAGCAACAAGGTTTGAGTAAACTAGTTCCTACATTCAGTATGTGACTACAGTTTGATGGTCAGAATCAGATATCCGGTGAAACATCACTTGCATATTATGCTTCACATGTGATTTTGAGAGAGGCTAAATGCAGTCTTTGGTGGAGCATGTTTCCACACCTCTTGGATGTGCTGATGCTTGACAGGTTTGTCACTTTCCCTCTGAATGATACACTAAAATCTATGTGAAGAAGAAGAAGAATCAGAGGGAGAATCCCGTTTATTGTCACACAACATACATGTGAACACGCCATGCAATTGGTGAAATTTGTCCTCCACATTTAACCCATCTTGGTCGTCCTTCCTCCGTGGCAGACCAGGAGCGGTGGGCTGCCATCCAACCGGCGCCCGGGGACCCAGTTTCCTTTGTCACCATTGGTCAGGTGGTGATCTTCTTGCATGTTTTTAGTGGAGGATTTTTATGGAGGATACTCCAGGTGAACACGGGGAGAACATGCAAACTCCACACAGAAAGGCCCCTTTTTCCTCTAGCAGCAGGCATCAAAGGCACGGTGGAGGACACGCCCCCGGTGCCCGCAGCGAGAATCAAACCTGGGACCTTCTAGCTGTGAGGCCACAGTGTTGCCACCGTGCCACCGTTAAACAAAAAGCACGACTTTACCTGTCATTAAGTAAGGATAAGCCTCTTCCTATTTGCTACTTCTTCTATTGGCAGGTGACACTTGAGTGCCTGATTTCTCGTCATTAAATGTTACAGCTAATGTTCTATATACTTCCACCTGTGTTACCAGAGAACTTGGCACAATGTCTCTTGTCAGCGCCCACCTTTTTTTGTTTGTTTAGAAAGGTTAAAAAAAATATGTGAGATATTTAAATGTCAAGAGAGAAGGGTAAACTGAGAGAGAATCCAGGAAAAAAAGGTCGACAGATCTGCTCTTCTCTCACTCCAGCTAATTGCCTTCACTCTCAGAGGGAATGACTCTAACTGCTCGATCAAGTTCCTTCTACCCATAAAATGTTCTTGATTCCATTTCCTGTAAGTATCAGTCGTGAGTAAGATAAAAACATTGATTTTGGTCTCACTTATGCATCCAAACACATCTCCACACTTAGTATAACATTGCTGGAATAAAAGTGGTCTAACTGCACAATGTCTTACCTGCTGTTATTCCATTCATCTGTTCAGCTGCTCAGCAGTACTTCTCCACTCAAATTCTCCTTGCCAGCCATGCCCACCTGTCCATGCAACTGATCCTTACTCCCAATCAGCCCAGTATTTAAGCTGCTCTTACACACTCACTCATTGCTAGATTGTTCTTCGCTTCCATGCAAGGCTCATCAGCTTTCAACATTGGACTGATCTCTTGTTGCCAAACCTGCCTGCCTTTGACTACATCTGTTCTCCTGTAAATACATCAGCCTTCTGTCTCTGACTATGAGTGACTGTTTCTGGTGTTTGCTTCACCAAACATTTCTAGAGACTTTGAAACCACCTAAAAGACTGAACTGAGCAATATTTGTCTACACAACTCGATTGTGGACAGTGTTGTGGCTTATCTGTCACTGCCAATTCTGAAATTAAAGTCAGCACCAGAAATCTATCTATCTGCAACAGAGTGCTGCAATGGAATCTGCTTGTGCTGTTTTTCTTCATGGGTTTTTATTATTGATTGTGTTAGGCTTTCGCCTGAGTAATTTGTTAGGACCCAAAGATGTAGACCAGAGACTGAGATATCAAAGAAAATACAATTCATTTTAAACACAAATGGTGGAACAACAAAAAGGAGTGGATGATAAATAACAAAAGGCGGACTCAAAAGGAGTGAGAGAGAAACTAAGGGAGCTAAGACGAAGCAGGTTTGAGGCAAGGCATGCACTGAAGTGGCAGGAAAACACTGAAACACAAAAGCACACTTTAAGTGGGAGTCAAAAAATAGCATTAACAACTCACCAGGAGAGGAGATAGTGTAGCGTAGTACTCGCAATGAGACGAACAAAGACACCGCCAGGGATTCAGGACAATCCGGCAACAGGTAGGAGAGAGCTCTCTCCTTTCATTCTGTGCCTAAGCAGGATCATGCGCATCAGGTGAACACCTGAGGAGGCGGAGCTGACTGGTGTAGGTGAACACCCAGTTAAACAGACAGGGGAGAACAGACAGGCAAGAATAACACTAAGGAAAAGAAAAAGAGACACACTGGGAGAAAAACAGGTCTGTAGGATCGTAACAGATTGATTGATTATTGACATGATGGGAATGTTTCACAACGTCCAGACATAACTTAACAACTCTAATAACTTGATCTGTTATGGGGGTTATATCAGTTCAGTTCAACAGTCAAGTCATCAAAAGTCTACTCTTTGTACTGTGAACAGGGACGCAGATGGACACTGATAGGCAGTTCAGTTGGCACATATCCTACTTTCATGGCTGACTTTGACGGCATGAATAGGACTCCAAGGACAGGCAGACGGACACAATACAGCATGTTTTAACTCCAGGCCCATTCAAAACTTTTAATAAGGACAACCTATTTAAGACAGGAACACAACCTAATAAACAAATAAGGAAAGTAATTAGCCAATGACAGATCGAGTGCCAGTGAAGCCATTCAGCTAATGAGGGGAATGTTGAGGGTACAGTAGATGCAGAGCTCCGTCCTGACCACCCAATCAAAGCACAGTGTGAATTATACAGACAAACCAACAGTTGTGGAAGTCACCTTGATAAACAGGTAGGAGGGATACATGAAGTGTGTGTGTGTGAGTGAACTCTTCAGGCCCACTGGTAGATTTTGGTCATCTTGTGGCTACTTCCTCTCCATTTTTCAGTCTAACATTGCCTCTGTGTTCACCATTTTCTGTCTCTTATTTGATGAAGCAGTTTGATATTATGTAACATGCACCTCTGATGCTGTCTTTACTTAATGTGCATTAGCCTTAACTGTCTAAACTCACATAATGTTTACATTACATCACTTATAATGAATTCTGTCAAAAGTACCATTTAAACGTTAATTTGGTCTTTTCACAGAAACCATGGCCTCATTTCCCAAAAAGCATCTTCAGGCTCAGATAATGCTGAACTTTTATGAATCATCTTAATCTTAAGAGGTTATTCCCAAAAAACACGTTAAATGGACACTCTTAGAAATGATGATAGATTAATGAGAGCCTCCTATCCACAGCAGGAAGAAGCAAAAACATTTTTTAAGTTGTATTTGTTCATTTATAGTTTACACTTTAATCATGTTCTTTGCTCAGTGATGTTTAATAAAATGTTTCTGTTTGAAAATGTGTCTGTAGAGAATAAGACAGTTAAGCTAAACTAACATGCATGAATTTGATTGATAAGGGAAATTTGTCTTCATCCTCCTCCTCTTCTCTTTTTTTTAAATCAGATATTAATGTTCTTTGACATGTTTGTGTTGTAATGAAAATCAAATGTCTAAAATCCTGTCACAAAGAAACAAAATACTTTCATTAAAAAAAATAATCACAATAATTGTAAATGGAGTATATTTATATACTGCTTTTCTAGTATTAAGAGAAGAAGAGAAGAGACATACTTTATTAATCACATCACATTACGCGCACACTGCACACTACATGCACACGCCATGCTTGTGAAATTATTTCTCCGCATTTGACCCATCCTGGAAAGTCCTTCCTCCGCGGCAGACCAGGAGCGGTGGGCTGCCAGCCGACAGCGGCGCCCAGGGACCCAGTTCTTTTTGTTACCATTGGTCAGGTGGTGATCTTCTTGCATGTTTTTAAGTGGGGGTATTTTTATGGAGGATACCCCAGGTGAACACGGGGAGAACATGCAAACTCTCAACCACTCAAAGCACTTTACAACAGGTGCCAATATTCAAACATACATTCACACACAGGTGGCAAGGTGCCACCTGTTCTCATACACACACACACACTCAGACGCCAATGACACAGCATCAGGACCAATTTGGGATTAAGTATCTTTCCCATGGAAACTTTGACATGTAGAATGCAGGGGCTTTGAATCACTGACCTTCTGATAAGTAGATGACCACTGCACACAGGCACCGTAACAGCCACCCCACTATTCAGATTATTGTTTGACAAAACAAGTACTTAGAACAAAACAGATGAAAGTTAAAAAAAAGTATAATTCAACAAAAACGTCAAATAAAACTAGGAGTCAAGTTGAGTTGAAGATAGAAACCCTTTTTATTCAGTGGTAAACACATGCAAAATCAAAACATCAAACGTCAATTTTTTCAGATTTCCCGTGATTTTGGCTTCAGTTGTCTCTTGACATTATCAAATTGATCAAATCATGTTTTTTTTTTTTTTGGTCTGTTTTTTTTCTTACTCCTTAAGAATGTGCACTATGCACATTCCACCTTAAAGCTGCACTATCACTGTTTTCCTTAGAACAATATGACAATGTATTGCGAAAGGGTTTGCTCATAGTGACATACCCACAGAGAATTGAGACCAACTCCACAGCTCTCCTCGGACCTGTGGAGCATATCGATCAATGGATGGAGTACTTTATTAATCCTAGACAGAATTTGCAGTGTTGCAGCAGCCAAAGTACACATAAGAAACAAACAGAACTCTCAAAGAAGACTAGTAATGAAGACATAAACAGCTAACATCTTACTAGAGACTAAAATAAAACAAATTGCATACATAATGATAATAGTTTTAGCCTCTTTCAGTTCATTGTTCTAGTTTTATGGCCAACAACTTCACCACTCTCATCAGCTAATGTTGAATCCAGCTTTTCTTGCTGGATATGAAGATAGGTAACTGTTTGCTAACCCATACAGGCACAGACACACATAGGTACTGCACTGTGTGCGCCATTTCAACATTATTTCAAATAGACTACATTTCACACACTTACCGAATAAATTCAGACAGGCCAAAAAGTCAGTCAACATTTCACGTAAAAGTCACACAAAAGTCAAGGCTGGCATCACGAAGTTAATGTTTAATACGGCTGACCTTGAGAAAACTTGCACGTGGCGAGTTTTGTTAAAAACCCTCCCACTCAGCTGTGCATTTTCACATTAAGTCTCTCTGAAACACTAGCTGAACCAACTGAGCCTCTCTTTTGTGGAGCATTGCATATCAGTGCTCAGAAAATATGTACCTCAGAATGAAGAATGAATTCTGGCAAATTTGCAGTGGAGGCAGCAAATGTTAAGGCATGTTTGAGCAGCCATTACAAAGACCATTGCAATCAATGTGTGTGTTTGTGAAGACGAGCTGTTTAGTCCAATCCCCCTTGGTTGGCTGTGACTTCCTGGCGCTGTGGTGCTATTCCTCTCTGAAGTTCTGTTTCGCTGTCATCATCCCTGTGGCCTGTAAATCCAACAACAATATACTCATCCATATTCTTGTTCACTCTGTTTGGTGATCATGGGTCTCAATGATGTGGTGACAGTCGTGGCCATGTTTCACACCTTAGTAACTCAGTGTCCTCTCTCTGTAGAAGCTTTCTTGGTGGGTCTAGCAGTGCAAGAACTGTGTGCACCACCTCAGCAGTTGAATGAGAAACTGGGCTCGGTCATCCTGCACAGCCACAATTTGTATGTCTGTGCCATAAGCAAGCAGAGAGGAGATCTCAGTTATAAAAAAAAAAAAAAATGCTATGTTGATGAAGGATTTTAGAATGACTGACACAGTGGCAAGGTGTACCATCCATCTCTGTTCCAGAGGGCATTTAAGATGCACACCCTTATAGTGCACAGCAATTGTGGGCCTGTAGGGGGCATGACACACATGGAGCAAGCCCAGTACGGCTAATGAAATCTCATGAGATCACACAAGAAGTTGAGGCTCCTAAAGAGATTAGCCTAGACGCTGCTATAGCATCAGTTATATCAGAACTAGAGAGCATTTCTATAATGAAAGAACAGTCAGCCTAATTGACACCCTTCTGCACTAAACATAGTTCAGCGAGACTGACTACTCACTGACTACTCACCTCACAAACCTAGTCATGTCGCTACTCAGCCTTACTGTCCATTCCTGTTTCACCAGATACCACTTCCTGACCATGATTTTCTTATCAACCATTATGTGACTGCTGTTTTTAAGGCTCTTAGATGTGCATCGTGGCAGAACTCCAGGAACAACAAAAGAAGAGATAAAACTTTATTGATCCCATGCCAAGGAAATTTAATTGGTACAGGAAGCAAAGAATAAAAGAGAGACACAGAAAAGATCAAAAGACAATAAAAAAAGGATATTGAATAAAAGTCACCCTATACATGTACAGTATCTCACAAAAGTGAGTACACCCCTCATCATTTTTGTTAATATTTTATTATATCTTTTCATGGGACAACGCTGAAGATATGCCACTTTGTTACAATGTAAAGTAGTCAGTGTACAGCTTGTATAACCATGTGCATGATCTGTACCTGCGAGTTCACCCTGACCTGGAGGAGGCATCACTGTCGCGCCTGTGGCAAGGTGGTGTGCCAGGCGTGCTCTGCCAATAAGTACGACCTGGAGTACTTGAAGAACCAGCCGGCACGTGTGTGTGATCACTGCTTTGTCAAGCTGCAGGAGAATAGTGACCGCTGTGCTTCAACGTCAGTTTCTCCGATCAAATCTGGAGCTTTCTCCTTCACCAGAAAACAGAAGAAAATCCCTGCTGCACTAAAAGAGGTTTCCGCCAACACAGAAAACTCCTCCATGAGCGGCTACTTAAACAGGTCGAAAGGCAACAAGAAGCAGTGGAAGAGGCTGTGGTTTGTCATCAAGAATAAAGTAAATTTGCTGTGCCCTCAAAATAACTCAACACACAGGCATTAATGTCTAAACTGCTTGTAACAAAAGTGATTACACCCCTAAGTGAAAATGGCCAAATTGTGCCCAAAGTGTCAATATTTTGTGTGGCCACCATTATTTTCCAGTACTGCCTTAACTCTCTTGGGCATAGAGTTCACTAGAGCATCACAGTTTGCCACCAGAATCCTCTTCCACTCCTCCCTGACAACATCACAGAGCTGGTGGATGTTAGAGACCATGCGCTCCTCCACCTTCTTTTTGAGGATGCTCTACAGATGCTCAATAGGGTTTAGGTCTGGAGACATGCTTGGCCAGTCCATCACCTTTACCCTCAGTTTCTTTACCAAGACAGTGGTCATCTTGGAGGTGTGTTTAGGGTCGTTACCATGTTGGAATACTTCCCTGCAGCCCAGTTTCCAAAGGGAGGGGGTCATGCTCTGCTTCCATATGTCACAGTACATGTTGGCATTCATGGTTCCCTCAATGAACTGTAGCTTCCCACAGCCGGCAGCACTCATGCAGCCCCAAACCATGACACTCCCACCACCATGCTTGACTGTAAGCAAGACACACTTGTCTTTGTACTCTTCACCTTGTTGCCACCACACACACTTGACATTATCTGAACCAAATAAGTTTATCTTGGTCTCATCAGACCACAGAACATGGTTCCAGTAATTCATAGTCTGCTTGTCTTCAGCAAACTGTTTGCGGGCTTTCTTGTGCATCATCTTTAGAAGAGGCTTCTTTCTGGGATGACAGCCATGCAGACCAATTTGATACAGTGTGCGGCGTATGGTCTGAGCACTGACAGACTGACTCTCCACCCCTTTAACCTCTGCAGCAATGTTGGCAGCAGTCATATGTCTATTTTCAAGAGACAACCTCTGGATATGACGCTGAGCACATGCACTCAACTTCTTTGCTCGACCATGACAAGGCCGTGGTTCTGAGTGGAACCTGCCCTGTTAAACTGCTGTATGGTCTTGGCCACCGTGCTGCAGCTCAGTTTCAGGGTGTTCTTGCAATCCTCTTATAGCCTAGGCCATCTTTATGTAGAGCAACAATTCTTTTTTTTTCAGATCCTCAGAAAGTTCTTTGCAATGAGGTTCCATGTTGAACTTCCAGTGACCTACATGAGAGAGTGTGAGAGTGATAACACCAAATTTGACACACCTGCTCCCCATTCACACCTGAGACCTTGTAACACTAACGAGTCACATGACACCAGGGAGGGAAAATGGCTAATTGGGCACAATTTGGCCATTTTCACTTAGGGGTGTACACACTTTTGTTGCCAGCAGTTTAGACATTGATGGCTGTGTGTTGAGTTATTTTGAGGGCACAGCAAATTTACACTGTTATACAAGCTGTACACTGACTAGTTTACATTGTATCAAAGTGGCATATCTTCAGTGTTGTCCTATGAAAAGATACAATAAAATATTTACAAAAATGTGAGGGGTGTACTCCCTTTTGTCAGATACTGTACATTATATACAAAAGTATAAGAATACTATTGCCATAAAAATTCTTTTGTCATATTGAATTGCCCATGAGTCACATAGATAGTACATACAGTAGAAAAAATGTATAACACAGTAAAAAATATATAATATGGCACAAGATATTTGCACAGCTGTAATGGATATGAGTGAATGTTCACATAAATAACAGTAGCACAGACACTAAGTTTGTGATGTTGTGATGTGAAACAGCATCAACACAGTGCTATGTTAAAACATGCTTAAGTTAAATAGTCTGAGAGCTGTTGGAATTAAGGACCTGCAGTAGCGTTCTTTCTTACACAGTGGATGCAGCAGTGAAGTTGCTGAAGGAGCTGCTTAAGGCCCCCACTGTCTCATGCAGAGGGTAAGAGGAGTTGTCCATGATTGATGTCAGCTTGGCCAACATCCTCCTCTCACCCACCTCCTTGATGGTGTCCAGAGGGCAGTCCAGGACAGCTCTCCTTACCAGTTTTTTCAATCTTTTTCCATCCCTCTCAGAGCTTCCACAGCCCCAGCAGACCAATGCATAGGAAATTGCAGATGACACCACAGAGTCATAAAGTATTTTTAAGAGTGTCCTACACACTCCAAAGGACCTCAGTCTTCTTAGCAGATGGAGATGACTTTGGTCCTTCTTGTACGGAACATCTGTGTTGTCCAGTCCGGTTTGTTGTTGAAGTGAACATCCACATATTTGTACTCGCCCACAATCTCAATGTCCAAACCCTGGATGTTTACCGGTGTGGTCTGTGGCACTTTCCTGTGGAAGTCTTGCTGGTGTTCATGTGAAGGTGATTCAGTTCACACCAATTGACAAAGTTGGTGACAAAGTCACACCATTTGACAAGGTGGAGTGAGACAGTATGTTGTCTGTGTGGTAATATCTGTCTGTGATATCGAGTGGAGATGGGTTAAGTGGTGTGAGAAAGGTGCTGCTGGTGTCAGGGAATCGGGATAAATTCAAACCTGTTGAAAAACAGATTCAGTTCATTTGTCCATTCCTTGTCTCCAGGTTCTGGGCCCCTCCCACTGTCACTGCTGTGGCCAGAGATGGTTTTCCAGCCTCTCCAAACCTTTCTGGCATTGTTTGCCTGAAGGCGCTCCTCCAGCTTCCATCTTGCATGCTGCTGCAGCATCAGCCTACGGGGGGATTTGCACTGTTATAGCAATGACGTGCGAGAACTCTCTTGGGAGATAATATGGCCGAATGCTTACAGCTCGCAGCTCTGTGTCTCTTGTGCAGCATTGCTCCTTTACACTGATGTGTCCTGGATTACAGCATCTGTTGTTGTTCACAAACATCACGACCTTCCTCTTACTGCTCTCCATCACTCTCCTGTCCGCTCTGCCTCTATGAGTGTGCTCTTGATCTCCTCCCTGGTGCCCCTCTTTCCACTTGATTTTACAATCTGTCTCACCCCGAAAGAGGCCATGGAGAAATTCTAAACTATAAAACTATTTTCTTCTTATGGTTTCTTTTCTGTCACTAAAAAAGACCCATCACGTGACTGTTAACATGACTGTTAAGAACAAGTATGCTCAGTCTTTATGCAACTCTTCTTGAGAGTCTCTCTGTGGTGCCACAGTGTTCACGTAGCTAGTTCAGAATGCTAAGAATGGAAAACAACCTTCACTTCCCCTCTTCAGCATTTTGAATATCTGGTAATTCCCTTTGAACTCACTAATGCTCCCTCTGTTTTTTAAGCCCTAGTTACTGGTGTGCTGAGAGATTTCCTTAATTGCTGATGACATTATCGTTATCTTAACGCCGGTTCTGTCAGCTTCTTGGGTTACATCAAAAAAGGGATGCATGTACAATCCTTATTTATATATATGACCTCTGTTTAACTAGAAAGTCACATTGAGATTAAAACATCTTTTATAGTGAGACCTAGCCAAGATGGGGTCAAATAGCAGCATCAAGTACTTAAACAGGACAGCATCAAATCACAATAACAATAATAAGTACAACAATATAAAAAGCAGCATTAAATTCAGCATGCATTTATTAGTTATTCTGAGTTTAAATGCATTTAAAGAGATTTATGCCTATTTTGAAATATTACATTCGAAAAGCTTGATGAAAATGGCAAAATTTGAAAAAACTTTCGCAAAAAAGTTTTTACGCTTGGTTGAGATATGTAGCACCCCACCACTCTACAGTATGCTGTAAGCTACCTGATTGGATGATTTTGGGTTCAATTTGTATTAAGCTAGCTACCACAAAGGTTTACCTGTTTTGAGTGACCTGATATTACTCAATTTAGATCTGAAAAGAAACTGTCCAGCCCCACTTTAGGCATAATACAAATGTATCATTCAAATTAAGAGGACCCGGACAACATGGATAGGGCAAAAATATATATTTACTCCAAGTTTTTTGCAACAACACAAATCATCTGCCCTTAAACTTAACATTGAACATAATGAAATACAGTCCAATTAGACCCCCTTTAAAATACAAAAAAAAAAGCAGTGTATATAAACACAAAACAAAAAAAAAATACTTAACAAGCTAGAGACATTTAAATTGGCTTTTCAAAAATACAGAAATAATAAAGACTGTAAATGTCTCTTAAAGCTTATCGATTCCTAACAAACTTCTTATTACATACACTTAATGACTGTTATGTACAACACTATAATCATTTGTGGGCCCACACACACACACACACACACACACACACACACACACACACACACAATAAAGTGGCGAAAGGGGAAAAAAAAAATGTTGCAGGCCTGTGTGATGCTTGGATGCAGTGCAGCCAATCGAAATCCTCTCCTCTCACACAGAAAAGGCCAAGTGGATAAGACTCACAGTTCAGCAGGAACATTCCACGCCTCAGTGCAGCAGCAGCCTGGCCAGTCTAACTCGGCTGAAGAACTCCTTGGCGGACGCCCATGATGACAGTCAGCACCAGCAGCAGTGTAGCTCCCCCTCAGCAAGTGCACTCAGTCCTCCTCGGTCAGTTGCGCTGTCATCTGACTTGAAGCTCACCTTTGCACGAAGTTACACAAAACACACATGCCATCTCCCTCTCATTTCTGCCTTCGTGACCCCTGCCAATCACCACAGGTAGGTCAAAACTGACCACCTGTCTAACCCAAACAACAGAACAACACTACAAGAATATGGTGTGTACTCTCGCGAAATCTTCACTTTTAAGTTATAGCCTTAACATTACTATATAGTACATATTTGTACTATATACATAATCTTAGTTTATAACTACAATATATTAATGGCTCACTCAAATGTCACTCAAATGTGTCTCTTAAGAGAAACTTAAAACAACTTCATCATTACTTTTTTTCTTTTTTCTTTTGATCTCTTTTTTCGTGCTTTTTTTTTTTTTTTTGGTTTTTGTTTTTTCCAAATAAGTGTTGATGTGCTTAATGGGAGATGGAAACACCTTTCAACACCACTAAGGCAAGTGGTTGCCAAGTGGTGATTTTAGGATTCACTGTGTCTAGCCTTGTCTAAATGTAAGGGGTATGTGGACAGCGGTAAGGATGATGGGACAGACCAGGGCCAGAGCCGTAAAATTTCTCTTTCAAATCCCAGTGTCGACAGGTTTGCACCAAGCTCGTGCAATATAAATACCCCAGCTCTACTGTTCAGTCTTTACCAGATTCCTCAATTCACCTCCAATTTGCCTCCTTCACCCAGCCTAACCAGTCTGCCTTCCAGTCAACTACATAGCTCCCTGTGCTTGCTCCACTCCATCGTAATTCTGGCTCAACTGTCCAGACCTCCATCTCCACATCTTATCAATAAAGTCTGCCTTTAATCACAATCCAGGTGCCTGCATCCATAATTATTTCCATTCCATACATTATTATAACAATGTGTATTTGAATCTCTTTATCATTATAAAAATAGTCTTGCTATTTTCATTTTGCTGTTCTGGATTAGTCATAAGTGTTATTGTCCTATTTCAGTCACTGTAGATGTATGTTTGTTCTTGTCTCAGCCAAACTATTTTGTGTAATTGTAAATCAGTCTGTAAGTAATTTTCAACAGCACATTGCCACGAGTAATTTACAATTAGGAAATACCAAGATTCTGTCCACTGAAAGACAGAGGGCTTTTAATTTGAAACAGACACTGGAAGTGTTGAGTTTGTATTAACAACATAACAAAAATTGGTGAAGTGGCTTACATTAGAGCAGGCAAAGACAAAGTTTAGTTCATTCCTCACATGCTACATGCCCTCATCGCCTTCCCGGGGACAGTCCCAAAAGTCCCAAGAGAGTATGCACATAACATTACAGAGTAAATCAAATGAAAATTAAATAAAATAATAATAATAATAATCCAACATGTTCTATTTTCTGTCAGAAAAATAACAAAATAAATTCCCAAGAATAAACCCACATATTTGCAAATGTGGAGAAACAAAGCATTAACATGTACATGATCTCATCGCCTGTGTAATATCACCAGATGTTCCATGCTACACAGTCTCAACAGTATACTTACGTGTGACAAGCTACATCGCAGTCCTGCCACACACTTCAGCATACTTTAGTTAGTTAGCAGATATACAAACAGACATGCTTCTTTAAAACATGACATGTTACAACACTAATATTACATGTCTGTTTAACTTCATTTCACATTTACAACCAAAAACAGCTAGAGTGGAGAGAGCCAGAGTAAATATGTAATTACAGAATTTACAGTAACTACCTCTGTGGTATCCCTTCACACAGCTAAGGTATCTGAAGTTACTCTTCTGATGTTACTCTCTCTGTAACAAACTGTTGTGTTGGTAAAGAGGACCTAGAAAAAGTAGGGAGGGCATGCTCTCCCAGCAATTGTAGAAAAAAAAAAAAATTAAAATCTTATCTAATTACCTTTAAGAGTGTATTTTAAATTGCCTGCACTCCTCTTTGCTGACTTTTTTTTTTTTTTTTTTTTTAATGAGTGAGTGAGTGACTGAACACCTGTCAGAACACTGGTTGTTATGAGTAACCATGGCAATGGTTAATTAACATTTTCAGCAGCAGACCGGTTGCTTAGAAGGTTGTTGAAATTGTAGTGCAGCGTGTTTGGGCAACATCGAACCAGACCAGTAGCCTATATGTTGTTTAATAGAAAACCAAATTCATCTTGTGGGTCATTGGGTTCTTGAGTTTAATGAGTGTGGTCAAGGGGATTTAATTCCCACTAAGTCTTAAGGCTGTACCCGCTACTACTATAATCTGAATGTCCCTGGTTGGCAGTTGACAAAATGATGCAAGCCATACCTGAACCTCAGTGAACACAAGTGTGGACAACAACTTCCTGCCATTACTCCAATTGTCCCCTGCAGTGTTGTTCACTTGACTGCAAGGTTGTACCGACCCACTCCAGTCCTCATTTTAACAACTGTGCACTGAGTTTGATTGGCTTTAATTTATTTAGGTCAACAAATAGACCCAGCACCCTCTTTCATGCATCCATGTCTTTACTTTCCTCTCTTCCAGGGTCTGACCGCAGACCAGCTGATATTATGTACAACCCGCCCTCTTGAGGTTGACAACCAAACAAAACACAAATAGCAACCCATGGTTATGCAGCTGACCACAAGGCTGCATAGCCTGAACTGCACTGGATTGTGAGACTGTCCTACCGAGAAGAATACAGAATCAATCAATGTCCAGTTGTTGGTCAAAGTCAAATTGCTGACTGGATGGTTAAAAAAATGACGATCTTGCACTGTGTAGGAGGAAGTTTGGATATCCACTGGCTATGCAGATATTTGGAAGTCCCAAAACATTGGCTGTTGCCCCCAGCGACTACATTGTCATCAGCCAATAGCCAATGGGTTCCTAGTTTGTCATGCCATGTTTATTATTGTAATGGTGATGACAAATCTCCCCTCAACCTAATGAAGTAATAATATAAAAATTATAAGTAGTTTTTGTGCCTAAACCTAACCAAACCTAAGCCAGAGTAGTTCAGTTTAAACATATTACTTCAGCCACAATTACACTTTGTACAATCACTCGAAAGCACATTTCAGTGAACATGTGCTCACTGCAATTCAGTCTTCTAATATCTACTATCGACCCCAAATTATATCTTTTGCTGTCAAAATGTGTTTTTCATTCATCAAATGGTTTGAAAGTAATGAGGGTTGTTCAATAATGTGCTCATCACGATTAAAATACATTTGAAGTAATTTGATTGAATTATGGGTGTTTTACTGAATCTAATAACTCTGGGGTCAAAAAGACCAAGGCAATATGTCACACTGCACACTGTACTGCTTTGCAACCAATGATGTTGCAACAGACTTCAATGTGTCAGAAGTGGAGGACAGCACGTATTATGATGAAGAGGAAGAATCAACTGATGAGGAGGAATCTGAGGAAGAGGACCAAACTGAGATAGAAGAATTTTTCCAGTCAAAGGATGAAACACTGATCTGGTCTTCCATCCCTTCCAGTGATGGACGATGCAGAGAGAGAGACAAGCCACCATATGCAGTCCAACTGCATATGCAAGGTCTCGTATTGATGACATAAAATCCACTTTTGACCTGTTTCTGCCCAAGCCTATTGAAGAGGCGGTGCTGAACATGACAAACAGGAAGGGGAACGAGTATATGGCAACAAGTGGAGAAAGTTGGATCGAATGGACCTGCAGGCATATGTGGATACGTTGATTCTCGCTGGACCAATGGCTGTACCGATCTAGGAAAGAAGCTACAGCTAGTTTATGGCATGCTGAGTCTGGTAGGGCAATAACCTTGACAAGGTATTGCACATTTATTGTTCAGAATATGTATAATATTATGTATGGGAAGGATAATGCATTGAATTTCTGTGTAGGAAAATAAACTTACATTTCTGAATATTTTTTGGTTTCTTTTGTTTCAGCTTACCAGTGTGTACACGCGCAAAAGAATGACAGCCCATTGGCCCCTCGTTGTCTTCAAAAACATTCTCCACATGTCTGCATACAACTCCTTTGTCCTGTGGTCTGAGATCAAGTCGGCAGGACTGGAATCAGGGGAAGTACAGCAGGAGGAGGCAGTTAATGGTAACTGGTAATACACACAAGGTCAACATTAAGTTGTAACACAGAGGTGGTTGATAATTTATACTTTATAAACAGTCAAACCAGACGCGGTCATTTTTAAGGGTTAGGTTTAGGTGTTAGGGTTAGGACAGCAGGCGTGATTATTTGCTGCCATTAAAAAGACTGAAGTTGTTTAAAAACAGCATCCTAACTCAACTTTGAAATATAACAGTCTGTGATGACCTATCAACAGACATGACTCTGTTCATTAACTATAGTCAGAATAATTGATGAATTTATTTATTTTTACTCAAAAACGAGCTAAAAGTTCATGTAAATGAGGTCCTATCTGCCTTAAATTCCAAATGGAATAAAGAAATGGTGTTAATGTGTTTGAATGAAGCTGGCATTAAAGGTGTAACACAGAACTGGAATAAGAGTAAAAGAGAATGTATGTTTTTACTCCAGACCTGGAGTTTGGTTCTCTCAGTTTACATGCTTTTCACTAAGATCGAGGGAAGTCAGGTGCAGCTGGTTGTTCAACCTCTGACTGAGTTTATTTTCTATAAATTGATTCTTTTTGAGATGTTCTCTCTTCAGAAAATCTGTATAAAAGCAGCATTGAAAGGGAGATAACATTTCATTTCAAAGGACTCAGTTTGTTTTTTTAATGGCATAAGAGAATGCCAGAACAAAGGCGAAGCTGGTGGGGATAGGGAGGAAAATAACAGGTATGATAGCAGCTGTCAATCATGTTGCATGCCTCGTGTTTATCACGCTGCCAGAGCCCAGCCATAAGTCTGATGTCTGTAGGCAGCAGATGGAACTGGAAACACACTCACACACACACACACACACACACACACACACACACACACACACACACACACACACACACAGGTTCCCTTTTTTCTTTCACAGTAGAAAGTAGACCAGCACTCACATACACATACACAAGAGTGCTCATGCACAGGCTTGATTCAGTTAGTCTGTCCAACCTGTGATGGAGCCTGAGTATCCACTTAACATAAAGTGCAAGTCCAATCCAATCATCAAGGAATGAGAGCTTTAATTATCCACTAATTATCAGGAGGAGCAGCTTGATATGTACATGTGTGTCTTTGTATACATTATGTATTCTGCTGAATACAGAGTCAGAGTGTGTACAAAGAAGCTGGAGAATGGCAGGATGACAACATAAAACAGTGATTGTTTGAAGTGATTGAACTGCTATGAAATGAAATCCTTTCCAACCTTGGTGACAACAGGAGTGTCTCTACATTAATATAGTTATGTTCAGGCAAGAAAGACAAGCAGTGGTAACAAGGAGGTAATTAAAATAATTAGCTATGTAAGCTGTGCCTCTACCAGCCATCTGACTCAGTGAGTCAAACTACCAGAAACCTAAACCTGTCTAAAGAGTCTAAAGACTTACAAGAGACGTGCATTTTTTGATGGTCTTGTGAAGGACAGTAGTACAAATGCCAGGCAAGTACAGTCTTTTTTTATTTTCCTTTAGATCTTGCTGAAGAGTTTATTTTCATTGATAGTTATTGTTAACTGGTATCCAGTACGCCATACCAGAAAGCTTCACAGCTGCAGCACATAGACAGGATGAACCTATCCTTTAGTGCTTGCCTCTTACTGTTAGCTTTAGTTTTAATATAAAGAATATGGTCATTTGTTTTACGTCCGTGTTTTGTGCTGTGTGGAGTTGTGTGGAGCTTGTTTTTTTGTTTGTCCTCTTTCAGCAGAGGTTGGGTGTGGTTTGGGAGCTCCAACACAATCCCGGACAGGATAAAGACGGTGAACAGTGAAGGACTCCTTGCCAGATTATTTCTGTCACTCAGTGGTATAGTCGGCTGTCACTATTGTTATTAGAGAGACTCCCTGATTAGTTAATAAGCTACTTTTTGTCTTACTCATTATTTCTCATGTGTCCTTTTTTCCTCACCTCCTCAGAGGATCCGCCTGTTCGCGCTTCCAGCACCAGCATCCCTGCCACCTCACCACTCAACCTCGCTCCACCAAAAGCCTCAAGTCCGCAACTACCACCACAGTGTTTTCACCAGTGCCTCCACCACCACGTGTCACCCCGCCCAGCAAGTATTCATCCACCAGTACACCGGTCGCAGCTACGCTGTACGGATCCACTTACCACCCCTGCACCCTGTGCCTCCCATGCTACTGACAGAAAACTCTCTCCTAACCATTCAGCTGAGTATCTGGAAACCCCTTTTGTTACAATAAATGGTTAACCGATCACTCCGCTTCTGAGTCTGCGTTTGAGTCCTAAATACGGCCTCAGTACGTAACAAAGAAGCTAGCATTAGCTGGCTCTCATGACAAATACAAAGAACCTAATTTTAACTCTTGTGTGCATTCAAGTGTTGATTGGCTCACAAAACTACTTGACTTTGAGGAAGAACATTTTTTTATAATTCTTAACAAAAAGTTCAAAAATGCATAAAAACAATCACTCACATGTTAAGTTGTCACACCGTAAGAAAAATAAGAATATAACTCAACTTTGAAAAAGGAAAAGTCAGTTAGAACATCTGTGAATATCAATTAAACTTTCAACCTTTCATCAGTCTCCTGTCTTCTCTGTCTGAGCATGGTATTTTTTCCCCAATACTCGTCCATAACAGTAACAGTAACAGTATGATTTGACCTTCATGGATCCTGCCAGTTCAGACAAGGATGGTTATTGGGGCAGTATGGAAATTTTTGGATTCATTTCATGCCCAGCAGCAAGGCATGTGGAACCATATTAACTCACAATTCAATATCTCTTCTTCCGTTACAGCCCCTCCTCCACTAAACACGCAGCCTCCCATGCAGCCCTCAGTCCAGGCAGCCTCAGCTCCGACACTGTTTGTTGTCAGAGAGTCCCACGGAACAGACCGGGAGCCCTTTTCTGGAGAGTTTGGAAAAAGTTGATATGTAATTGGGCTGTTAAGAGGGTAAGCGTTAGAGTAGGTGAAGGCATGTTATGGTAGAGAACAGTTGGAGAATTTAATGTTTTAGGGGTTCATCACTGAAGTCAGGAATGTGTTTTACCTCCCCAACTATATGGGGAATGTGGCTGGGACACTTTTGAATCTCAAATGACAATCAGAGTGTCGCTGAGTATTCAGTGAGATTCTGGCAGCGAAGTGCTCTTGGAACCAAGCTGCACTCTGAGACGTCCTTATCAGGGGACTTAAGGAACAGTTGAAAGACGAATTAGCCACATGTGATATCCCCTAAGACCTGCACGCAGTTGTCACATTAGCTGCCTGGCTGGACAACCTCGCCTCGCCACTAACCCTCCTCTGTCTCTAAGACCCTATCCCCACCAGATCTGTCCGGGGTACCACCTGAATACCATGATCTGAAAGAGGTATTCAACAAGGAGTTAGCCTCACCGTGCATATGACTGCAGCATTGACCTCCTACTGGTCACGCCCTGAGAGGGAGGCTATGGAGACATACCCCCCTCCTCCTCTCCTGTCAGTGTTGGATTTTTTTTTGTTTTCAAAAAAATAAATCACTCTGTCCATGCATAGATCTACAGGGGTCTTAATGCAATCACCACAACGTTCTGGTTAAGATCATCAACTTCATCTCTGTGCTTTCTTCTCCAGGAAATGAACCCCTGCTGAGAGAAACTATGATGTCAGTAATAGGGAACTGCTGGCTGTGTAGATGGCGCTGGAGGAGTGACGCCACCATGACCGATGACAAAAGCCTTGCTTACATCCAGTCAGCTAAATGGCTAAACTCCCGCCAGGCATGGTGGTCCCTATTCTTCAGTCAGTTCATTTTTGCCCTCATTTTCCAGAAATGTCAAACCTGACGTCCTCTCCTGGCCACACAGTGCAAATGAAACTAGTCCTGAGCCCAAACCTAACCTGTCCTCTTCATGTGTGGTGGCAGCTGTTACATTGGAAGGGGAAAATTAAGTCCATTGTCAAGAAAGCTGAACTGTTACGTTTAGCAGCTGGACTCAAGAGCAGACTCAGATGGAGAATGAGAAAAAATAACAATTCATTGTGAACAATAATAATGACAACTCCAGATGCACAGGAGAATGGTAATGTGAGGGTTTCTGTGAGCGGCTGGTGAGGCACGGGGTCCTGGGGTGGAGAGCTGATACTTACTTGAGGCTGGTGAAGGTGAGAGATTGGGCAGCGTGGTGGCTGGGACGCTGGCGCTGGTGAGCAGTGCAGGCGGACACACTGAGGAGAGATGGGAAAAGACACAGGTGGTTAACTAGCGAGCGGCCAAAAATACCACTGAGTGGCGGAAATAATCTGTCAATGAGTCCTCCGCAGCCAGTCCTCTAACAGTTTCAGCAGACAGTATTCAGAAGACATTATGGTGTATACAGTATGTGGCTGTGTAATTATGGCAGGAGCTTAGATCAGATAATAAAGAGCTGACACTAACAAAGGAGCAGTACAATCCAGCTGAGGAGTAGACCAGTCAGACCACAGCAGGAATAACTATGAGTTCCCACAGGAGTCTGTCTTCTGGTTGTTAACACATACACACACACACACACACACACACACACACACACATTGCTATAGTGCATGTTCTGCCTAGAAAATGCATCACAGAAGCATATATTTCTGTCCATATAAATACATGTTCTGTATACAACAGTGTTATACATGGACTAACACGATTTGATTCATTAACCAGATATTGATTTGTGCTAGCAGATATTTCTCCTGTGCTCTCTCTCTGTCTTGTGCAATCTTTCAGACTCAATTGTGTTTGGAATTGTTAAGAATTATTTGTCAAATGCACTGGTG
This sequence comes from Chaetodon auriga, assembly GCF_051107435.1. Taxonomy (NCBI): domain Eukaryota; kingdom Metazoa; phylum Chordata; class Actinopteri; order Chaetodontiformes; family Chaetodontidae; genus Chaetodon; species Chaetodon auriga. The sequence goes on along the minus strand of NC_135076.1, from coordinate 3,534,970 downwards.
TGATATGGCAAACAAATTTTTCGATTTTTTTGGAAGTGATCACACCCAAGTGACAGTGACATTTATCCCCCATCATAAACACTCAAAAAAATACAAAATTACCTACACAACATGTAGCATTACAAGTACAATATGCTTCACTAGGTTTTGTAGACTTAGACTTACACTGCATCTTTATTTATCCCAATTTGGGAAATTATTTTATTGCGGGAGCAGTTAAACATAAAGACAGAACACAGAATGTATACAAGTATTGCTTAAAAAAGTCACAAAAAAGTTCCTTCTGAAATCAATAACCATCTCCTTGGTCTTGGCCATGTTAAGCAGCAGGTGATTTCTACTAGACCATTCAACAAAATCTTCCATCTCTGCTCTGCCCCAACTTCTCCCTCAGCTTGTGTCGAACACTACTCAGTTCTTTTTTTGTCCCCTGACCTGAAAGCTTGTTACTTCTTGTTCAGCAGACTTTTCAGTTCACTGGTGATCCAGGGCTTGTTGTTGGGAAAGCAGCGTACAGTCCTGGTTAGCAGTATGGTCTATTCACAGAATTTGTCCACCTCCTCACTGTTCTCGTGGACACAGGCTGCCTCTGGACAATAGGGACATACCGAGGTGTTAACAACACTAGGCTGTGATCAGCTCTGCCTAGGGGGGGAAGGGCAGTGGCATTGTATGCATCCTTTGCATTAGCATACAGTAAGTCCAGTGTGGCGTTGTCTCTGGTGGGACTGTTAATAAACTGGTTGAAAGTTGGCAGAGTTTTGTCCAAAGTATTGTGGTTAAAGTCCCCAGTAATGACTACAAAGGCATTTGGTAGCTGCGTTTGTAGCTCTGCTATGGTGGAGTGGACAACGTGGATGAGGGATGTAAACAGTGATCACGATGGCGGACGTGAACTCCCAAGGCAAATAATAAGGCCACATCCCCACAGCTAGCAGCTCAATGTCCAGGACTTCTCATTCAGAAACAGCGCAATCCCTCCTCCCTTCTTCTTACCACTCTGAGCCACGTCTCTGTCCACCTGCGCACAGCTGAAGCCGGGTACCTCCACGCTCCAGTCCAGGACGCCTGAATGCAACCACGACTCTGTGAAAGCCATTAGGCTGCACTGTCGGTATTCCCACAGAGTCCTAACCAGCATGACGAGCTTGTCCATCTTATTTGCCGGAACGGATGGTCTGTATCTCCATGCCTTTGCCCTCCGTTTGGCTGACGTCGTCTCTTCAGCTCGTCCGGGACCACAATCCTCTCTCCGGGCAGCAGCGTGGGTTTACACAACACGATCAGCTGCTCGCCTGTGTAGACAATGCCCCCACTCCCATCTGTAGGGCCCTCTGCTACAAAAAGTGTAAAAAGTAACAGAAAGGCCACCAAAAAAGTTGTAAAACTGCACGCAAACATCGCAACACAGTTACCAAAAATGTAGTTAAGCAATAGAAATTAAGAGATGGAAAAAACACACTAAATAAACAATAACGAATGAAAACGACGGAGCTACTGCAACAGGCAGCCACCTAACACAGCGCCATCTTCCAAAACCAAAGCAATTCCAGTTTTTTTTGGTATTTAATTGACTCCATTCTTCCTCTACCATTGAAGTGTTCCCTGTGCCGCTGGCTGCAATACAAACCCAAGTATGATCAATCCACCTGTTGGAGAGGTGTTCTTTTCATGAAATTCTGCACCTTTTTTCTCCAAACGTGCCTTTGCTTAGCTATTTTAACTTCATCAGTCAACAGGACCAAAATGTATCAGGCTTTAGTTTAGATGTTCCTTTTGAAACTTGTGATGTTGAATTTAGTGATGAGGACACAGGAAAGGTTTTCTTCTGATGACTCTTCAAGGTCATATTTGTGCAGGTGTCTCTGCACAGTAGAGCAGAGCACCACCACTGCAAAGTCTGCTAAATCTCCCTCAAGATCTTTGGAAGTCAAACAGGGTTTTAATTTGTCTTTTTAGCAATCCAACAAGTGACTTTCTGAGAAAGTTTTCTTTGCCTTTCAGACCTGAACTTGACCTCCACTGTTCCTGTTAACTGCTGTTTCTTAATTACATTATGAACTGAGGAAACAGCTACCTGAAAACGCTGCCATCTTTTTAGTCTTCTCCTCCTTTATGGGCATCAGTTATTTTAATTATCACTGTGATAGGCAGCTGCTTTAGAGGAGCCCATGGCTGCTGATTGTTGCAACAATGTGTAGAGTATTTATAAAACTTTAGAGTTTGCATCACTTGGCCTTTCCTGAGTGACTGTCAACAAGCCATATCCCTGAAAAGCTAATTAGGGTCAGAGACCTTGATAAAAGTTACCTGAGAACTCACATTTCTTGGGGTGCCCAAACTTTTTTTATAGCCTTCTTTTTTCACTCTAGAATTGTGCAAAACATAAATAATGCACTGATCTTGCTTAAATTGTTGAAGAGAATGTTTAATCTTTTAACTTTCTTTATTTTGGGGGATCAGTTCATCTTCTACTCACTTATCTATTCACAGAAGCAGAAACTTTGACCAAACTTTTTCATGCCACTATATACATAATAGGTACTTCTTTAGGACTATCCCTTTTTCTTGCAAATGCAAAAATGAAGATGGACGTGCTTTTTTGGTAGCTCATTTTGGAGGTGTAACTTAAATTTTGGGGGACTGGAGAGAAGTAAAATACTTACTCCGACATGTAGACTACAGACGTTTTGAGTGCAGCCCTGAATATAAATGCCAGATTGAATATTTAATGATAATAAGAAGAACAAGCAAAAACTTAATTTGTACTGCACATTTTTTTAATGCAGCTCAAAGTGCTTTACAACATATAGATTGCATGAAAAAAAGGCAGAATGAACATAAAAACGCATAGAAAATATACTGCTAACCATTTCCTCTGCTCCACCAGCCTGACTCCCCAAGTATTCACATCACTGTCTGCCGCACACACGCTACACACTGTCCTATCCTTTAAAGGAGCAATGCTACTGTTTTAACAGGGTGGTCTGGTGGTCTGCAATAAGTGACACAAGTTACAGCAGGAAGAGTTGAGCAGAAATGGCAGAGTATACAAGTCCAAGTGGAAAAACCTCCTCTGAGGCCTTGGGCTGCATGTGTGAAGAATCCAAACAGGTTTTTGTGCTGAAAACTAATTCAGTGTTACAGATTAATTCATTCCATTTTACTTTGTCACTGGCTTTATGGTCTTACATTGATTTATACTATACCATTACAGCAGCAGACATATTCAAATAGCCATGATATACTGCAAAAGGTTATATTTGAATAATGTATGCAGAACAGTTAGTGGCAAAATAAATACCTTTGAATTGTGGAGCAGCCTCTTCACCGGTGACCATGACCAGTTTGTACCCCTGCAAGAAATGTTATGAAAGTGTGTGTGGCATTTATGGTGATTATTTCAACCTTTAGCACTGTTCCTAATAGGACTGCAAAAACAATTATATTTTTATTCAATGTGGTGGTTATTGGTTTATTGTTTGATGTGTAAATATATATATATATATATATATATATATATATATATATATATATATATATAAGTGTGTGTGTGTGTGTGTGTGTGTGTGTGTGTATATGTATGTATATGTATGTATGTGTGTATACATACATATATACATATATATACATACATACATATATATACACATAGCTAACAACACAGATGTGTGTGTGTGTGTGTGTGTGTGTGTGTGTGTGTGTGTGTGGTGTTGTTGTTGTTAGCTATGTTTCAGATGCATTTATGTTTCAGATAAATGCATGTGGTGACTATTCTACTGAACTATCTATCTGCAGTCATTCCTTGATGGTCTACATGCCTTGGCACTAAGTCTGTTAGAGGCTGTTTTTTCATCCAGCAGGAGGCTGACCCATAGCATTGTTCTGCAGTGTCTTCAAAGGGAGGTATGTATAGAAATAAAATCATTAGTGTGTACTAAAATAGTATTTCTAGTTTAAGTATTGCATTCACTTACTCTTGTCTGTAATTGCATATAGGACACAAACAGAAGAACAGCTGTCCTATTTGGCCCTCTACATTTGTTTTCAGTGGATACTTCTGAGATAATCAGTGTATGTGATGTAAGAAAATCTTTTTACATATTTTCTAAGATACTGACAGTACCTTTACTTATCTTAGTTCCTTGGCATTGTTGGCAACAGTCATAGCTGAGTTGCTCCTGGTTTATGTCTGCTCAAGAGCAGAGTGAGCTTTATCTCATTTGTACTTGAATTAACGTAAATACTATTTCTATGTCACTCTGTGTCAGGGGGGCAGACTGATGATAATTTAAGTGAAATCAATTGAAAAATAAATTTGTCCTCATTTTAAGTGCAAATGCATTAAGGCTCACTCTACTGGTGTGCAGACACAAACCAGGAGCAACTCTTGAGTGTTTTCAGGTTACCATACAAGAGTGCACATTTGTCGGAATAAATTGAACTTACTCCTGGTGAAATGAAGGTCAATTAAAACACAACAACCAAATGTAAGCCCAATGACTACATGAGAACCTTCGTACAGGACGGGAATCTAAAGTCCATTCAGAGGGGAAATCTAAAAGCCTGATAAGAGAGCTGGAAAATTTAAGGCCTTAATGTCTGAGCAAAGCATGGCTTAAAGCATCTGCCATGTGAAGCTCTTTGCCTCACTTGTATGTTGCTGTGAGGCTGTAGCCACAGCAGCATCCTTTCAGCTGGGTGGAGAATTTTCTTGAAGCTCTCTAACAGCTTGCGACCACCGTCCACAAAGTTTTCTCTGCCATAAACATACTGGTAGAATTTTTGACACCCATGTGATATAGCAAGCAGCGCTTTTTCAATCTGTGCATATGTGCACCAGCAGTCTGTGAGCACTCTGGATCCGTATGCTTAGCGTATGCGTAGCTTGTAGTATGACAGTTCTGATTCCTTCTGAGCTTCCATTTACAGACAGTGTCACAGGCTTGTTAATGTCGTAAAATTTCAGCATGGGATGATTTTCAGAATGGGGTTGGGGATATGATTGTTTTCCTTTTTGTTACCACAAATCTGTTAATAAAAATAATACTGATAAAATTTCAGCATGGGAGCATTAGTGATGAATTGTTTGACTTTTTTCAAAGCTCTTCTTTTGTGCATCCTCCCAGTGTCATTCAGGTTCCTTTTCAAACCAGTAACCTCAGTGGAGCACTGGTATCAGACATACTGGGTATGAACCAGGGGGGGCTGGCTGCTAGAGGGTGCTAGGGCGCCGCCCCCTCTGTCTCACATCATGTAGAATCACACAGCCCTTCCTTTAATAAAATGTTTTTTAAAATGACTTTTACATGTATATTCTATGTTTTAAAAAGGCAAAATGAATAATATAGTCTGAAGTGAGTTACTAAAACGTAAAATCTGCATTAAATAGTCAGATTAGAAATGTCCTACGTTGTCTACAGTCACTAACAGCTGACATATATCCGGCCGGGGCGCACACATCGTTCCCCATTGACTCCCGTTATAATTTTGACATGCGCAGTTCGTTCCTCTTCAATACAAGAGATACGAGAGAGCGGGGCGGAGTCAGCCTCCCTCCGATCACTATACACACCACCGGCCATGGGGTGGCAGCAGAGAGCGAGCCTTTTGTTCACCCGCGAGCCTGTAATTAAAACCGCCAAGCGAGTGACTTTGAGCGCAGAGTGTCGGAGTAATTAGCAAACAAGATTATTAGCTAGTCGAAAAAGGAGAAACTGAAAAGAGAAAATTCAGTGAAGTCACTGAAAACAACGCCGTTCGAGAGGAGAACACTGCAGGAGAAACTGAGAGTGAAGGAGCTCGGACCTGACCGGCCAGACGTCTTAATTAGACAGCAGTCTGAAGACAGAGGGAGGAGATATACTCGCTCTTTTTCACAGAGCTGGTATGAGAAGACGTCTTGGCTAACTGGATGCAGTGAGGCAGCTGCTTTATTTTGCTTCCCTTGCCTGCTTTTCCAAACCAAGGGAACTGATCAAGTGTGATCAAGCACTTTTGGCTTAAAGCCTAATAGTTTCAGTTACTTTCTTTATACAAAGTGACAATTTTTTATTGCTTTGATAGTCTTAAATATGAGGATTTGCTGTGATTTCATTGTCATTTAAGGTTGTTAATATAAATGTTAGCTAACAGAAGCACTTTGGGCTTCAAGCCTGATGGTTTGATTGTTTTGTTTTTTTTTAAACAAAACGTTCAGTGTTTGTTGGTTTCATCAGTATGTATTTGCTGTTTTTTTTTTTTTTTTTTTCTTTTTTTAATATGAGTATGTAAATATAAATATGTTGTTCCAAACAATTAGCTGGACAGAATAAGCACTTGGTACTCTTGGAAGCTGTGAAAATGAATTGTTTCTCTTTTTACTTTTGAAGTAAAAAATATATTTATACATTCTTGGTTTGTTTAATGATGGAAAAGGACATTTTAAGGGTTTGTGTGTACCAATTATATCTTATCTGGAGCAAAACATATGAAACACTGGGGAGATAAATTCAACTTCACTAACTGGTAACATTCACCTGCATTTAACTGTCTATTTGTAAACATAATATACATTAATTCTTGTGGTCCAGCATTGCCAATTCCGCTTTTTGGTTTTGGTAAATTAAGTGCGCCCCCCCAAGACAAAAATTCACCAGCCGCCACTGGTATGAACCTTCCAGATACTGTGCCATTGTGGCACTAAGTGTTTTCAAAGACATGATTAAAATCTCTTGCACCCCCCATTTAAAATCTAGTTTCATAAAAGAACAGATAAGGACTTTAAAACATGTTAAAACTACTGTATTAGTACTCGGTAGGATTTTTATTCATTTTCTAGCAGGTCTAGTTTTATATAGCTGCAGTATCTGGCCAGTAGATGGCGCTGTGTGCATTAGGTGTCAATAGCGGACACCAGTCACCAATTGAGTGAGACTTCAGACAGTACAAGTAACATGGAGCAACACAGACGTTAAGACTGTTTGTTACCATTTCTGCAGGTAAGATGCTCAGAAATCATAACCAGAAGGAAATATGAAAATAATATAACATGTATAAACCTTAGACTGTGGCTGTGACATATAGTGATTTGAATGAATGGAGACGAGTGAGCCATTGTAACGAGTGTTAACTGAGTACAGCGACACAGCGCTAAAAATGTTGAAAACGAGCTATAAAACTGTTTTCTAAAGGGAGATACAAGCAACCGTAGACAGAATCACAAACAGTGGTAAGAGTTCTGGCTAGCGAATGAGTTGAAAGGAGTTAAGGCTTTATTGTGTGAATGAATGAGCGAAAGCTATCGACACAGATGCTAACCATGCTAACAATAATAAGGTCCGCGCGCATTGCAGTTTTGACCGCCGGCAGAACGCAGTTTCCGGTTGAGTTTTCAGAATAAGAGCGGAGCGATATATCGAACATGGGTGATCCTGCTATATTTAAAAATAAGTATATATGTGAGACATGATTTCAGTATTAGATTTCATAGTTATTTTGGAGCAACATAGAGTTAGACAGAGACAATAACAAATACTGGTGAGTTAAAAACAGTTCCAGGTTAAGTTAAAAAGGTGAAACAGTTCATGGTAGAATAAGTGGAGATTAAAAAGAAGTTCATTGAGTATAAATACTTATGGTGAAAATGTTGTTTACAGGATGGATTACTATATGATTGTATGATTGTAATTTGATTGTTCTTGACTTGTTAAAAGTGTAATATGTGTTCTGAGATATGCCATTCACTAATAGAGTGAGACGTCAGACAGTACAAGTAACACGGAGCAACACAGACGTTAAGACTGTTTGTTACCATTTCTGCAGGAATAAAAAAAATTAATGTGTGACACAAAGGATCGACCACAGCGTCATTCTTAAAAGTGTAACACCATACCCATGAAACTCTGTAGTTCTTATGTGGCAGCTGCATCACTGCTCTCGCTTTTTTCTTTGTACAGTTTCAGCTGAATGCACAGAGGATGTGACCTATATATTTGATTTGCGTATTCCTGATTTTGTATTTGTTCGTGGTAGTTTCACACTTTTGTCTCTTGCCCCCTCTAATGCCAGTATGATCAATCCAGCCCAATTTGGAGATGATTTTGTCATGTCTGACAAATTAAGCCGTGTATGTAATATGTCATTATGAATGACAGTCGGACATCTATTCCCGTGTACTCTGACATGCTAAACAACCTGTTGTGCAGGTTTGTCTTGACATGCAAAGTGTGACGTCTCTCACATTGTGTTCCTTAGCATTGACCAATCAGGTGCTCACTCCAGACTGCAGTCAGATAAACATGGCAAAGAGGATGAGGAGGTATCTGAGGTTACTTCTGTCAGGTGGGACAATGAAACAGAAGAAAAGTTTGTTGCTTTGTTTGTTGTTGCCTATGCTGTCCATACTGTGCATCCACAGCCATTTCTTTTTTCTTTTCTTTTTCACATACACAAGACCACCAGCATCACACACAACGCTTCTGTCGCCATGATTGACAGTTGTTTCACCCACCTCCCTGATGACTTCTGAACTTGCCCGTGATCATGAAATATGCCCTGATTGTTTGGGTTCATACATGTATTCTTGCAAGTCACCCGACTCTGAGGGCAAGAGTTTATGGCACTGTGATCGATAGATCTGATATGGTGATGCAAAAGATCGTTAAAGACAAAAATATTGTGTAGTCTGCTCCCAGCATAACAGCTTCACCAGTCTGTGATCGTGCTCCTCCATCATGTTTTTACACACTAGCAAGTCATCAACAATATTGATAACTCCATCCAAGTCTTCTCTCATTTGAGCCATGGAGCTCTGGAATACCTTAGACACTGATTTCACTCCAAAAGGTCAGTGCAGAAAACGATAGCATTCTATTGGTGTGCTCATGATGCTTAGCTTGGACCTCTCCTCATCATGCTCTATTCACCAGAACCCCTGGTTTACATCAAAGTACTGAAAAGTACTTTGTCTTGGGCATGTGGGAGACCACTTCTTCCACACTCGATAGTGGATAATGCTCGCATTGGATTTCTTGATTCAAGTGTTTTGATATGTCCATGTCTTTTCCGACCCCTTACATACCCATGCCCAACTTCTGTCATGTTATGCGTTCCAGTATTGCTGGTGCCTCTTGCTGTATGATTTCAAGTTCAATATTGTGTTTTTTTTACATGTGAGTGTTTTTTTTTGTGCAGAAGTGCCATCTTGTGGCCTGAGTATGTCACTAGTTTACTTTTGGGTGATTTGAGCCTCGTTGTGATGTCTAGCAAGCTAAATGTTTTCTCTGACATAACATTGCCTGTGCACCAGTGTCAAGTTTGGATGTTTTTCTTCTGTTGATTATCAGATTTTCAGTCCACTTGTCATTATCATCCATCTCTGCCTCAATAGCCTCAATAGCCCCAATACATTTGTCATGCTCAACTTCTTAAACATGTCATTACAGCTATAGGTTTGCACAAGTGCATGTATTTTCTGCTGTGTCTCTGCTGGTTTTCTGACTTGCACATTTTAGCAAAATGATTCTTTTCATGTGACTTACACATTTGTCCAAAAGCTGGACATTTCTTTACTGTGCTTATAGCTAGACCTGTTGCACTGCACTGTGAATTTAATATAAGGTGAACAACGAATCAAAGACAATTCAGTCAGGACCACTTTAGTCAAAGTATATTTATTAATACAGCCTACATTAATACAGCAAACATTACATTTGGTGGTATGGCTCTGTTCTGTTTCATGCGCTTGCATGAAAAGCCTGAGGCAAAGAGAGCATCTCTGTGCTCTTCCATGTGACTATATGGAACAGCTGGAAGCAGGGAGAGAGGCAGCATCACACTATAGTGGCAAACCTCCCTTACCTTCCCCGTGCTTATGGGGAAGTGCCAGCAGGAGGTGCTAAGAGTGACATACAATTTGACATGAAGTTAGACCAGTTGAATAAGCTGATTCTCATTTGAGTAGTTCATTAATAGGTTTTAAAGAGTTCATGTGTTTAAGTCATAATATTTATTGGAACAGATTATCAATCATAGGTCACTTATAACTTTCTAAAAACAAAAGGTGTAGCGTTCTGGCAGAAGCCCAAAGGACAGGCATAGGAGACAAAGGCGAGAGGCAAACCAAATCCGGGACATGGGTTTTCCCTCCTCAGTGGCAAAGAGAGGCTCTTGTTAGCTGGCTTGAGGTCAGTTCCTGAGACTATGAGCATGTCATAGAAGGCGGAGGACATAAAGCAGAACTAGTTTCGGAATAATCCTCTGTTATTCCTGTCAGACTTGCTTTAACAATATAGAGAAGTGATGAGTGTGCATCATTGAGATCTTGCAAAGGATCAAAAGATTCTGTGCGAATTGTGAAATTGCCACTTTTGAGAAAACCATAAAAAGCTGTGAGAAGAACTGTTTGTAATAGTAATTCTGTATAAGGACTAAAGCACCCTTTCCTTAAAGCTGCAGTTGGAAAGATAGAGAAGAGAGCAGACTTAGCCTGAAAATTTGAACCAACACAAATTCCACATCACTCCCCCTCCCTCTCCGCTACACTCATGCCCTGCCTCCAAGCCCCTCCTCCCTCCCTTCTTGCAAATCGCAGTAGGAGCAGTAGGTGGGACCAATGGAACCGTTGTTTTTTTCACAGATTACATGCTTCATGTACTGCTGTCTGGGCATAGGGACAGATTTAGCAAATATGACAAAAAAAATTACTTTTATACAAGCTACCTTCTGCAGCTTTAGGTAAGTGATCATATAAGAGTGGGAGACTGATCCCACGTGTCCTTGTCTCGTTGTTTCTCCTACTTAAGGCCATTTAGCAGAAGACAGACGGATTTTCGAGAAGGCTGATGGTAGATGGATCCAAACAGCACAGGTGAAACTGAATATGTCCGAATAGTGGAGGATAGCATTTTTTGTGATTCAGAACAGTGAACTATGAAGGCACGTATGATGGAAATACTGACAGGCAAGGTGCAAAATCATACATTTTTATTGTGGACTTAGCTAAGCCAGATCGCATATATCGAGCTGCAGACAGCATAAGTCTTGCCTCTGGGAACAGTTGGCAAAACTTCACACCGGGACAAAGAATCAGTAATTTCGTTATTCAAACCTGGAATATAAGATGCTCGAATTATGAAGTTACCCAAGACAGATGACCATGTAGGGCGCCTAACAAATTTGTTGATAAATGGAGCTCACCTCATTGTCGCAGAAAAACAATATTTGTTTCCTTGCCCAGTGTTTACACCACAGAAGGCAAGCAACAACAATTGGGTACATTTCCGTAAGAGCTGTGGAAGAAGCCAAAAACCAATTGAAGGAGCTGCGTCTGAGCAGAGCTTAAAAGCCAATGGAGATTCTAGACTTTGGTTGTAAAAAAAAAAAAGGACCATATTACACCAGTCCTCAGATCACTACATTGGCTTCCTGTGAGTCAAAGAATAGACTTCAAAATCTTACTGTTGGTCTACAGAGCATTAAATGGTCTAAGACCGAAATATATTGTAGATTTATTAACTCCATATGAGGTATCCAGACCTCTCAGGTCATCAGGGACAGGTCTATTGTGTGTTCCCAGAATGAGAACCAAACAAAGTGAAGCAGCTTTCAGTTATTATTATTAAATGCTAAATTATTGTCTTAAATGCTAAATTATTGTCTTTTACTGGCTTCTGTTTTTAATGTTCCTTTAATTGTATTTCATTTTTATTTTTCTATTCTCCTCTAATCTCTTTCTTTCTTTCTTTCTTTCTTTCTTTGAAATGTATGATTTTAATGTATTTTTATGCTTCTGTAAAGCACTTTGAATTGCCTGGTGTATAAATTGTGCTATACAAATAAATTTGCCTTGCCTTGCCTTGCCTTGCCTAAAAGAATGAGATGCCATTCCAATCGTGAAGCAGACCAGAAGGGGAACTTGGATATGCAGCCTGCATCCAAGCTCACCATATCATGAAGTTTCTCAACAGTTTTGGACAGATCAAGAAGAGGCAGAGAGGACTGCATCAAGTTGCTATCTAGGGTGATGCCAAAAAATTATACTGACTGGAGTGGACCTGTTGTTTTCTCTTCGGATAGTGGAAAACCCAATTTTGCACAAGTACGCTTAGGAGTAGAGATGCATCTGTCTGGATTTGAATTAGGATAGTCTTTTATTAGATGAAGCACAAATGGCAGTTTGCAATTGTTCAGAAGGATCCATCAAAGAGCATCTGACAAGGTATTGAATATTTTGGCACTGCTGTGACAACCAAATGGGAGTCTAACTAAGAAATATAATTTGTTACTCCGTTGAATATCAAAAAGATGCCACTGTGAACAGTGTAGAGACATTAATTTGAAAGTGTCTGTGATATCTGCCCTGGCTAGCTGTGTACCCTTCCCTGGTTTCTTGAAAAACGTAATGGCATCGCCAACAGAAGCAGAGAGAAACACAGAGAGAAGGGTGCCAAGGGAACTAGACTGTTAATGCTCTGATTAGGAGCAGATAAATCAATAATTAGCTGTTTTTTTACCAGAAATTTCTGAGTTGCTATACCTATAGGATTAATGCAAGTAATTGGACAGGGCTATTTATCAAATGGACCGATTGTGAATCCCTTCTTAACCTCTTTTGCCAAAAATGTGTCAGTTATCTCAGGCTCCTTTAAAGCAGATTGCACGTTATTGCAGACGAACGACACTTTGGCAACCATGTTAACCCAGATAATAATTGACAAAGCAATGACTGCCTTCCCCAGCTCAGGGACATTGACAGGAGTTGAGGGCTTTATATTTTGTTCTTTTTCACCAGGTGGGCATGTCTCAGTCGCACTGATTTGGGATGCCCAACTAGTTGCAAATGTGAATGTATTTACAAATAACAAACTTATAACAAAATTATAGCACATGGGAGTCATAGATGCCATCACCTTAGTCTCTTCAGTTTTGATGTAGGCTTAAATGGTTGGTCAATGGTTACAGATTTTAGGCACAGATTAGAGGAGTGAGAGAACGAGCCACAGATTGAGCAGGAGAGAGCTTGATGGCCTGTGAAATGTCTTCTTATGAGAGTTAGGTCGACTACTGACCAGTCCAGTCCGTAATAGTCATAAAATAACGTTCCTCCATAGGTCATGGCCAGGTCTGAAATAATTGCCAAGTAGCTTGGGACAGACTTCACAGATGATGTCTCTGAATACGCCAAAAGCAACATTAAGTTCAGCCAAGGATAGAGTTTTAGAAAGTCTTGGGTCACAACTGATACGTCTCCACAATCCACAATATGTCAATAGAGCTCACCAGATTGATGTCATTGCTTTTCATGAGAAGCTCCGACTGGAGTCTGGATGTTACTCCTGAACAAAGACTCCAGGAGTTTGGGCACTGGCCATTTGCGAATTCTGGGAGTATTGAGCATTTTTCTTGCCAAACGAGAGCTTCAGCGAATCTGGACAGTGTTCTCTTCAGAGTTGGCTCCCTCTTCTTCGAATACCTGCTGAGAATCCATGACACCATGGATCCTCACCATGGAGAGGGGAGGGATGACGAGCAACAGGGTAAGTTGAAGCATGCACAGCAACAGTCTTGTCGTTCTCATATGGGAAGCAAAACAGCTTGCAGAGCTCTAAATGGCTTACAGAGGAAGCAGCGAAGGGTAAGCAGGCTATGACAGCTTAAACAGAGCGCGCTGTTTGAGATGTGCCAATAAGGCGCAACCTGGGGAATCAGCTGAGCTGTCAGCTGATGTGGGCTGGTGTGAGATCAGCTGAGCCATCAATGAAGGTAGAATGCCAATTGAGCTTGACCTCTGTGGCCTGCCTGAACTTGCGCTATGCTTCATTTAATATTTATTGCCAAATTGTTGGCAAAATGAGGGCTTAAGGTGGTTTCATGAATAATTTCAAAATGAAAAAAACAAAAAAAAAAAAAAACATTTTAGCAGGGACTAACACATATTCTGTTTAAAATTTGACAAAATCAGTAAGAGAGTGTCCCCAGTTGAAAGTGAATAGAGGTGAATGTGGCTAAATGGTGTTTTAAGAGTCAAATGATCAATAATGTATTTTCATTTTTTGAAATAGATAAATATATATGTATATAAATATATTCAGGTGAAACTATCTTTGTACTACAGCAAAACAGAAAATGACAGTAGAATTGGTTTATGTGACTGTAATTTAGGAATTGGTTTAGCTGCGATTACATTTTTTATGTATTAGACAGTCACACAACAGGCCTCACTGGTGCTTCATGTTGTGCAGTACAAGCTGTAACAGGAGTATCTCCTGTTCAGAGAGGAAGAGGCTGAACCACACACAAGGATGAAGGAAGAGATAATATCAGTAGGCACGAAAGAGGTGATATTACAGGAACAAGCACTTTACACTCCAACCAAACCACAGGGTCTAGAGTCACAGATGACAACACTCATTATTAATATGGATGAGGAAGAGAATCGTTTTGCTGCTGGACCCATTGGAGCAAGGCTATCCCTGGTAGCGGCATCAGTGACAAACTTTCCACTGTACTCACCAGTGCAGCCGAATCAATTCACTCCTCTGAGTACAGGGCTCTCTCTCTCTGTGTGTGTGTGTGTGTGTGTGTGTGTGAGTGAGAGAGAGTGAGTGAGGTGTAAATCTTTCAATAAAAATCCACTTCACTACAAACTCGTCTGCAATCTATATCTTGATGACCTTCCCATTTCTCTTCATTTATCTCTGCCTCCGCCTCAGAAGTGACTTTTCTCACACTGTTGGACATTGTGCTTTTCACTCGTGCTGTTTCACTGATTATCAGTTGAAGCTTATTCAGCTGAAGCACTGCAGGCCTCTGACTTTAACCTCAGTTACTTTGCTTTAATGTTCCATTTTCTAGTGTGGAAGGTTTGACACAAATGTTGAAGCCACAAAGCGATTTATTCACATCTCAGAGCAGAAGAAAAACTCTATCTCCTCTTTTACAGCTTGGGCCAGTTAGAGTTCAACTACATACCGCATCCGTGCCACTAGCCAGACTCTGAAAATGATCAGGAAAATCTTTCTTAAAGCCTCTTTCTGTAGAATTTTTGTGTTAACAGCAACTTTCAAATAATTCTGACAAAAGGCTGCAAGCTTTGTTAGAAAAAAAACATTTTCAATTCACTGTATTTATTCGGTTCATTCTCTTTCTTTTTTTTAATATTGCTGTACTGGTACTTTTAACTAAAACCATTGCAGTACAAAGGAACCTACAATGCTTATCAAATATATACCCAAAGTAAACTGATAGCTGTTTTTGAACCATTTGAAGTACATGCATGGTTTTAGTCTCTTTTAAAAAGTAATACTGTTTTAACTTTTATCCCCAGCAATCAGAATCAGCTATAAGTGCTATGGCATTGAGGTTGAAGTTTGAACACACTGAAATTGAAGTTGTTTTTTTACGCCATGTTTTTTGTAAATAGATCCTTGCAGATGACTATATGTGGGACTTATTTGCTGGAAAACACAATGGAACCACAGCACTTTACACTTACACAACACTACACCTTCCAAGTCCAATAAAAGGCATAACAATACCACAGAAGCTGAATATGTTCATGTTTTCTCTAATGGTGTATTTAGACATTCTTGAAAAAAATGTCACTTTACTATATATTTATATACATTAATATCTGTATTTATATATTTAGAATCTTAAGTTTCGCCAACTCTATGTGAATTTAAGGTATTTATACGTATATTTTGGCTACATATTGAATTGGAAAAAAAAAAGGAATTTCCCCTCGCCGGACTAATAAAGGAATATTGAATATATCTTTATATTTAGGCCATTTAGTATATTTATCACAAATTGTGCATAATATCGCTATTATTGCTGAAATCTTTGATATGGCTAAACAACCCACTGAAGTAACATACTGCATGTTCAGAATTTCATTGGCTATTCAAAGCATCAGTCATCTTCAAAATTGGCTGTGACTGGCTTGATCTTCACACGTGGGGAGGCTGGGACCACCATTCAACTTCTGTTATTGGCTACTGGCTAAGGTTTGAAATAAAGGATGTGAATTCTTCTTCCATCACTGCCAGTGGTACATACCTGAATTGATTGTTTTATACGGAGGTATTAGCATATTCATTAATTTTACTTTTATCGGTTTAGTGTTGAGCAGACAAACTGGGTTGATGTGAATTATGTTAATGTGTTATTTTGATTTGAATCAGTTTTATTTAGAAGCATTTTTGAGTTCAACTAAATTATTTCTGGTTAATACAAGACAGAAGAACTTCACATCATTCAACATCATCATTAGGTGTCTTTCTCATGCCAGTGAGCTACCTTATCAACAGACAAGGACGTTAATATTAAATGACTCTGCAGAGTACAACATTTTGATGTCCATTTGCTTTCTATAATAGCTCCACATGGAACCTATGGTGTTGGTAATATAAGGGCAATATTATTGTTATGGCAATAAACAATAAACATACTTAAGGTTTTGTAAGGGTCAGGCAACTAAAGCTCTTAAGGTTAGGGTTTGGGAAAGATCGGCCATAAAATTGAAATCATATTTGTCCTTAATCATCAGTCTACACCACTCTGACCTCCACAGCCTTGTTTTCCATTTTCCACCAGCCTACATAAAGAGCACATTTATTCCTGCTATGGCACTGAATGTTGACAAATCATGAGATGCAGAATCAGGCAATATGGACATAGTTCCTAAGGATACTTAGCTGCAGTGAGCCAGTATGTTGTTATAAATTACACTTATATAAATTCAGCTTCAAGTGTCCTAGCCTTGTGTCCATACTGCACAATACACTATGCATTACTGTTAGCTAATGTATCAAGTACAGGACAATTTTGAACGAACAGGAGAAAATACAAGGCATGTGTGACCTATGCAACCAGTTCCCTTTTTTGTGCTATTGTTAGTGTTAACATATTGCCTTTCTGTGTATGAATCACTACACTACACACTACAATTCCTACTCTTCCCCACTATCACTCCCATTAGGAAGCCACCACACACACACACACAAATACTCTGTTGCATGTGTGCATATACACTCTTTCAACCACACAATCAGCACACACCAGTGTAAGAGTGGTGTCAGTGTTGAGTGACATGCACACTCACACAAGCACACATCGAGAGTGTGTGTTTTGGTTGTGTGTAAATGTGTCTATTGCTGCTGTCATCTGTGGTCTTGACGACGATGACAGCGGCAGTGTGCGTTAGCCTCTGTTGGTCTGTCAGCTCAATGCTGCTACAGCTGATCAAAGCGTGGGGAGATATACACGCATGCATATGTATTCCTGCACAGAGAAAAGACTCACTAGAGGAAACACACAGAACACACATGCTGCACATATTTCACATGCTGTCTATATTGTCATATCAAGCTTGTTGGCTTCCACTTCAAAGAACAGTAACTACGTTTTAACCAACAGTATGTGCAACCTTCTTCAATGTGCTTGTGAAAATTAGAAGAGGAGGTTTTAAAAGCAGAGATCTCAGGGTTTCAGGAGACACAGCAAGCGCTTCATCATGTAACTGTTGTGTTTTTAGATTTTGGTATAAATCGTGACCACATGTGGACAGGGCTCATTGCGGCAAGCTCCCTCTTGTTCTGGGCTTTGGACTGTCAGCATCACATTGAGGTCAACAAACAGGAGGCGCTTCTTTTTCTTCTAGGAAGCTTGTAACTTGGCATCTGCAGTCGAGGTGCTTCCTGCCTGCTTTCCCCCTCTACACTCAATCCTTACATTTGGAGCAGGCTAGTTGTAACAAACATTTAAATGGCAAATGTAACAAAGTCAAAAGTAGATCGCTGGCTCAAAAATACACTTATGCAGTCAAAGTGAATCTTTAAAAAAGAAACAGGAAAAGTACTTGTTCCTTAAAAAAACTAGGCCCACTTTTTACTTGTGCATTACTGGTAATGCCTTACTGTCCACGCCGGATTTACTTTTTTAACTTACAGATGAGAGGAAAAAGGAAAACAAAAATAACAGAAAGAACTGTCAGTTTGAGCTGTTTGAGAGTGGTTAGCTCTGACTGCCAGCATTGCAGATGCGCTTGTTGCTATCTATTCTACACTGCAGTTACCATCAATCAGTGTCACTCCTTTTCCACACACCCTTCGTTTCCCATTGAAACAAGTTCACAAAGCTGTTGAGAGCAACTTTTGCTGAGGAAAGGAGCTTTGTTTACACGAGAGGTGTTTCAGCTGCGTATCCCAGTCGTCCATCCATTACATCTAAAGGAACATATACTCAAGACTATTTTCTTCTCTTTTACTCATCTAACTTGTTATGATCTGTGTTCTCTGGTCACTTTGCATTGCTGGTATTAACATTTTTTCTCTCTCTCCGTGTCTGCAGTGGAGGTGTGGCCTGGCGGTGCTGTCACTCATCGTCGCACCTGAGCCGTATCTCCACTGATTGCCTGTCTGACTTAAGCATGGGCATGCTGCCAGATTGTCTGCGTTTGCATGCCACGACTTTCCAGCCAGTTCCTTGCTCTTGTCCTGTGTCATGTCTGTGTTATCTGCCAGTCCTGTTTCCTTGTTTTTTGGTAATTATTTGCATTGTTAGTTTGTTTAGACTATTTCTAGTTCTGGTTTAGTCTCTCCGACCTGCTCGACATGGAGTAGTGAGTTTTTGTTTCGTTGGGCTGATTTTGTGTTTCCATTATTCCGAGGTGTTTTGGTTGTGACAGTTTTAGTTTGTTGTTCCCTCGTATTTTGTTTTGTTTCTTAGTCAGGGGTTATTTCCTACCCGCTTGCCATGGAGTAGTGATTGTTGTGTTTTTGGCTGATTTTGTGTTGTATTTCTTGTGCCCTCAGTAATAAACCATTTTTGTTTACCGGCTCCTTGTCTCCTGCTGATTGTCCACATCTCTGGTCCAGTAATTGCTCTGATTCCTCGGAATTTTAACATAACTACAGTGATTCAAGCTTATTAGAGTTTTGAAACATTCTGACTGCTACCTCATTGTCTTTCAGCAATAAACACATTTTTGAAATCTGATTTTATCTGTCTCTTGAGGCTTGACTGATCTGTACAGTGTAAATACTCTGTTATGGCTAGCAAGTGAGATCAAGGGCAAGACACAAGAGGCAAGGAGACTTGAGTTGGAATTAAGAAGTTGGGGCCTGGGTTAGTGGCTGGTTGTGTTAAGCAAGGGGGAGAGCCAGAAAAGAGCCAGGCAGAAAGACCAAGGAGTGGGTAGCAGAGCCGGCAGATGAAGGGACAGGAGACAAGGACCTGAGCAGAGCAGACGGAACTGAAGGGAAAGTGGAAATAGGATTAGTTGCAGGTAACAGGCAAGGAGCAAATGTAAACTAGAAAAAGCTGGAAACACAGGCTGAGCAGAAACTCCTATCTGGAAAAGTGGATGTTCCAGATTGAGTCTTTATAGGAGACTTGATTGTAGGATATGACCAGTGGCGTTGCTACGGTTTCTTGGGGCTCCAAGCAAGAAATCCCTTGGGCCCCCAACCCACCCATGCATGCCACAAAAATTTGTTTTTTGCTCACCCTGGACATTTGAGGTGAATACTTAAAAAATAGATTAGTGGCTCTCATAGTGAGGCCCAGGGACCAACAGAGGTCCCTGAAAGTCCAGGCCTATGAATAATTGTTGTTGTAAATAAGTGGCCGAGGCCCCCCTAGTGGCTGGGGGCTCCAAGCAACTGCCTGGCTTGCCCTTCAGCACACCCCTAAACTCTTTGCCGCCGGGCATCGCAGCGCACAGAGTGGCAATGGTGCTGTATGTGATGTGTGTGTACTGGGGATGATGCCAGTAAGCCACGTAATTGTCCCCTTAATATTCCTACAAATGAGGAAAATTCAGACATGGTTCGGCCACCTTTGCCTCAACCCAGTTTGACACGTGTGTGTGTGTTTGTGTGTGTATACACACATATATATTTGTGTGTCTGTGTGTATTTGTGTGTGGAGTTGAGCATTAATACGTGGGCAACGGCAAAAAATGTGCCACTGGATTAGTACATTTTTGTGCTAGGGGGTGAATTCCAAGTCATTTGTAATGCAGAGTTACCACACACGCACACACTTTGACACAAATTAGGCTCACTGAGGTAGACCACCACTCTGCCTCTCTCAGTAAGACACGCTCCCTCACAGAGATGATCAAAGGAGAATCACTGAGTCTTTGCTGTAAAACATGACAACACTGAATGCAGTCCGCTCTCCCAGACATTTTTTTTTCATTTGTCATTTGATTTCCTTTGAACACACCAGGCTATACAACATTATCTTGCATGAAACAAAAACAAAAAAACATTTTTATTTATTTATTTTTTTCCCCAGTGTGTAAACCAATAACTTTAAAATCTAAAGAACACATATCTGATAGAAACCATGTGCACACAAAAGTGGTGCCTGAAGAATTTTCGCCTTTTATAATATTTGGTTCAAATCTTTCACTACTTGTCCTTTAAACTTCATCCAGCCTTGGTGCTTTGTATTGGTATTTTGGGATAACATGAAAGGAAATGTTTTATGTTACTCTGTGTGTTTTGATCCCCCTCCTATACAGATTTATTTGTGCATAAAAAAAATCTTGTGTCGAGTAGAAACAACAGGGAAAAACCCCAAAAATATCACAAAACAGACAACAACAACTAAATGACAACAAACTAAATGGAAAGAAAACGTAGTGAATCAATGATGTCTTAAATGCTCTTTGAAAGATGAACATATCAGATGACATCATTTGTTGTGTCTATTTAGTCCTTTTCCCAGTTTCTCTGTCTTCAGAATAAGAGCCCTAAATACCCACTGTACACCAAACAGCAGACAGACACAATTAGGTACTACCTGGTGAACACAGTTGAGCATTTATCAGCGAAATAGACAGTTATTACAATTACAATTATAATTACAATTACAACGCATTTATCCAGAGTAACATACATATGAGATTTTCACACATCACAAGCAAGGTTCTAGATGGGAGAGAACAACAAGAGTGCTCTAACGCAAATGTCTAGTCCACTTGGACATAGGTGCTACAAGACAGTGCTACGAAGTAATGCATAGAGTGAACAGAGAGGTTTTTGTTTTGTTTTGTTTTGTTTTGTTTTGTTTTTTAAGAAAGAAGGTGTTCAGCAAAGAGCTTTGTCTTTAGTATTTTTCTAAAGATTGAGATGGCAGAACGAATAGAGTTTGCTAACTCATTCCACCACCGGGGAACCACCTTAAATAAGAGTCTAGCTAGAGACTTAGGGCCTTTTTGAGCTGGCAACACCAGGCACCGTTGCTGGGCAAGCCAAGTGAGCGGGAGAGAGCATAAACCTGAATGAGGAAGTTCAGGTAGGTTGGAGCGCTTTTGGTGGCAGTTTTGTAGGCGAGCATCAAGGACTTGATACGGGCAGCAACTAGGAGCCAGTGGAGGGATATGAACAGCGGAGTGACATGTGCTCCTTTGGGCTGGCTGAAGACCAGGCGAGCCACCACATTCTGGATCATCTGCAAAGGTTTTAACAAGCATGCTGGGAGCCCTGTCAGTAAGGAATTAAAATAGCCAAGGAAGATAGTACCAGCGCTTGTACTAGGAGTTGTGTTGCATGCTGAATGTTGTACAGGGCAAATCGGCATGACCGAGCAACAGAGGCGACATGCTCTTTAAAAGTTAACTGATCATCAATCATGACACCCAAGTTTCTGGCAGATTTTGCAGGAATAAGAAGAGCTGAGTCAAGCTGGATACTTATCTGATGTTGTATAGAGGGACCGACCGGGATGACAAGGAGCTCAGCCTTTGACAGGCTAAGCTGAAGGTGTTGCTCCTTCATCCATGCCGGGATATTGGCGAGGCATGCCAATATCCCTGCCGAGACAGTGCCTGGCGGGAAACGAAGGAGGAGGAGCTGGGTATCGTCAGCATATGAATGGTATGAGAAGCCATGTGAGTGGATGACTGCACCAAGTGCAGTGGTGTATATTGAAAAGAGAAGGGGTCCTAGCACTGACTGGGATTTAGACACTTCTCCCCTCCAAGATACTGCAAAGGATCTCCCTGAGAGGTAGGACTCAAACCAGCGGAGAGCAGGGTGCACTTCATTGTACCTGAGGAATTTATAGTACAATATAAACCCTAGGAAACAGGATGAGTGCACTCCCCAAATGGTCATTGTATTAAGGGACTGATTTACCAATACCAGGTGCATGTGACAACCAGTTGTCCTTTTGTTGCTGGACAGAATAAATGCCAAGACATTGTGGAGATCTGCAGAGAACACTCATGCTGCATGTATTAAAGAGACCTGATTCATCACACAGAGTCTGTAATTCTTCAGAGAATTAGTAACTCTCAACAATCAACAGGGAGAATTTCCCTTACATAGAAATAAAAACCTATTAATATGATCAGAATCAGAATCAGAATCAGAATGCCTTTATTAGTTTCCCGAAGGAGAAATTCCATTTCAGTTACATCCCGTCCAAGAAACACAAAAAAGACAGTGACACATAACCGGAGGACAGGAGCGGGAGAACTGTGGGTCGCACACATGGAGAGCGCCCCGTTTACTTAGATGTGAAAGAGGAAAAACAAGAGGGAAGAAGAGGGTAAAAAAAAACCAACTCCCAAACTAAGCTCCTGTGGGGGGGGCACAGTGTGGGATTAGGAAAAAAACACCTCGGCACATAAGCAACATAGTAAGACATTACAACAAAATCTCAAGGACTTGCACATGTGGGAGGGGTGGGGGGAGTTGGGGAGGGTAGGTGTCGCAGCACAGACACTGGGGGTGCGTGCACGCAGCCACATTTAAGTGCCTCGCAACTGCGACAAGGGAGGGAGGGGGGTGGGAGCCACGAAGGCGTTGAGTTGGAGGGTGTGTGCGTGTCATATGTGTCTTCGTGTGTGTGTATGTGTAAGCCCGTGTACTTCATCTCCACTCAGTCCAACCCATTGTCTCTGCCGTCTGATAACTGATGACGAAGACACAGCCGTAGCTGTGGAGACGACCTCGGAGAGTCCTGATCCAGAAACAAAGTTCACAGGAGTAGGGGGATGATGGGGGAGGAGATGGGGCCGGAGCATCTTGTCTGCATAACATCCAGGAGAGTGGAGAGACACCGGCCTTGGGAAGGCCCAGGAATGACTCATGACGAAAGTGGTCAGTGTGCTGATTTACAGATATTTACGAATAAATCTTTAAGTGTAACACTAACAACAAGAATAATATAAATAGAACAGAAAATAGAATCATAGTAACATTGCATTATTGGCAGTTGGCAGAGCAGTTAAATCTGCACTGCAAAACTTGTGTCTTCCCCTTCTGACAGTGAGAATAATTATAACAACACTGTTCATGCTTGCTTATGATGCCATTCCGCCATGCTCCAAGTTGCTATAGCCTACTCTGTCACTATGGTTGTCCTAGAAAACCAACTGCTGATTGACATAAAGTGCATCACTACCAGCTTAATCAGTACTGTGTGAACTCCTTTGGCAAAGGCTTGAATGCAATGTACATTTATTTATATGTAATGTCCCATACTGCAGTTTTGAAATAGTACTGGTAGTACTGTACTTGGCCTTCATGTGCCAAGGAAACTATCGCTCACAATCTGCTGCACTGGCACAGCAAATGGCTGCTTGTATCACAAACAGCCATTGCATGTAACTGAACTTAAGTAACTAATGTACTTATTATAATCCTTGCCATAATATTTTCTGAACCGACCCAAGTAGTTTTGGTGCCTTAATCTAACCTACCTGTTTCACAACATTAACCATTTATTCCTGCTCCCATGACATAACCAAACTACTGTTGTACCATGATATCCACATCTTCCTCCTTTGTCACCAGTACTCTCCTCATATACTGTATGCAGTTTTAGATTAGAATCTCATTACAACACTCCCTGCTGAGTCCACCAGTGGACCCGTACAGTTTGCTTATCATTGGGATGGATGAAATTTTATGCCTTACATACGAGATCTCTCTCACCTGGAAAAGGCTAGAAGCTCTGTGAAAATTTTTGATTTCTCCAGTGTCTTTAATACCATACAGCCCAGACTTCTGAGGGACACCACCTCATAGTATAGAGCATAGACTATAATGCAGATTTCATAGACAAATCAGCTAATTGTCACCTGCAAAAGTTCCCTGAAGGCCCTGCAATCATCCACCTCATCATAGAGGGGGACAACATGGAGTAAAGAGAACTTACCCAGGAGATTTGTGGATTGATGGAATTTTACAAGAAGCTGGACTGACATTACAAATGCACTACGTAAGAAAGGCTGGAGCAGAATCTTTATCTGTATCTATACCTGTATCTGTATCTGTATCTGTTAAGGAAGTCATTTGGAGTGCAGGGAGCACTCTTGAGGACCTTTTTTGACTCTGTGGTGGTACCAGCTATCCTCTACAAAGTGGTGTGCTGAGGCAGGAATAGACTTAACAGACTGAATAAGAAGGCCATCTCTGCCCTGGGATGCCCCTATGACTCAGTGGACTTTGTGGGAGAAAGAAGGATGATGGCTAAGTTATCATCCATGATGGAAAACATGCACCCCATGCAGGACACTACTCTGATGGCAGTAAGCAGCTTCATCAATGACAGACAGGCTGTTTCACCCGTGGTGTGCGAAGGAGAGATCAACACTCACAATAGACCATACCCACCAAAACTGACAAATTCACTTATGTCCAATATAAGTGTGTACTATCTTGCGTAAGATCAATATTTCATATGTGCTATATATTATCATATATTGCTTTTTACTGATATGTCTTACTATTGTACCATCCCCTTGTGTTGAATGAAATGTTGAATTAAGGATTATTTTATCATGTGAGCCATCAGCAAGTGATCTGTTCTGTATTTTAGGTATGAGGATGTGCTGTCTTCAATACTGTCTTTGGGGGATGAAATATTTAAGATCCAGCTTTTTAATGAGTAATTGAAGCTTCAATTTTTAGAGAGGCCACATCTTTAGAAAAACAAAATGTGACTACTCCGCAACCATACTAATACTATGGTCCTATTTATAATTTATTTATTTATAATAGCTTTCAAAACAAAGCATGCCAGAGAGTGCCAAAGTCTTGACATCATATTTGGACCAGCCTCCACTAGCTTCTGTGACAAAGTGTAATTTCTCATTCAGCATTTGTTTCATCTGTCATTCTGAAATACATCAAGTGTGTCCCTGCAGTTTACTTTCCATATTCTAAGACAAATCAGCTTCACTACAGTACTTGCTTTTAGAACTTGGAGCCTTAACACAATTAAAAAACAACTACTTTGTCAGCACAGAAAAGGCTATGGGTTGATTGACAATTTACAAGTTCAGTGGTGCGGGTACTACATCACTGTAACTAGGCTTTGTACATATCCATAAAACTCACCCAAGTTCTCTTTTAAAGTTACTTTGTTTTTTTTTTTGTTTTTTTTTTAGCTGTGACATTAAGCTCACACAGGTCGAGGCCTTATGTGAAATGGTATTAATTAAAGGCTGCTAAAAAAACAAACAAACAAACAAATATTAAGTAAACAATAATCGCAGATCGTTTTTCAAAATGCTACCATCCTCATCTAAACATTTGAAGAAAACTACAGGACATACAGTTGAGAAAGACTGCGTAGTTACAAGTGTCAATGGGATCTTACTTCTCACTCAGAACATAGAAGTTCCTGTTTCACATCAGCTCTGTATAAAGTCAGATAAAAAGTTAGCAGTAACAAGATGGCAGAAAGTCCTTATCAAATCACAAAATCTGATGGGTCAGAGTAGGGATGCACATTTTGGATTTTTTTTATGACCGTTAACCGACGCCCTTTAACGATTAATAACCGTTAACCGATTAAAATGCCCTTCCATGCTGCCATTCCGACATTCCGTCATTCCGACATGCTGCCATTCCGACATACCACCATTTAGACATATCACCATCCTGAAATACCGCTATTCCGACACACAAACGTCCCACCATTCCGACAAGGCTTTCCATGTAAGGAAAGGTTGGAATCAGAGAGTCACTGACTCGGCGCTGTCCGGTGTTGAACTGCAGATTTACAATGACGGCAAATAGTTAGATTACTCATCTAAAATGTAAAAAAAAAAAAAAGCTACAAGCTTTAGATATAATTAACAGTACTGTAGGCTTCAATCGTCTGCTATTGCTTTTTAAATTATGTCGAGAGCGAGCGCGCTGGTGATTTCGTTAATTGTGTGTTCTGCTTCATTTCCAAAATAAAGTTTGAGCTTCTGAAATCTGATTTTTAAACAGTTCTGATGGAGCTCAATGTTTATCTGGATGATGCGGCTTCATTCCGAACAATTTTACTGTAAACCTGGACGACCCGCGACGTGTCTGAAGATAAAAAAAAATAATATTCAATGTAATGTGTGTTTTGTGCGTAATTGCATACAAGGATACACACCCTCCCCTACTGTACAACACGAAGGAGACTGGAATTAGTCAGTGACTTCAGGCGTCATCTGCAGAGCCGTCATTGATATCTGTAATATTAATGTTGCATATGATGCCAGCGTGCATGGAGACACACGCGCCACGCGTCACACTTTCTCCCGGCCATCATGGAGGGCAAAGTTCGCTGCGATGGTCCTCCATCGTCTGATGCTGGATGCTTGTTTCTTAAGTGGTACTGCATTGTACTCGTACTGCTGGAGTATTTCAGTGCTGTACCGCATAATTTGCAAATGACCTCCTCCCCTTTCCGGTCGAAATTGTCCCACACAGAACTCCTTTTTGCTCTCTTCATCTTCGCTGTAAAGTGGGCTGTGATGGAAAGCACGTGATGGCATGTGTTGCACCTGTCGACACGCCCCCATGAGTTGATTGAATTATGTAGCTTAAAAACAAAATTGACCGTTACTATTAATCGGTTAGAGATACTGTTATCGGTTAACGGTTAAACAGTTAACCATGTGCATCCCTAGGTCAGAGATATAACACCCTTTATATCATGATAATGAGATCTTTTCTCCCACTGTTCTGTCATTGCCCTCACACTCAACCAATTTCTATAAGTAACATTGAGTTGAATAATTGTATCAACTTGTAATTAGTATACTAGTTACAGAGTTTACACTTGTCAGTTTGGACATTTATTTGTGTGAAAATCTTGCCAACCATTCTTTCATAGTCCAACACCTTCCTCCATGAGCTCTCTGTCTCTTCTGACTGCAGTAATTCTTTTCACAACGTGTGGGTGGCTGGTGATAAAAAGTACGCTCCTTAGCTCTGCCGCATTGAAGATCTCATTGTATGTGTGTGTGTGTGTGGAAGTGTATTGCTCATGTTGTGGGGACATACATTTCTTTACACAGTCACATTGTGGAGAGCTGTCTTCCTTTCAGGGATAAAACCCAAGTTCTGTAACATAAATGATCAAAGTTCAGGGTGAAGACTTGGTTAAAGCTTCGGGTAATGCTGAGTTTAGGTTAAGGCTGGGGTTAGGGTTAGGCAAGTCGTGGTAAGAGTTAGGGTGAGAGTAAGCAGGAAATGAAATGAGGTGATGGAAACATGATTGTGTGTGTGTGTGTGTGTGTGTGTGTGTGTGTGTGTGTGTATGTGTGTGTGTGTCTCAACAATTACATTGGACTTTTCCTGCCGTTGATTCATCAACAGTCCAGAATCATTTTAGGACCTTATAGTGCAGGCTGCAGTTGGTGAAGATACAGACGCAGCTTAAGAGGTGAAATGCAGTTGGACTAGACAAGTTCATGTTTGTGTGTTATTCTACTGTAGGGCTGTTGGAACGACTTTCAGTCGTCGAATATAATTCGACTATTAAAAAAACAATAGAATTCGAACGCAGGAATTACTAGTCGAATGTTAATTTATTTTTTTTTAATTTTTTTTCAAGACAACGTAATGAGGAATTTTGTCGTTCTTCGAGTCTGAGTCTGACTGAATCCAAATCTCACGTTGAGTTATCGCGTTACTTCAATGCTTGAACGTTATCATAGCGTTGCCTAGGATACAGTATCAGAATTTTGATTAATGGCGAGCGAGGAGAATTCACGGGCGGAGATTACCACTCCTGAACATCACAGAAGCTTGCTATGGAAATACTTTGGATTTCCGTCAAAAAATGGAACAATAACAAACAGAGAAAACGTAATATGCAAGCTGTGCGAGGCTCGAATGAAGTATCATACCACGACGAGTAACATGCGAACACACCTGTTGACGCTACACCCTGGCAAGCTAGCCGAGCTAACTTCGGACACTGATGAACCTCAGGCCAAGCAGGCGCGAATCACCTCTTTCATGCCTGCCTCCTCATCACGGGGCTTATCAGCCGAACGTCAAAGGAAGATAACCGATAAACTGACACGATTTATCTGCAAAGATATGAGGCCGATAAACATCTCGCAGGGGTCTGGGTTTAAAGATTTCGTCCAGGAGTTAGAACCCAGGTACGCAGTTCCTTCCCGTGCAACCATCAGTGACAGAGTTGTTAAACTTTATGATGCAACAAAAGACAACATCAAAAAAATGCTAAGCGGAGAAAACATTTCCCTGACAACAGATGGATGGACCTCGATAGCCACCGAGGCATATGTGACAGTCACCGCACATTTCATAAACGATGACTGGGAAATGAAGGACATCATTCTTAAAACAGCCGAAGTCCAGGAAACCCACACAGCTGAACACGTCGCAGAGTGCATCGCCAATATACTCGGAGAATACAACGTGAGGCCCCAGTCGGTGCTGTCCATTACCACAGACAATGCGGCTAATTATATTAACGCTGTCGAGAGGCACCTGCAAGTAGCCAATGTACCATGCATGGTCCACACTATTAACTTGGCTGTGAGGAAAGGGCTAACAGTGCGAGCTATCGAAAGCCCTATCAACAGACTGAAGGCCACAGCACTGCATTTCAACAAGTCCACCACGGACAGCTACCTGTTGGAATCTAAACAGAGGCTGCTCGGAGTGAAACCTGCCAAGCTGATCAATGATTGTGCCACCCGTTGGAATAGCACTTACGACATGGTGTGTCGGGCAGCGGAGCAGCAAGCTCCGGTGGCAGCTGTCATTATGGAGAAAAAACTCGGTCATCTTGAGTTGAACACCAATGAGTGGAGCCTCATGGAGCAGGTGAGTCACAGACATTAAACTAACACAGCGATTTTGCATGCCTAAATTAACAAACCAATAATCATTAACAGGCCATAACATTTTCAGCGTGACAGAGGAGCAGAATATTAGGCCCACCGTCAAGTATTCTAACAGTAGCCTATTTATGTTTTTTTTCTGTAGGTGAGATCATTGCTACAGCCTTTTAAAGTGGCCACGGAGGCATTATCAACTGACCGATTTCCAACCGCATCAGCCTTTCTCCCCCTTAAGTACGTGCTTATGTCACATCTTCAGCCATCTACCGGTGATCCTCAAGCACTCAATGACATGAAAACTAAGATCTCCGCCGACCTCGAGAAGCGCTACAGTCATACCAAAGACGCGTTCATGCTACTCAATTCTGCTAGTTACCTCGACCCCCGGTTCCATCGACTGATTCATCTGACCGGAGAACAACAGCAGGAGGTGCACGATAAAGTACATAGAGAGATGAGGTTGATTGCGGAGGATGAAGAGCACGCGGAGAATGAAGAGGGAGCAGGGGATGGAACCCCTCTGGGTGCTATGGGGTCCCTTTTGGGGAATGTTTATCGCCAGTTTGCTGGTCCAGGTGGTACTTTGGACAGTGGACTTGTGCTACAGCAAGAGATGCGCATGTACGATGCTGAGACACCAATACCCAGCGACAGCAACCCATTGTCGTGGTGGAAGACGTCAGGAACCAAGTACCCTCACCTCGCCCGGCTGGCACGGCGCTACTTGAGCATCCCGGGCACCTCAGTTAGAGCAGAAAGGGTTTTTTCCACTGCTGGCATGATAGTAAATAAAAAACGCTCTGCACTAGACCCAGCAAATGTGGATCGCCTGGTGTTTTTGGCTAACAACCTTTAGAAATAGGCCTAATAAAAAGATGTGGCGTGTTAGAAATGTAATGCCTGTTATCGGCCCACTGCCGCCATAAGCACTTTCATTTTTTGTATGTAGCGTGCGCAATTTGAGTTATTTTTGAATTTGCAAAGTTGGTTATTTTTGTATGCACTTTGAGTGCGCAATTTGAGTTGTAGTTATGTACGATTTTAGTTATGTTTATGAGGCACTTTCAGTTTTGTCTGTGGGCAATTTCAGTTATTTTCGTAGGCTATGTGATGCACTTTGAGTAATGAGTTGAATTTAATAGTTAATAGTTGATATATTACTTCTGTGTAAACATAAAGGTGAACCACATAACCTATCATTCTTTTGACACCAGAGCATTTTGGTATTTAAAAAAACAAACAAACAAACAAAAAAAAAAACGGAAGCATTTTTTTTTAAAGGACCAGGTTTCTCCAGCAGCCTTGACGCGGCTCAGTGTTGTACTCAGAGTTGAATTAAAATTCAGAATTGAACTTTCCCTTTTCTGCCTGATCTTTATTATTTACTTATAACAAACATCTCTTGACTTCTGGTATAGAATGTTTACTGATTACATCCACAGTCCTATAGACGACTGTGATTACATCGGAACGCCCTCTACTGGCCAAAAGTATAATAACCCCATGCCCTACAAGGTAGCCAACCTATAGTAATGCATAAATAGGCTATATTTTAACATAAAAAAATCGAATATTATTCGAATTTCAAAAAAAATAAGTAATGAAATTCGAATGGGATTGAAGAGGAAGGTTGACAGCCCTATTCTACTGTAGGTTGTGTGAGGACCCCAGGCCCAGACCAGGGTATTATTTAGCAAAGGATGTATAGAAATATACATCTATGGAATTGGATACGAGTGTGGCTTCTCAATCAGCAGCCTTGGTAGTATCAGGCTGAGTGGTATGAAGGGCATGCTAGCATTTTCATCTGCCAATCATTAGCTTTGTTAATATTTCGACTGTGAAGAATGAAGGTCATCAGGGATCATGCTTCTCTTGAATGCCAATGCAAACTGTGAAAAAAAATTGCATGCTGGTGACTGATTATTTTTAATTGCATAATGATGCTTATTAAGTACGCTTCATGTTATTTACTAAGTGTGTAAAAACATATATGAATGTATCACAGATTTATGTGTGTGTACACAAACATCACACAATGGTAAGAGGTTTAAACTGAAGATGAATATATGCCGATACTCCCACAGCCCATGTTTTAACATGCAAAGATGCCTGCCCACTTCCATATTTACATGTTTAATTTACATATTTAAAGCTTGCTTTAATAGAAAATGGTGGGTAGGACGCATACGCTTGAGCATTTTGCATATGTTTCCTTAATCCCCTGTGGTTCCTCTTGTGGAAACGGTGGACAGAGGGAAATAACAGAGAAAAGGAGAGGAGCGCTGTTAGTTGAGGGGAAGAGGGACAGATGGCAGGGATCAGAGAGGGAGCCAAGGTGGCCTGTAATTGATGTGTTTGTGTCTCTGGAAGCAAAGGAATTCTACTGCATTTGATCTCATTTGGCTCTCCTCCAGAGGACTGGAGATTCACACAAGGAGGGACTCAAAGACCAGTTCTGCATATGATTCATACACACTCAGGTGACAATGCACACAAACACACAGTCACACTACACACAGTCACACACACACACACACACACACACACAGAAACGCTAAATACAAAGACACAGGTTTGCATACTGATGGTAATATTCGCTTCTCACCAAGCACTCATTCTCACACAAATCACCAATTTATTAATGTCATATTCATACTACACATTAATTCTATACAGCATGTACACTAATCATAATTGTCATTGTATAGTGTTTTTTAGCAGATGAACATACTAAATTACTTTATACTAAAGGAAGGAAACAATACAATAGGTGACAGACCTCCATCAAACTGTGGCTTTGGAATTTCACTACAAGTTACACTAAAGATAGAAAAAAAAATAGTTTTTAAAAAATGGAAAAGCTAAATGCCTTTCTCATGGTTAACGGTTAATTATTTTTTGTTTGGTTTTTTAGCCCTCCTGTTGTCTTCACGGCCCAATCTGACCGATTGACAAATTCTCTCTCTAAATTATGTAGTTCATTTCATCTGTTTGTCGTAAGATTCCTTGATTTTGTTCACACATGGCATCTGAACACACAAAATGAATTTGAGATTTTCTTTTCTTTTAATTTTTAATGTTTTATTGAACTTATGTACACCCTTGGTCTTCCCGGGCAGAAATGACTGGTCATTAAAAATGAATGGGTAAGATTACAATTAGTATATAAAATAGAGGTGTGTGTGTGTGTGTGTGTGTGTGTGTGTGTGTGTGTGTGTGTGTGTGTGTGTGTCTGTGTGTCTAAATCCATTTCTGTGGCAGCACAATGACTGAGGCTTCTGATTATTTCTTTGACCATGACACTGATGAGGAGGAGAGAGGGGAGGAAAATGACATTGAGGATGCCTTTGAAGAAGAGGTGTCAGAAGATGAGGATGACACAGAATATGATCCAGACGAAGAGACCACTGATGGGGAACAATCCAGTGATGAAGAGGATGCTCCTGCTGTGGTTACATTCCAGTGAAAGAATGGGACTTTGTCCTGGTGTTCATCCCCACCTGAGAGGAGAGGTCGGCTGTCAACAGAAAATGTCATCAAGAAGACTCCAGGGTCAAGGTATGCCATATCCTGAGTAGATGATGTAAAGTCCTGCTTCGAACTGTTCCTGACAGAGGACATCCAAACAATAGTCATGAACATGACCAACTTGAAGGAGAGATGGGTGTACAAAGACACCTGGAAGGAGGTAGACCGAATGGACATTCAAGCCTACGTGGGTATCTTGATTCTGTCCGGTGTCTACAGATCCAAGAATGAATCCACTGTGAGCCTATGGCATAAAGAGTGGGGAAAAGTAGAAGTCTGCAATCTTTCGAGCCACAATGCCCCTGATGACTTTTCACTTTCCTGGGTGTTGCATTTTGATGACCAGGACACAAGAGAGTGAGAGATGTTCAAGCATCAGAAGCAAGAGCCACCAGGAAGAGGTCCAAATGGTGTGCACCGAGAAATGTCAAAACCAGCCTTGTGTGCCACAAATGTAGTGCATCTATTTGCAAGGCACATGCCAAAATCACAACACACTGCCCAACATATGCATGTAAACATGTGACGTCATATATTGTGAAGATTTTTTGTAATTATCTTTTTTTGCTTTTCGTTTTTTCAAAAGGACCCAGAGAATCAGTGAATAAGATTTGTTTTTTGCTTTGGCTTGATTTTGTTCATATGATTTTGTTCTCTTCTCGCCCATTGACAGCTGGGATAGGCTCCAGCCCCCCCGCAACCCCAAAAGGGATAGGCGGTATAGAAGATGAATGAATGAATGAATGCTTTTGTTCTCTACTATATAAATCATACGAGTCAGTTTTGATTGGGAACATGGTATTTTGTGTCAGTAATCATTTTCAGTGGTTTCAAAAGTCCTTGTCAGATGTTGAAACTGGGTAATCTGTGAAAAACAGCACAATATGTCTAATCTAATCTAAAATATATACAGTATAATGCTCATTGACCACAAATTGGCATGGGTGGGTGGACGTGGCGGGTCAATGTCAGGCCATAAATAGCAAATGGAAGTTCAAAACTGGTATTGTTCACAAGAATTAAACTTAACATTAGGTGAAATATATATATATATATTACACACACACACACACATATGGGACTACAATCAGCCACCTCCTCTACATGGATGACATCAAGCTGTATGCCAAGAGTGAGCGTGACATTGACTCCTCCTCACTCACCTCAGCAGGATATATAGTCCGAATGACATCGGGATGTCATTCGGACTGGATAAGTGCGTACAGATGGTTTGCAGAAGAGGGAAGATGATCACCACTGAAGGGGCTGAACTACCTGAAGGCAACATAGCAGATGTTCAGGACAGCTACAAATACCTAGGGATCCAACAGACAAATGGCGATCATGAGGAGGCAACACGGAGAACAGCCACAGCCAAATACCTTCAGAGGGTGAGGCAGGTCCTGAAGAGTGAGGCAGGTCCTGAAGAGTCAGCTGAATGGCAAGAACAAGATCCAGGCAATAAACACCTATGCCCTGTCAGTAATCAGATACCCTGCTGATATAATATCCTGGCTACTGGAAGAAATGGAAGCCACTGATATCAAGACAAGGAAGCTCCTCACGATGCATGGAGGGTTTCACCCTAAGTCCAGCGTCCTGAGGATATACACTAAGCGGAAGACAGGAGGAGTGAGTGTCAGAACCACTGTCCAGGAGGAAACAGCAAGCCTCTGGGAGTACATCAGGAAGATGACCCCCGATGATGATCTGCTGAGTGAATGCCTCAGGCAGCAGAAGCCAAGTAAGGAGAAGCCAGAAGGGTTGGCATGGACAGACAAGCCCCTACATGGCATGTACCGTCGACAGCTTGAGGAAGTGGCTGACATAGCAAAAACATACCAGTGACTGGAAAAGGCTGGACTAAAAGACAGCACAGAGGCACTGATCATGGCCGCACAAGAGCAAGCCTTGAACACAAGGTCAACAGAGGCAGGGATCTTCCAAAGCAGACAAGACCCCAGGTGCAGGCTGTGCAAAGATGCCCCTGAGACAATCCAGCACATAACAGTGGGGTGTAAGATGCTGGCAGGGAAGGCATACATGGAGCGCCATAACCAGGTGGCTAGCATCATACACAGGAACATCAGTGCCGAGTATGGGCTGGAGGTCCCAGGATCAAGGTGGAAGACGCCTCCAAAGGTGATCCAGAACGACCGAGTCAAGATCCTGTGGGACTTCCAGTTCTAGACAGACAAACTGGTGATGGCGAACCAACCAGACATAGTGGTGGTAGACAAAGAACAGAAGACAGTCACAGTGGTAGATGTAGCGATCCCAAGTGACAGTAACATCATGAAAAAAAGAGCATGAGAAGCTGGAGAAATACCAGGGTCTCCAGGAGGAGTTGGAGAAGATGTGAGGCATAAAGGCAAAAGTGGTCCCAGTAGTGATCGGGGCACTTGGAACGGTAACCCCCAAGCTGGGAGAATGGCTCCAGCAGATACCAGGAAGAACATCTGAGGTCTCTGTCCAGAAGAGTGCACTCCTGGGAACAGCCAAGATCCTGCGCAGAACCCTCAAACTCCCAGGCCTCTGGTAGAGGACCCAAGCTTGAAGGAGGCACAATACCCCCCCAAGCGGGCGAGAAGGGGATTTTTTTTTTTATACACACACACACACACACACACACACACACACACACACACACTTGTATATATATGTGATGGGATCTGGGAAAACCCGTCGGATGTCGCGCTGGCACTTTTCCAGGAAAACATGAAAATAGGTCGAAAGCCAAAATATTGGTGAAATTGGGTTTTCATTAAATTATTATTTTACAACATCTTGCCTATCATTCCTGAAAATATCTCATTATATTTCGCTTGTTTAACATGTTAAAAACGTTATTTAAATTAGGCAAGCTGTTTGTTGTTATCTCCTACGAATGAAAAACGAACAGTGCATGAAATCCGCCCCTAACGTGTTAGTCTACATAGCCTACGAAGACGGTTTATCTATCATAGATAGGGTGAGCAGATGTCCTGCTTTGTGTAGGACAGCCACGCATTTCCATTACTTTTCAGATGTCTCGAAAATTGTGATGTCATGAATTATTATTGACAGTGTCGCTAACATAGACATAATATACGTAGACGCCTCGTTACGTGCTGGAGCATAATCCAGCGTCGCCGCCATATTGGTTGGGTCTCCTCACTCTAATGTATATGTATGTATGTATATGTGTTAAAATCAGTGTATATCACAAACATCAGCAGTTTCAGTCCAGACTATTGTGGAATCTTTGTCATCCTAAAACCTGTGAACAGTTGTTTAAATTTAGACACGTGAGGCCAGAAGTTGTGTGTGTGTGTGTGTGTGTGTGTGAGAGAGAGAGAGAGAGAGAGAGAGAGAGAGGGAGAGAGAGAGAAATAAATTCAAATGAACAATCAAACTGTTTCTTTATTAAAATATAAAATTAATTCGTTTGTACATTTAGTAATATGCCATACCATATGTCTGTATTATGCTCTTTAACAAAGTATTTCAGCATGAAATCACGTATTTTTAATGTGTGACAGCGTCCTGTATCATAACTACATCTCTGCCGTTTGTAACAAACCGCAATACAGAAGCGTATTGCTGCCACACCGAGGAAAAAAAAGGGGCTCAGTATCACGTAATTATGTGAAAAGTTTATTGTTATAACAATATCTTTTTCACGTTTTTTCATGATATGACATTTTCACGTTATAACATGAAAAACAATTATCACATTATTTCGTGATACGATGTTTTCACGTCATAAGGAAAAATATAGAATATCACCGGACGTTTTTTAAGGAAAGTTAAAGATTTGTAGAAAATCCAGCGCACCATCAGCTTTATTTTAAGTAGATTCTTGGTGATTATGCAGACATATTTGTCAATATATTTAAAATTATTTTTTAAAAAAAGGAAAAGTAGAGTGTCACAAAGTCAGGAAGATCATGGGGAGTACATTTAAGGCTCTTTCTGATGGTGCGCTGGATCACGTAACATAACGTTAAGCAATCATCTCACTTCCCTCCACTGATTAGGTCTAATATAACAGCTGCGCCGACCGAACTGCAGGTTCTGTGGCCAGAGCCGGTTACCTTGGCAACGCGTCACAACGAGCGATATTAAATAGTCCACTCAGCTGCTTCTTGTGAAAAACGTACGATTTTAATGTTAAAAAAACAACATTAACGTATTAATAATTGATTTAAAATTTATTTCTTTCATAAATGACCATGGTATAAGCGGGATAATGCCTTCGAGGTGTCCATTAACAGAAATGAATGGACTTCGCGGAAGCAACTGTCCTCCGCGTGGGACGGTTCACACCTCCGCGTCGTCCATTCATTTCTGATAATGGACACCTCGTCGGGCATTATCCCTTACGTATCTTCTTAAGGCTGTGTTGTTTTGTCATATTAATTACATTATAAAGGCTGGTGCTTATAAATTGAAGGAGTAATGCCAATAGGAGAAAAAGAGGCATCATAAAATACCGCAGGTGTGTCTTGCAAAACGGAGGGTATCTTATTTTTTGTTTTTTTTTTAGCCCTTGGCAGATAAGGAGACAAGGTTTGCCAATATTTCATTTCTTACTGTAATTGATATTGAGTGACTTTATGTCCTTTTATAGTTTTGCTTATTTGGAGGATGAGTGTGTGTATGCTAGCAAGAATACATTTTGCTCTAGGTACCATAATTCCAGTCATCTGAACAAGCAAGTAGCATTCCTTAACTTTGTTACAAGAAACCAGAAAAATATATGCATATGCATATACCAGAAAAATATATGCATATGCATGCTTAAGTTGAGATGGTTAAAGATGCATTTTTTGTATGATTTTCATTGAGTTTTACATTATTTTTATTTTGACTGTAGTTTAAATGTGACTGTTAATTTCATTGTAAGTTACAGAGCAACTTGCAGGATGGTGACCTTAGAGAACTAATAATAACTTAATTTTGTATTGCACCTTCCATTGCAAGTGCAGCTTGAAGAAATAACACACACACACGTAAGTGTTTCATTTAAAAAGGATACAGAATGAACATAAAAACAGGGATTAACATTTAACATCAATGTGAAATAAGATGGGGAATAAAAACAATTGGAGGTTCAGTTTAGCAATAAGAAATCTGGACCTCAGCAGATGTTCTGACACTGCTGGGGTTGAAAATATACTGTGTATTCAGATGAATACGGCAGATTGCAAATGCTTAATTTTTAATTTTAAATTCCTAATCTGTAATATTTTTTTAAATTCCTGCTAAGTGTCCAAAAGATCAGAAACAAACAAGGGTTAATAGAAATAATGGGCATCGGCCAGGAAGTTTGTTAACTTAAGATATGAGAGCCAGTGGAGAATTAGACAGATGTGTACTGCTCGCAACATGTAAAGTCATGTTGTTTCTAGTGTGCAGCTTCTTCGGTCAGTTATACAGTATGTCACACTGTCTGATTTAACAACTCACTATGTTTACAGCGTCTTTCATTTCTCCTGCTCCCGTTAGTGGTTGCTACAGAGGATCATCTGTTTCCATCTCTTCCTGTCCTCTGCATCGTCGTCTATCGTGCCAACCATCTGCATGTCCTCCCTCACCACATCTAGAAACCTCCTCCTTGGCCATCCTTAGCTCCTTTTCTGTTCCGCAGCCTTCTCTCAGTATACCCATCATCCCTTCTCTGCTGTCCCTCTAATGTACTCATCACTCCAAACAAAAGTGTAACCAATCTCAGCTCTAACTCAAGATGGTAGACACTGGGTGGTTCAGAAACGGCATCACTGTATCACTTCACTATCACATGGACCAGTTATCAGGTTCTAGGTTTGTTACAGGAGGAGGGAGTATTTAGTAATGTGCATGAAGTAACAAGAGTAAACAGGTAAATTTAAAAAACACGTTTAAACGTATTAATTATTTATGTAAACAGGAAGAAAATAAAACATTTGTCACAATACACAATGATTTCTTTTCCTTTCTTCAAGGAAATTATTCACACTGTGACCAAAAACAAATTAAAAAAACAAGAAAAAAAAAAACTATTACTGTTAGTGGCTCTTAATTCTTATGTGTTTAGGACCCACTTTAAGTTTATCCCGTGCTAATTTTAATCCTAGAATTAGGCTACACCTTAAGATACAATGAGTTTTGGATTTTTAACAGTGCACCCTTTCAAATTAAATGAATTTATCTAAACACCCTTTAAAGTGCTTATCAAATACCACTAGAAGTGAAGTATCAATTTACAAACAGCATCAAAAACAATTAAATCAAATACAAATTCAATACAATACAATTACAGAATGCACCTTTAAAGCATGAACAGCTTCTCTCTTAGTGTCCTTTAACAATGAAATCTGCAAAACGAAATCCTTCAGCATTATGGCAAAGATCAGTCCTACCAGAATGATGATGGAAACAACAGTTCAGATATCTCAGGACCGTCTCATCGATTCATTTGGCTCGCCACACCTGCAGGACTCTACCACCACTGTTGCAGCGCAGAGGGCAGCAGAAGAAGTCCACTTCTTCAACAACTTCAACAGGGACAACGAAAAAGACCTGGCCTGCAATCAGCCAAAAGGAAAACTATGTATTTAGGCTTTTAAACTTTACAAACACTTCTGTATGAATTAGTTGCTCCGACCACACTCGTTTACTCACCACCACCGCGCCAAAAAAAAAAAAAAAAAAAACAGCGGGGGGTAATTGACAGTGCATGGCCTTATGCACGGCATGTACAGAGATAAGGCAAGCTCAAATCACCATCTCCTTAATTATTTAACAGTAAACAACAGGTCGGTACCAACTTATTCACTCACAAAATTAACAATAAAATTCACTCACCAGAAAAGTTCAGTCATAGCCACACACTCCAACTTGTAAAGGAGCAGGCTCACAAACTCCAGGGTTTTTTTTTCCACTTTGCAGACACAGGTGACATGAGGACAGAGTAAGTAGCGTTTTAGATATCTAACGTCACAAAGCAATAGCTCTTGCTCGACTTTAAACGGCTAATTTAACTGCTGTTAGCAAACATGGCCGCGACAAGTTAGCCAACGCTCACGTTTTTCCTCAGCTCGACGGCAGCACGATATTTCCTGTCTGATCCCGTTTGCACGGAAGAGAAACAAAATCGGAAACGCGAGTGAGTTTAATCGACAAGGAGCGAGCTGGGCTCTGATTGGCTGGTAAGGGATATCAGTCCTGTGTCATGCGCATGTCACCTGAACTCGTCGAGTTCAGCGCTATCCTCCTCCGATGTCACCTCAATCTTTACAAACGTCACAAACTGAGCACATTAAGCACTTCAATGAAATGAAATGAAATATTTTTTAGATTAAAGATTTTAACCCTTTTTTTTTAGAGTGAATGAATTTATTAATGCACTAGTTTGTCTTTTTAATCAACTTCTAATTTATTTCTGCATGGAAAATAAGAATTTTACCATCATCATTTTTAAATGACATTTCTGGATTACGATGTAATATTTAATGTCTAATAACTTGGGTTACAAAAGTCTTAGCATCTTCAACTCTGCCATCTCCAACTATACTTTTTGTCTTTCTTCAGTGCCACCACTTCCAAACCGCAGAGTTTCCATTATTCAGTAATTACCATTACTTAAATCTCTCTGACAATGTCAGGTGAAAATAATTCCAGAGTTAGGTTCTCTGCCCCCACAACATTGGAAAATAGGGTCCACAAATACAATATATAACCAGAATTTCTCCTGCTTGTCCAGTACACTGAAATCTTCTAGGACAAGTGGACGGCATCATTTGGAAACTCTCACAAATTATTTGCATTGATTGAAAATAAATGTAGGTAGGAAAATATGTAGGTCAAGCTGACATAAGTGAATAATTTTGACAGTTCTGTCTTCCTTCAATTGCCCAGATGACACACCAATTACTTTCTTAGCATCTCCCTCACTGCTTCTGCAATAGTTGCCCAGTCATCCAGCAACTCTTCTCTACCACCCAGGTCCTGTCCCTGAACTTCACACAACAGTCTTCCTTCTTGAGCTTCAATTATTTGATCTTGGCTCTGCCTTTTTAATAAACAGTGTAATACTTGAGAGAAATATAAACCCATTTTTTATCAGAAGAATTGTCAAAAGAATAATTTATTTGTAATTCATATTATCAGAAAAGATAATGTGTATGTAATGCACATGTTCTGAAGTCACATGTGCATGCTTGGGATATTAGTACATCAAAGCAGTTGCTGATAAAAGGCAAAATTGGTTTGCCATTAAAAAAAGCCTATGCATTTTTGTCAGAATTTGCAACCAATGCAGCAGCCTGCAATAAGTTGACTTAGACAGGCAGTGAAAACCCTGGGAAAGAAAAAGAAAAAGAAAAAAAAAGCAGACAGCAGGGCACCGTGGCCACAGTGGCTGATGGACATATGATTTTCAGAAGGGCATCAAGGCCAAACAGAGGGTCAAATGAAATTCCTGCCCTGTTGTCCTAAACTACAGGCTGTCTGGAGGAGGATTTTAATATATTTTGAACCATGCAGTGCATAGCAGACATTAATTATAAGTGTTGACTGTAGGCTTTCCCAAAACAGAAAAATATTTTTTCTACAATAATTTCAACAAAGCAAACAGTAAAAGCCTCAAAACATGCAGATGTGTGTGTGTGTGTGTGTGTGTGTGTGTGTGTGTGTGTGTGTGTGTGTGTGTGCTTCTGTAAGACAGAGATGATGTGAAAATGTTTCTAAACTGTAAGAACAAGAAAGAAAGACGCAAACAATATGAGGCATCACCTATCATCACGGCTGGGTCTCAATTTGATTGGCATGAGAAGGTGAAAAGATTTGTTGTTAACAGTAAACTCTTACATGTTGGTTGACTTTGTTTTTAGGGAGACTGTCTCAATTAGACAGACATTAGCAAGAGTTTTAAGACATAAACAGATTTGAATTTGCAGCACAACATCTCACAATAACTGATATTTTGAGTGACAAGTGTTTGTTTGCTGCAGTGTTACAGTGGCAATGTGGACAGTGCAACAGCAGGAAGGAAGGACCTGTGGTGTAACTCCTTCAAACACCTTGGGTGAAGTAACTGAAGGAGCTGCCCAGTGAGGTCAGAGTCTCCTGTATGGGGTGGAACATGTTCTCCATGAGGGATGATTAGCCATCATCACCATCACTGCATGTCCAATGTGGTAGTTGACATCATGGGGGCTCCACAGGGGACAGTGCTCTTCCCTTTCCTCTTCACCCTGTACACATCGGACTTCAGACACATCACCAACAGCTGCCACATCCTGAAGTTCTCCAGTGATACAGCCATCGTTGGGCATGTATCATAGGGGAACAAACTGGAACACAGGGAGGTTGTAACCAACTTCGTCGACTGGTGTAGACTGAACCACCTGCACATAAATGCCAGCAAGACGAAGGAGATGGTGATTGATTTCCGAAGGAAGGTACCACAGACTACACTGGTGAACATCTAGGGCTTGGACATTGAGATCCTCAGGGATTACAGATACCTAGGTGTTCACCTCAACAACAAACTGGACTGGACAAATAACACAGATGTCCTGTACAGTAGGGGCCAAAGTCAGCATTTGCTCAGAAAACTGAGGTCCTTTGGAGTATGTAGAACACTGTTAAAAACATTTTATGACTCTGTGGCATCTGCAGTTTTCTATGCAGTGGTCTGCTGGGGCTGTGGAAGCTTTGAGAGGGACAGGAAAAGACTTAACAAACTGGTCAGGAGAGCTGGATCTGTCCTGGACTGCCCTCTGGACACCATCGAGGAGGTGGGTGAGAGGAGCCAAGCTGACATTGATCATGGACAATCCATCCCATCCCCTGCATGAGACAGTAGGGGACTTAAGCATCTCATTCAGTAGCGAACAGCTGCATCCAGTCTGTAAGAAAGAACGCTACCGCAGGTCCTTCATCTCAACAGCTGTCAGACTATTTAACTCCAGCATCATGTAATGTAGCACTGTGTTGATGCTGTATTTCTCAATTCTACACTATAAACCCTTGTTTATATTTGCACTACTGTTATTAATGCCAATATCTGTTCACATTTATCCATTTCATCTGGTACAATTTCTAAGTTGTATATTTCTCTCAAATATGCAATAACACTATGTATAATCCACATTGGCAACAGGATTTTTATAAACTGTATATATTGTGTATATACATTAACCTAGTATTTCTCAAGTGCAATTGTATTTCTCAGGTGCAATACATGTCATTAGTTAGTTTTCTCATAAGAATATTCACAACAGTACTGTTTTTGGCAGTAGGATTTTTATGGCATTTACTATTTTTTTCTCATAATCTGTACAAATGTACACATAGTTGTTTTTCTATTCTGTACCCTGTATACTTTTTATTTTGACCTCTTTATGCCACTGTGCTTGCTCTGTGTAATACTTGCTGGTTGTAATAACGAAATTTCCCAAGCGTGGGATCAATAAAGTCTTATCACTGTCCTTTTCCCCACCACCTTCACCATGTCGAGGGGTCATCCCAGGACAGAGCTGGTCTTCCTATCCAGTCTATTAGGTCTCTTTCTGTCACTAGTTGAGATGCCGCTGAGCCAGCAGACCATTCCATAGAATATGGCTGTTGCCACCACAGAGTCAGTAAAGGTTCACAGGAGTGCCTTTTACAGTCCATGAGGCCTGAGTGTCCTGAGCAGATACATCCTGCTCTGGCCTTGCTAATATAGTGCATTTGGATAGTCAGTCCAGTCCAGTTTATTATTGAATACCCAGGTTCATTATTGAATGTTATGATTCCACCAACTCAATGTCCATTCCCTGGATGTTAAGCAGTATAGGTTCTGCACCTGCAGAAGTCCACCACCAGCTCTTTGATTTTCCCTGCAATGATCTGAATGTGTTTTCCGCTGGCACCAATCCATAAATCCTTGCATCTATACATCATTGGTAGATATAGTTTTGAGACTGTATGTACTGTATACTTTTTCTTTTCATCGATTGACTACACTCCAGTTTCCTTCCATTCATTCCTCACTCCTTGACCCAGAAATCATTCCAGTCAGGCCATTTCAGTGTTTATTTCTTCTCTAAGGACCCAAGGATTGAGAGGGATCTCGGAGGAGCCACGAGTCTCTGGGGAGGCATGAGCAAGAATACACAA
This sequence comes from Chaetodon auriga, assembly GCF_051107435.1. Lineage (NCBI taxonomy): Eukaryota > Metazoa > Chordata > Actinopteri > Chaetodontiformes > Chaetodontidae > Chaetodon > Chaetodon auriga. The sequence continues at coordinate 3,491,214 of NC_135076.1, read as the reverse complement.
GACAGTGAAAATCAGTGTGTATTGAGGATAACTATAGTTTTTGTCTTTGTTGTGTCTAAAACATTTAGGCTGATAAATGATTTGTCCAAATTTTGAGATATTGTAATCGTAACATTCAAAAATGAATGATGAATTTACAAATACTGGAAATACAGATGCAAATAATGATTGCGTTTAAAAAACTTCCAGAAGGAATCCAGTAGAGCATCTGAGCAGTTCATTTACACTATGGTTCAAGTCTGACCACAGTATAATACTGGGTTTTAATAAGCTGTTTTTTGAAGATGTTTGTCATGTCACTGCTTAAATATACTCACATATACAGAAAAACTGACAAAGACAAAAATACTGCTTATTAATATCAGGGCAAATTCAATTTGCTACACAGCAAAGCCATCTGACAGCTGATCCGGCTGTGTATCCATCATCAGAATTGGATGTTCAGATGACAGTTCACTTCCTTTCCTTCACCTATCCTTGCATCTTCATTGGGAGGGACAGAATACACAGACTATTTCACATTAACGAGGGCAAATTCAAATTTTTTTCCTGTGCTGTATATCATATCATTTGTATTCATACTTGATTTATTTAATATCAATTTTTAATACGAATGAATGGATAATCTTCAATAACAAGATAAAAAGTAAATGGATTAATGCACTTGTGAGTACGTTCAAAAAAAACATGGCAGGTGATTGGATGAACCATCTGTCTATCGCCATCTTTCATGGGTTGATTTGAACCAATCAGATCAATCGAGTATATGTTGTAGCAGGACTCTTGCGAAGCCAGTCAGGAGAAGAGCACTCTTTTTCATAGAGACGTTCTTTGCTCTCTAAATGAAGAAATACTCTCCAGTTGTGGTACAACTGATACTATAGCAGCATCTGTGCTAGCCTCTTAATGAGCCAGTGTTTTGTTTGTTTTTCATTTTTGCTTTGGTCACTGGCTGGCTGTGCTGGCATTTTAGCACTTGTGAGTCCCTCCCTGTGAAACTATTGGCCATCCACAATTTTATTAAGAGACAGTGACCGCCTACAAAGCAATATACTGTAGTTACAGCTGTTTGGTAGCAGTGTCCCAAAATATTCAATCTTTAGGAAACTTTACTGAAAGTATATTTTACTTGATGTTTTAGGTAGCTAGTGATAGCAGGATAGTTACAAATTTTGTTACATGGATTTAGCTCATCTGCAGATCAAGAAAAACCTCCTATCCAAATATGTTGCTAATGTTACTCAAATATCTCTATGCTGTAAAAATAAATACTTCAAACACTAAAGTAATAGCCAGGATATGCATCCTCTTGCTTGCCTTCCATTGTCACTTGACATTACAAAAGGGTAACTTTATTCCACAGCAAATGTTTTGTGTTCAGGGGCCTCTTTCTCTGTTTCACAACACCTTGTTGAGAATAAGAAGGGAGGAGGGAGGAACACATAGAGAGAAGCAAGATGCGGCAAACGTACCTACTTGTTTTGGTCAGAGATGATGGTGCTGTAATGCAACATCTAGTGGCTGAAAATGTAATATATCGAACTGTGAAGGTGAAGTGGCCTCTGAATGTTCTCTCCATCCCAGGTCAGGCCCTGTAAGAGCAGTTACTCAGTTTTAACAACATGTACACATACACAACCAACTATGACTCAAAAGTCATTGTTCATAGTATTTCTATGTAATTTGTGCCTAAAAAGAATATTACATAGAGGAAAGATCATTGCCCATTTACCCCTTGCTGACACAGAAGTATCTTGTATTTTACTGGCTCTATCGACCAGTGTTTGCTCTTAGATCCACTAGCTACTGAGCATCTCTTCAGGTGGGTAGCCAGAGCTGTGAATCTATGCTTGGCAGTCTCTAGTGCCTCAGGTAAGGACAGTTGATGGTACTTCCTGGGAGTCCCTTTCTTCCCCACATCTTTCAGGAGCTCTGAGAATTCACTAACTTCTGTCCATGTTGCCTTGATCTCGGCCTCTAGCCTCCTTCTCCAAGGGGGGTATTACTCCTTGTGGCTGTTCATGCTGTTCATTTTGTAGCTGAGCATCTCTATAATCACTGTTGCTGTGGTGTACATCAGCTGATGTAAACTCCCTGAAATGTTTCTCTCTGAAATGCACCTTGGGGGTCTTAGTTGACTTCCCTAATTCATGTATGTATTATTTTCTAACACAGCTGTTCATCTCTTGTACTGATCATTCAACCAGCAGAGTTTCTTGTCCATCAACGCCAAAGGGGAGCACCCACTGTCAGTCACCTAGAAGAAGATGAATGGGACAGCACTTAACACCTGCAAGAACTCTTATTTTAGAGCTTGATTCCAGTGGTTAATGCAATGTTAAAATGTATATAATCACACAGTTGGAATTTAAACAGAAATGGTGTGAATTGACAATGACAATAACAGAAATAGTGTACACCCTCATATAGCTGTGGATCTTTATATGGGTGTTAATAGATAATACTTACTAGACATTTAAAATATTTTGAGTATGAGAAAAAAATGGACTTTCCTCACAAAGAACAAACTTTTATAATGAGTAAACCTGAGAAAGACAGAACATTGTAGCAGTGAAAATAACACTGTTTCTGCTGCCAAGGCAGAGAGGATTAGTGGAGGAGAAGTGCAGATAGTGTAAATGTGAAAATATAAAGGCTTATCTCTGCCCCGTCTTTAGGGCACAGTAGGGACATTTCACAGTTACAATACTGTGTTATCGCATACTGAGTCTATAAAAAGTTTTTGAATTCATTGGGTTGACTCGTGTTCCCCAGAGCTGCAGTGATGGAGTGTGAGAGCAAAACACTGAAGCAGACTGTCATGAATCCTGTGAAGATATTTCACAAAAATTAATAATGTAACAGTAAATTAATAAAATATTATGGAATGAAAAATGATTTGGTAACACTTTCTATAAGGTACACATATTCACCATTAACAAGTTGCTTATTAGCATGCATATGAGTAGCATATTGGCCCTTTATTCATTATAAAGCACTTAATAATGTCCTTAGAGTCTTTTATGTTGTCCTTTACAAATAAACATCACAAGAATGGTCTGACACTAAAATCAGAGTACCCAGTGTATGTGCAAAATAGTTCTCTCAGAAGCAGAAATTCAATATCACGCCCTCTTCAAGGGCATTTAATAGCTTTGATGCGATTATATCTGAGAGTAGATATGTAATGTTGGGTTTTAGTAAACTGGACAGTAACTGGACTTGATGCATCATGACAGCACTCCTGTGTGATACTAATTTTAAGGGCTCTCATCAGAACTCATCAAATTACCACAGAAAGCAGAAATAGATATAGCCTACAAAATACAGTGATAATCTTTGTTATTCCAAAAATAGCAATCAACAATTCAGAAAATGAGACGACGGTTACAAGAGAGACATGCAACTGCAAATGCAAGTGCTCCCAACTGGACTGCTGCATCTCCAACTCCCTGAATGCAGCGTCTCTGCACTCAGACCTATTGTCCTTTCAGTCAATTAGTCAAGCAGCCCATTGACAGTATGAACGCTTTGCTTAAAAAACATTCAAACAGTAATGAACAGGAAATAATTCATCTTCAGAAATGTTGAGGCATTAGTCATGGAAACATAAAAATTACTGCAAAAATCACATCATGGAAATGCTACTTCTAGTGAGTGTAATACAACACTGATGATTTATAAGACTCAGAAAAATCTCCTTATGTCATTAGCAGATTCCACAAACAGTGACTCCTGTCATGGCAGGTGAGTGGCAGCTGAGCCTGCCACTGGAATTGCCACTGCTAACTGCTGCTACCATTTCCATGGGAAAAGCAGCGGTCAAGGCACTTGTCATACAGAAGTGGGCATGGTTTCATCCAAACTGGGTTTGAAAAAGGATAGAAGCTGCCAGGAAGTAGTATACATTAGAACAAGAAACAATACTGAACTGTCTCCAGAAACTTCGGTTGTGTCCAATGACAAACAAATATTCCGTGTTTGTGTTTGTTTCAATAATTTGAAATGTTGATGTGTTTTCTGAAATGTCGTGGTTTTTGACCCTCACCGTTGGTCTGGAGCCGTGCTCCTAGGGAGCGTGGACCCAGGACAGGGCAGGACAGCTGGTTTAAGCCAGAGTTTTCCTTTCTCACTAATTTATCTTCAGTAGCTCAATATCCTAGGACATGGACAGATGCTGCAGCCACTGCCTGGCGTAGATTTACCTCAATCTGTTGAACCTTCACTCCTGTTGAACTGGGGAAACACAGCACAAGTGGATGGTTTGGCCTCTGATGGCCACGGAGTGTCTCCTTCTGTACTCAGGAATGTGAGGGATGCAAAAAAAAGAGCCTGCACAGTCTAGCTGGAGTTCCTCAACACTGGATGATGGCAAGCCTACCACCTCTGCTTGTCCATCACATCATTCAAAGGTGAGGGACCAGGCTGATAGAGTTCCTGGAGCAGTAAGCAGAGGGGGAGGAGGAGATATGGTCTCAGCACACTGCATGACACAAAGGAGTTTAGAGAACTTGTAAGAAAAAGTTCATACACTCCACACTGTGAGAATCCGCTGCCTTTTGTGTAATGTCAGAAACAGCAACATAAAAATAACAATACTCGTGTTCATTCAGTTACCACTGATTTTAGGAATCATTACCATGAATAATTTAGGCTATTGTTGGCACACAAGATCTGCAAATTCCCACATGTTCCAAGCATTTGAAATGATTCAGGTAAAATTTAAGTTTATTGGAAAGTTTTAGGTGGCTTACTTTTCTTGCCCTACAGAGCATGGGCAATGTTTTGTTTTGTTTTGTCTTCAATAGAAGTGTGTAAAGTTAGCATGAACCATAGTCAGAATGGCAAAGGTGATAATAAGATGTGGTACACCCGAGACACATGAAGTAGCTAAGTGTGAATGGAGCACACAGTTCCTTTTGTCAAATATTAACCCAGAGTTTTTTTCTGTAGCGCATTGCTATGAAGCTACAATTGATTAAGCACACATGTAGTGGCAATATTAAAGTCTGTTAGGGCTCTCTGCAAAAAATTGTTAGGGGGCCCGTCCACCCAGCGCTGATCACCATAATGTTGAAAATAATCTGAAACCAATGAAACATTTGTGAAATCTAAGCATTCTTTATTTTTAATGTTCACATTAGCAGAATTTTCAAAATCTAAACTTAAAGACCATTAAAAACATTGTGATTTTCAAAATATACAGAACAATGAAACCAGAATAAAACCTAAATAAATAAATAACTTCAACATTCTCACAGTGTAAATAACCAACATTATAAGGTCAGTGCTCACTGAGACATAAAGTATTGATTTGAAGGTGAAAAAAAAACCTTGAAAGGGAGCAGCATCAGCATCACAGGCATGACTGACAGAGGAGGACAGTACTAAGAGAGGGATGCTGTCCTCCTGTGCCCACACTTCACTCGGTTAAGCATGACTTAACAGTGGATTGTTTAAGATATTTAGTTCAACATTATGGGTCTAACAGCTCTGCCTGTCACACTTCACTTAGCGGAGTTGCTAGCTGAAATGATCCAAGTGTTCCCCCAATTAGCTGAGGCTAGACTAAATAACAGTGTTGATTTATTTACTGTTATACTTAGTCGTCATTATCTGCTCCACTTACCACCATCCTGTGTTCACTTTTCCACATCCTTTTTTGTCTTCCTTTTTCTGTCTATTAAATTTTCAGACCGATAACTCGTCCTTATTTTCCTTCATTGACTTTCACTTCAGACTAAAAATGTTATGTAAATCATTCATCGTTGACGGGAATTACATGGTGCCTCTTTTGGGAGGTTTCCTACAGCAATGTCATCGCAAATCATCCATCGGTTGTTTATGGTTAAAGGGGTTATGGTTATTGCAGTTGCCACATTTTTGAAACATTGCTGCAGAGTAAATTTTGTCTGGCCCCCTAACAGCCTGGGGCCCCAAGCAGTTGCCTGCCTTTCTTGTTCACAAGCTGCCCATCTGCACAGATGCAGTGAACAGTTGTGTGCAGTGTGTCCCAACACAGCCATGGAGCCATACTCCTTCAGAGCTGCACCAGGCCTCTTGGAGGTCTGCTCTTCTGGGACAACTGAACCTTCCAGACACAGGTATAATTAACCTAAAATCACTTGTCATACATTCAATGACTGATTTAGGGGAGGGAAAATATGTAAATATATGTTTGTTTTCATCAAATAATATTGTCTATTTTACCCCAGTTTGGGAATCCCTATGTTATAGAATACATTAAGGTATTTTTTTCTTTAGATCACCTAGTGGGCATCTGTGGTACTGCACTGGAGTGGTTTAAATCTTATCTGGCTGACAGGAGTATGAGTGTAAGCCTTGGAAATTCGGAGTCCAGCTCTGCTCCACTGCTGTATGGGGTTCCACAGGAGTCGATTTTAGGGCCCCTGCTTTTCTCTCTGTACTTACTCCCTCTGGGCTCCATCCTCAGAAAGCATGGCATCTCGTTTCATTGTTATGCTGATGACAGTCAGATATATGTGCCATTGAAAAAGAAAAATGCCTTCTCCCTCACACCACATTCTGTCATGTCTTGAAGACATCAAAGCCTGGATGGCCTTGAACTTCTTAAATTTCAATGAGAAAAAAACGGAAGTGATGGTGTTTGGCCCCAGTGGCCCTTGTGAACCCCACCTGTTGACTTGGGCCCTTTGGCAGGCTATGTTAAGCCAACAGTTTCAAACCTTGGTTTTAAGATGGACAGTGATTTTAGATTGGATCGGCAAATTAGTGCTGTAGTGAAGTCCAGCTCTTTCCAGATTAGGCAACTGGCAAAAGTGAAGCCTTTTCTTGCACAACAGCACTTTGAAACAGTAATCCATGCCTTTATCACATCTCGGCTGGATTACTGTAATGCACTTTATTTTGGAGTCAGCCAGTCCTCCCTCGCACGCCTCCAGCTGGTGCAAAACGCAGCTGCTCGCCTCTTAACTGGGGTGCGTAAGAGGGAGCACATCACTCCCATCCTGGCCTCACTCCACTGGCTGCCTGTGCACTTTAGGGTCCATTTTAAGATTCTTTTATTTGTTTTTAAATCCTTACATGGTCTCGCCCCGCCCTACCTCTCTGAGCTCCTTCACCCCTATGCTCCTGCTCGGTGCCTCAGGTCAGCTGATCTACTGCTCCTGGAGGTACCGAGATCAAAAAGAAAGCTCAGAGGGGACAGAGCCTTCTCTGTGGCAGCCCCTAAATTATGGAATGAGCTACCGTTGCTCATTAGACAAGCCCCATCATTGTCCACTTTTAAAACTCATCTTAAAACCCACTTTTATTCCTTGGCTTTCAACCCCACATGAGACTCTGCCTCGTTTTAGTGTTTTATGGGTTGCTTTTATTTATTGTTTTATTGTTTTTGATTGTTTTAAAAACAATAAAACATTCATTTTAGTGTTTATTTCTGTTTTATTTTACTTATTTTATTGTTTTTATTGTTTTGTCTATTTATGTACAGCACTTTGTTTCAGCTGTGGCTGTTTTTAAAGTGCTATATAAATAAAGTTGAGTTGAGTTGAGTTAAGTAGATTAATTAATTAAACTCACTGTGAGTTAAAGGGGAGTGAATGCTTTTTATAGACACTACACATATTGTACATTTTACAACATATGAAAGAGTGTTTGTCTCAGTATGTACTGTATGTGTGTGTATGTGTCTACTAATGAAAATAAGATCCCTGTCTTGTCTGTGCTGCAACAGACAATCCAGCAGCAGTTGCAGTGCTGTTAATGGATCTCTTGTGCAGTGCTGCAGTGCAGACATGCTCACAATTTAGTTTGTGTGCTAATTACTGTGACACAGGCGTGATTGGATAATGTAATTCTTGAATAATTCCTGTAGCCCTGACAAAAGCTCTTGATGCTCATCAGGCCACATGTAGTATGAATGCACATGCACATGTGTGTGTTTGGGAATGTGTGCATGTACTGGTGTGGGTGAGTGTATGGGCAGGAAAATGTGTCTGTGTGTGTGTGTGTCTACCTTTTTCCCTGCTATGCATAATGGAATTAGGCTGCAAAAATAGCACTGTGTTATTATAGTGTATTTGTGTGTCTTCATGTGTCTTGACTCTCTCTTTCTTTGTGTGTGTGCGTGTGTGTGTGTGTGTGTGTGTGTGTGTGTGTGTGTGTGTGTTCCTACCTGGCTGTGAGAGTGTGAATTAGGATCTCAATATAGTTCAGGCTCATTAAAAGTTTCCGCTGTTGCTGGCAGACTGCTGTTTTTCCCATCCAGTTATCAGTCAGGCATGGAGAGTTGTGTCTGCAAGGAAAAGTATGATAATACTCTGATTATGATGATGATGATCATCAGTGTCCTCAGCACTAATAGCCCCAATGGTTTTCACTATATCAGCTGCGATTCCTGATGATTGCATCTAACGAGCTGAGCATGATGGTGTTAACCTTTTTTGTCCTTTAGATACCTGAAAATATAAATATTCTCTTTCCTGAGCATGTATTACAAGAAACACCTCAGATTACTGAAGGAAGGCAAAATAATGAGAGACTTATCGCAGTCCAGTAGGAATACAGTACAGTTGCCGTGGTAATAATGCTCTTGCTCAGGTGAAACAAATCTTGATTGCAATCTAAATTGCAACTGTTATTGTGCTTTCATAGTGCAGTTACTGAAACACTCTGGCAGCAGGCAGGGATAAAGCAGCCAGACTGGAGCAAGGAGGAGAAACTTCAGTTGTTAGAAGAAGATGTCAAAAGAAACACTGGCTGCAAAGTCAATATGATCCAGAAGTTTCTTCATCTGGAGGCTTTAATTCTATCAAATGCCTATTGTTGTTATACAGGTCAACATACTGCACTGCCTCTGGTGATAGTCATGTCCAAAGGCAGTATGTGGGCAGATGGTCAGTTGTAGAAGTTGAAGTAGAAGTTGTATGGAAAAAGATGAACATCTGAGCCTCCAGCACAGAGCACCGAGAGGTTAAAGACAAAAGACAATTGAGATACAATGCATATTCAGTGAAGAAGCTTTTCATAATTAATACAGTAATACTTTAACTTGTATTCATTTTACTGCGGGACAAGCTGAAAATACAACATTGACATATTAGGTCTTTCTCGACCCCTTTGATGCTGAGATTTGATTAGTAACAGATAAATGTTTTAATTTATTGATTTTAATGTGTGGCTTGAGAATGTGAGAGAGAATTTTAAGCAGGCATTATTTTGACAAATCCACCAAATCAGAATGATTAATATTTTACCTCAAAAATGTCAAATTAACCTTCTCTGCTGTTTGATGGCTATGATGATTATCTTGACAGTTCGTATTGTCCATCTATCTTAGCTAACAACTTTGTTAGATATTTGTTACTAAAAAGAAAGAGACTATTAAGGGTCTTCTTTAACTTCCTAAATGCTGTCTTCATTCTCAACAAATTCCACCAACATCAAAAACTGTAGGGGAAAACAAGCAGCCAATTACTGTTCTTGAAGTCTCCATGTGACATCTTCATCAACATCCTATGAGACTATTTGTTTGCAGGGGAAAACACAGGCAGCCAATCACAGAGGTGTTCGAGGTGTACGTACATGAGACACAGACGTTTTTGTAGGCTATGTAGGTATTAAGATTTATATGCAAAAAGAGCTCCATACATCAGGATCCTTTGTGATGGCTTTCAAGCCCCCTCAGCCCCTCAGCCATGTGAACAGTAGACACTTTAGCTTCACATATGAAGATTAAAATTTTATTAAAAAGATCATCATTCAGAATTCCAAGCCATCTCCGCATGATGTTGTTAATTTAGGGCCCAGATGAGTGAGAGGAGAAGCGTTCTTGTTCTGCCAAGCCAAGTGAAGTGTATGGTGTAAAGGGAGGAAAGAGGTAAGGATGCAAGCAATAAGTGAGAAAAGAAAGAAAATAGGCTGGAGGGAAGACAGAGAGAATGGGGGAGGTGAGGTGAGAGTGAGTGTGGGACACTGTAGATGATCAGAGCTGGCCTCCCACTGGGGCTGTTAACCAGACGACAACAGAGGCAGCCAATTATAGAGAAATCACACACTTAGCATCACAGCCATGCCTTGCTGCAGGAACAGGGTGAGGGTGGGGGTGTAGTCTAACTTTGTCTTCTGCTTTGGGCCCATCTCATGCTCATGAATGATTCATCAATCCTCACCAATCATTTCCATTTCGATTCATCCTCAGCCCCACTCTCAGCCAAAAATACCCTAATATTATTTTACTTCACTTTACAGAGTCATGCTGAGTCGCTGTAGTAATGTTTTCAATGACATTTGGAGGCTATTTAAATCAATCTTATCTTCAACCAGGCGTCAGTATGGCGCCACAGACCAGACTTGGAGCTGCCATCAGTTTAAATGCTTTGCCATAAAGTATCAGGCTTCACTAAATCTTTTAGACATTATTAATTACCTGCTTACTAATGCAATCACTAACATGAGATTGAATTAGTCCAACAGAGCATAATCTCATTACTCTCAGACACTGTTACAATTATAATACCAAATATAGCCACAAGTCAGTTGTAAGGGTCTGAGCGTAATACATTACTCTGACTAAATATGGTTTAAGAAGACAAAGAAAATGAGATGTATAACTTATTTTCTGATTTACTTTTACACTTGTAAAACAATTCTACTGCCTTCTGTTGCTGTGGGTCAGGAAGTAGAGTTAGTCATCCACCAATCAGAAGGTCGGTGGTTTGCTCCTCAGCTTCTCCAGTCCACATGTTGAAGCGTCCTCAGGCAAGATGCTACTGATGCTGTGTCATCGGTGTGTGAGCGGATGAATGCGGCATGTGTTGTAAAGTGCTTTGAGTAGTCAAAGCGCTATATAAATGCAGGGCACTTAAATACAGTATATGTTATGTTTAGAATTTTTCTTTCTTCGAATAGGACCCAAGGGGCAGAAACAAGGCACAGAACAAAGGGAGCCATTTAAACCAAAACAGTTTATTAACAACAAAAATCCTCTATACAATAGTTTAAATAACAACAAACAAAAATACACACACACACACAAATCTAGTAACAAGCAAATAACTAGACAAACAAGCTAGGGATAAACAAACCAACTGGAGTAAACGTACACTGCGTTGTTTAACAGTATTGGGTTAAACACTTATGGTAATACAATGCAAGTGAGCAGTATTGAATGGTGAATGTAATGTAAGATTCTCTCTGGAATATTAGAGTATGCAGTTTTGTGAGTGCGTTTTTTCTTTTCAGTGGATAAAATGTAAATACAGTAGAATTTCAGAATAACGGGTATAACTTATCATCAAAACACTGTCCAAACATGGCAACTCCAGTGGTGTTGGAAGCTGAGCAGGTGCTAAACATTTTGTCCTAAAAACAGATACATAACTAAGTGTAAACAACCATAGATAATAATTTTGGTAAGATAAGCTGCAAGATTGGTCTCTTTTCTTTTTCATTGTGGATTTTAAATAACACTCTACCACATCAAAAATGAATATTATTTACATTTAAAAAATTCAGAAACATACTCTGTAAAAATACAAGTTGTTAACATTGAAATCACCCCACAACAAACACTGTTAAATATGTATGTTATTGCTAAGGCTTCTCACAGAATCAGACTACACAAATCTAACCCAATTTTTAGATGTTTTTGTTTTGGCTGGCGAATATACCAACATCGTGGCCGATCGTGAATGACAATCGGGCGTCTATACCCGTGTAGTGTGACATGCTAAACAACCTGTCGTGCAGCATCTGAGATGTCCCACGACACATGGATGAACAGTCTAGCATGTAAGAATTTTTTCGTCTTGACACACCTTGTGTGACATCTTTTACATTGTGTTCCTTAGCACTGACCAATCACTTGCTTTCTCCAGAGTGCAGTCAATTGCTACACAAGACAGACAGCATCACACACAACACTTCTGTTGCCATGACTAACAGTTGCTTCACCTGCCTCCCTGATGACATCTGAATTTGCATGTGATCGTGAATTAAGACTTCTCATGATTGGTCAAGGTCATATGTGTAGCCTGCTCTTCGCTGCTCTTCGCCCAACCAAGAATTAATGGCACTGTGATTGTTAGATCTGACATGGTGATCATCGTCAAAGACAAAAACATTGTGTAGTCTGATCCGAGCATAAGTATTCTGCATTCAAAAGATAACATAAGTTAAAAGAAGATAACGTTATTGATCCCACACAGGGGAAATTAAAGAAAAATGAAAAATAGTGAATGTCAGAGCAAATGAAGCAGAACAGATGTCAGTGTAGTCTGAGCCAGCCAAAAGAACTAAAATCAGACTGCACTGAAGTGACACAGCTTTGTTTGTAGAGGTGAGACTAGCTGTCCCACGGTGAATGCCTCATCAGCAGAAAACTGTGAAATGTGACAATGGTGCCAAGTAAGCTCAAGGGACATCTCAAGACAAAATGAAGTTAAAGATATCAAAGGTAGCACAGAATAGACAAGGGTCACAACATTTAATGCAGTGTTCTCTCAGGTAAATGATCTTACAGGAGAAGGAACATTTCAGTTACATTAGAAAACATAAGCTGTATGTTGTAGCTAGCATCATGGAACAATCACTTTCACATACAGTACATAGAGACTAGTATAATTACTTATATGTTAAACATCAATTAATTTGGTTAGTCAAAGTCAACTTAATTATCAATTCGGCCACATGTACAGGACATAGAGGTTTGAAATGAATGCTAAGAATTGAAATATTTGCAAAATAAGTTGAGGGTCAGTTGCACAATGAAGCAAAGGTCAAGAGTGCAAGAGTGCAAATAGTAATGAAGAAATGTACAGGCAATTTGTCATTCACAGGATTAGTAATTAACAGCAGTTTTTAGTGTTGTATGTTTTTAATGTTTGTATGAAAAAAAAAGTTCTTATGGCTGGTGCTGCTGTATGTGTAGGGGGTGGGATGGGTTAAATTACAGTTCAGACTTCTTGGAGGCAGAGGGGAAGGAGGTCAGTATCCTGACAGCCTTATGTAAAAAACTGTTTCACAGTCTGGTGGAGCAGCCTCAGAGGCTCCAGTATCTTCTCCCAGATGGCCAGAGACTGAGGAGGCTGTGTGAGGGATGGGTGGGGTCACTCGCAGTGCTGGTGGCTTTGTAGGATAGGCGGGTGTTATAAATGTGCAGGAGGGCAGGGAGTGAGGCACGGGTGATCTTCACAATGCACTGAAGGGTCTTGTGGTAGGGTGAAGAGCAGGTGATTGAGAACATTGCAAAAGTGGGGTGTTCAGGCCCAGCAGGTCCAGTTTTCATATAAGCTGCTGAAGGATGAAGGTATTGACTGCTGAACTCATATCTATGATCAGCATTCATTAGAGCCTTTTATGTCCATATGGGTGAAGGCTAAGTGGAGGTTACACTGCAGAAATCTAAATAAGATGAAATATCAAAGCAAGTAATTTTCTGAATGCCAAGATATTTCTTCTTACTGGACAGTATTTGTATTAGAGCATTTCACTTGCTTCAAGCATTTTGTTCCTTAATTATCTGAATAGGGTATTTTAAGTTGTTACTCAGAATTTATTACTGGTTCTGAGTAAATTCATGCTGAAAATGAGAACGACCATAATCCTAAAGGTGTTATATTAACACTGATAAGTGCAAAACTGCTTTGTAAAAATCAGACTCAAGCATCTTATTCTTCATCTCTAAACACATTAAAAACAGAAAATGACCAAATGGAATTCATTGTTTTATTGTCAGTCTTACAGCAACTATCTATCTATGATTAAATACAGTACAGGGCAATGACAGTACTTAAGTCAAACTGTTGCTTTAAGAACAAACTTTCTGTTCAGCCTGTGTTATCCAAATTAAAGAGAGTGAGCACTGTGCTTACATCTCAATTGAAAAAAAAAAAAAAAAAAAAAATGTTGCCATTACGCTCACCATGCCAACACCATTTATGTAGGAATACATCAGAAACGCCATTATGATGATTCTTTAAGACCTAAATGGCTGTTATCACATGTTTTCTAATAAACATTTAAAACAACCTCAAAAAAAGAGCCTGTATTATACAAAGACTCAGGTGATTTACTGTATTTTGTTAGTGCACAAACACCAAACCAAAACATCTGGAATCCAAACAGCTAACATTTTCCTCTGCCACTAAAATACCCTGTGTCAGGACCCTAGTCCTTAATTTGACCCTGCTAGGTCTAATTTCAAGATTGCTTTAGAGTCCTTTCATATCTGTAGAACACACTAGTCATCTTAACTGCTGTGCAATGCCATTACATCTTCAAGATGGTGCTTTATGTGTACAAAAGTTTGGTTCTTGCTGTTGTTGTTGATAAAATCAACCAGATTTTCAGCATCCACTACCTCATTGGTCTGTGCAAGGTGTGGGACCTCAACTTGAAAAGCCATGACATTTCTATCAAAGCATATAGTTTGAAATGGTTGATATTCCAAACAATATATCCGGCTTTTGGGTGAAATTTCAGGATGAATCTAAAATGCACTATAACCTTTACAGGTGAACTTAATTTGACCTTCTTTAAACTTTTGAGTGCAGATGTCCAACTGTTCAATGCTTCAGTACATTTTGCACAACTTGTTGTTCTCTAAGGAGCTGAACGGCAAAATTCACAACAGGTGTTTGATCCATGAATTGACCGATGAATTTCCTGGTTCAATTAGAATTGGTATTTAAACAGTCCTCTTCATCATGCTGTTCACATTTTGACATCATGAGACCAAGACGACACCTAACAATTGATCAACAGTACCTCGCCATTGTGAGGCTTCAAAGAGGATATTCTCAGAGGGAAGTGGCCACTGAGCTTAAAGTGTCACAGAGTGTCATCAGCAGGTTGCAACAGAGATACAGAGATACTGGAAGACTCACAGAAAGCCATAGAAGTGGACATCCTTTGACCACATCCCACACTGATGGCCGCTTCAGTGTGAACAGTGCCCTGCGGAACCAGATGATGGATGCCACTCAACTCCAGGCACATTTACGGGAGGTAAGAGGCACCCAAGTGTCACATCAGACCATTCAAAACTGTTTAAAACAGCATGAACGACCTGCAAGGGTACCTGACCACACCACCAGGCATAGGTGTCAACGTCTTGCATGGGCCAGGGAGCATTTACGCTGGATGAGGGACCAGTGGGCCTCAGTGCTGTTCTCTGATGAAAGTTGATTCATGTTGAGCAGAAATGATGGCTGACAACAATATTGGAGACGTCAAGGAGAGCGCTATGCATCAGCCACTGTTGTCACCAGACGAGCCTTTGGTGGTGGTGGTGTTACAGTGTGGGCAGGTGTGTCTAGTCAATACAGAACTATCCTGCACTTTGTGAATACAATTTGTGAACAGTGCCAAGCCCATACCACCTGAATAGCATCATTAATCCAGTCATTGTGCCCCTGCATGAACAAGACAGGCCTAATTTCATCTTCATAGATGCTCCAGCTCATCAAGTTCGCATCATTAGAGAATGGCTGCTGGAGACTGGGGTATCTCTAGTGGAGTGGCCTGCGCCTTCTTCTGACCTGAAACCCATAGAAAACCTATGGGATCAGCTGGGATGCTGTGTAGAGGCTCGTAACTCTGCACCCCAGAACCTCAATGACCTGAGGGCCGCCTTTCAAGAGGAGTGGGATGCCATGCCTCAGCAGACAATAAGTCGGCTTATGAACAGCATGAGACATTGCTGTCAAGCTGTAATTGATGTCTAAGGGCACATGACAAGTTATTGAGACATTGACATTTTTTATTGTGGTATACCCACCACTGTTGTTGGCTTATGTTTCAATAAATTGTTTGAGATGAGGAAATCACCTTTGCATGCTTCTACTTAAATGCCCTACTTTCATGATATAATATCACTGTAGCATGAACTTTTTACATTTTCCATAAATTTTACCCAAAAGCCAAATATCCCTAACTTTTTGTGAGTAGTGTATGTATTTGACCAGTCCAAATTCTGGCATATTACCATACAGTACTGTGGCAAGGATCATGGACTCAGTTATGTATTTATTACCATTTATCACAAGCCATTTGACCGATACAGCATGGTTTACTCCAATAAAACCCAGGAAGTCTCTCAATTTTCCATGTAAATATTGTAGATCTTTGATCTTAGATATAGGTCCCATCTCCTTTTCATTTGAAAAAATTGGCTGCATGGAACGGTCAACATTTTGGCAGCTTTCATATATCCGATTCTGATTAATCAAAGATTTGGATACATAAGCCCATTATTTAAACAAACAATGTTTAGACTCAAATGCACATGCACATATGTCTGACCATTGGACCTAATGGTTCTATCTTTGATGACAAATGTATCATATAATGCTGTTTGGGTGTAACACTGTGGTCTGAAAAAAGCTCCTTTCAAAGCATCAAATGATTTTTAGTAATTTTAACCTAGACACAGCTGCAATAGAAAAAACAGGTGCAAACACTATTTGCACAATCTCTATTAACTTTATTACCAGTTGAACTTATGTGTTGTCTTCTAAACTCTCCAAAACAAAGGACAATATCCTTAGCAGGTAGTGATGGGAATTCCGGCTTTTTAAAGAGAGTCGGTTCTCACGACTCGGCTCTCATTAAAGAGCTCGGTCTTTCGGCTCCCCAGTGGTTCCTCAGTTTTTTTGTTGCTTAAATTAATTTATTACCAAAATAATGTAAAATTATGTGTAAAATTAATTACTAATGTACAAAACATACTTTATAGCAAATTTTACTGCCTTTTCCTGTGCGCACGTGCGCGCCCGGTGCGCTGTGTCTGTAACCCCCCCGCTCAGTGCGTACACACAGAAGCCACCACACGTCATGTAGTTGACGAATCACGTGTGGCTTGAACGTAAAAAAGTCGAGAAAAAAAAACAAAAAAACCCCAAAGCGGCTCCCGCTCCAGCTCCCAGGCAAGAGCCGGTTCCGATCAGTCACTTCAAAGAGCCGGCTCTGAGAGCCGTTTCGTTTGCGACCGACACATCACTATTAGCAGGACAAGCATTTGCCCAGATGATTGTTTTATTTTACCATCACTTGACATTAGTGTACTAAGAGAAATCAGGGATAGCCAATCTCTAACATCTTGTGGGGAATAAGGAAAACCAAGAATAGCAGAATTCACTAAGTCCAGATTTATCTGTCCTGACTGAACAAGATAATTCAAAATACATTTGATTTCCAACAGAGCTATGCCCTCCAGAACTACATGCATAATGTCTTGTGGGGTTTGCTGAATAATATCAAAGGATGCAAATTCAACTAACTTGCTTCTTCGATTGATCCCATATGTTGTTCTCAGGCTGTTGTGAAGCAAGTCTGTATTTGCCTTTTCTATTTCATCACACTGTCTGAAGTGCTTCTCTAGTGTCCTTTTAGTATATGCATCCTCATTGAGTTGTGACTGCATGTCCTCAAGATAAGATTTAATACTTTATACTTTATATACTTCATAGTTAATTAATCACCACACAACATGCATGTGAACACAACAACACACACAACATGCACGTCATGCTTTTTGGTAAAATTATTCCTTGTTTGACCCATCCTGGTAAGTCCTTCCTCCGCGGCAGACCAGGAGCAGTGGGCTGCCAGCCGACAGCGGCGCCCAGGACCCGGTTCCTTGTTGTCACCATTCGGTTGGGTGGTGATCTTCTTGCATGTTTTTAGTGGGGTTTTTTTTATGGAGGATACCCCAGGTAAACATGGGGAGAACATGCAAACTCCACACAGAATGGCCTCGAGACAAAGGGCAGAAGGCACTGAAGGCATGGTGGAGGACACGCCCCACAGCGCCCCGGGCGGGAATCATACCAGGGACCGTCTAGCTGTGAGGCGACAGTGTCACCTGCTAATTCATGCTGTGCCAGGGTGTCGCCACAGAGAGAGACTAAAGCACCATATATTGTTTTCTCTTCGTTAATAGTTTGCATTTTAACACTACTGGACAATGCATCCATGTATTCCTTGATTCTATTCAATATTACATGTACACCAGATAGGCAGAGGTCTGATCTAGCCATCACAAGTAGCCTAATTGCAGCCATCTTAGACCTGAATTTTGGATTTATATTTCCCAGAGTGTAGTACATCATTAACAACTTGTTTTTTGATGCAAAGGATCCTAGGTGATTATAGATTTCTATTTCATCTGTATACAAAACAATCTGTAGTGCATTTGTTTTGTCTGAAAATAAGGAAGGTGATTTTAGAAGAGCACCATCAATAATTAAAAATAAAATAATAACAAATCATAATATGATGATATATAATATGATTCACATAATATGTGAATCTTTCATGGGAAGTAATTAATAAGATACATCTGATTCCATATGGGAACTAAGCAGAGTTAGAAACCATTAGAGGGAAAGGGGTAAACTACTTTTGGCAAATGACAAACAGTGACCTGGCAAAACTTTGGTCTAGTGGTAACCAGGATAATACTTCTTAGGCCTAAAGTTAGATAATGTAAGATTTATAGTGTGTTTGACCACAGTGTGTTTTGGATTCAAACTCAAGATATGTTTTGGTCATATTTGGGAAATATTTCTCTTTTAAAGTTTGGTGCTTTTGACATGAGGTAAGGAAGTTTAACTCTGTCTGCAGCTGTCTTCTCAAACCTTGAGCATAGCATCTAAATTAGAATGTAGATTTTAATGTTGTTAGGTAATGGATGAACTCCAGTTGATTTTCAATCAAGGGAACTCCCACTTCATACCTGAACTAAAGATGCGGTGGGGGACCTTTTTACGATAAGAGACGAAGAAAAGGTGAGTGGATGGTTTCTACTTGTGTGGTTCCCACCTCTAGGCTGTGTAAGGCAGAGATGGGGACTCAAGTTTGCGACTCGGACTCGAGTCGCACTTAAGTCGCACACAGAGAGACTTCAGACTTGACTTGGACTCCTACTCAAAAGACTTCAGACTCGACTCGGACACGTGTTTTGGGACTCGTGAACAATCATTATGTTTTCCTTTTTCCTTTCTTTTCTTTCTTTTTTTTGGCGTATTAACATTGGGGAAACTCTGAAACGTCTGACGGGCTTAATGTCATTCCCTCCTTAACCATATTATGCATCGGGTGCGCAGTTCGCGGCCCCACGCATTACTACCTCAGATGACACTATGGCGACCGACACACCCGCAGCTGCTGCTGTACCCTGTGTAATTACGTTTGGTTAAAAAAACTTCAAACAAGACTTCACCAACAAAAGAAGCGCTGACTGCAAAGTCTGCGGTACCAAGATTAAGGATGCTGGATCAACCACATCAAATTTTATCAGCCACCTGAAAACTCACCTGGATAAGTCACATTAGCGCATATGGACGTTAGCAAACATGTTTAGCTCAGCATTAGCTGTGTTTAACTTAGCTTGCTACCAGCTTTGTAACTGAATATTTGAATAGATGAGTGAATGTAAGTTTGCTTGTCACACTTATTTGCATGGAGCGGCGTTAACATGACGTTTATTGGGTAACGTTATTTATCTACGTTCCTACAATGCCTACAATGCTTTTGACTGGGTGAGGTGTAACATTTTCTATGTTTTTGTTCTTATTATGGTCCGACTGAGCCTGCACAATAGGGGGCAAGATATAACGTAACTGTATGTTCATGTTGGAAGAATACAGTTTCCTTTAAACAAAATCATTCATTGTGTGTTTTCTTCATATTGCATTGCAGTACCCTGTTTAAAGTGATCATATAACAAACAACTAATCAGTACTGATACTTTATGCTAATAGATAAAGGAGAGATAATAATACAGTAGATGCTTTGAATTTCTTAGATATAGCTGTGCAGTATTCTTAGGAGACCGAATAGCAGCAGATGACAGAAGGCTCATTAAAACAAGAAGAGACATGAGAGATTTATTTTTTAGAGACTTGAGACTTGACTTGGACTCTTGACCAAAGAATTCAGACTTGACCAAGTCTCACCCCACAAAGACTTAAGACTTGACTTGGACTCGTGACCAAAGACTTGAGACTTGACTTGGACTTGCAAAAAAAGACTTGTGAACATCTCTGATGTAAGGGCTATTTGATCAAGAAAGAGAGCGATGGAGTGCTGCATCAGATGACCTGGCCTCCACAATCACCTGACCTAAACCCAGTTTAGATGGCTTGGGATGAGTTGGACCGCAGAGTGAAGGCAAAGCAGCCAACAAGTGCTCAGCACCTCTGGGAACTCCTTCAAGGCTGTTGGAAAGCCGTTCCAGGTGACTACCTCATAAAGCTGACTGAGAGAATGCCAAGAGTGTGCAAAGCTGTCATCAAAGCAAATGGTGGCTACTTTGAAGAATCTAAAATATAAAACGTATTCTGGTTTGACACTTTTTTATCTACTACATAATTCATATGTGTTGCTTCATAGTTTGGATGTCTTCAGTATTAATGGTAATTGGTAAATGCATTGTATTCGTGTAGCGTTTTTCTAGTCTGACCATTCAAAGCGGTTTTACAAAAAAAAGTATGGCTTCATATGGTAACTAAGCCACCTGCTCATTATGAGCGGTATCCATTCACACACCGATGGCACAGCATCAGGGGCATTTTTTGGGGTTCAGTATCTTGCCCAAGGATAGTTCGGCATGTGGACTGCCGACACCAGGGATCGAAATACCGACCTTCCGATAGGTAGACAACCGCTCTGCCTCCTGAGCCACAGCTGCCCTACAATGAAGAATCTA
The DNA here is from genome assembly GCF_051107435.1 of Chaetodon auriga. Taxonomy (NCBI): domain Eukaryota; kingdom Metazoa; phylum Chordata; class Actinopteri; order Chaetodontiformes; family Chaetodontidae; genus Chaetodon; species Chaetodon auriga. The sequence continues at coordinate 3,470,519 of NC_135076.1, read as the reverse complement.
CAATGAATAAAATTAAAAAAAAAAAGGAAAAACCATTGAATGAGAAGGTATGTCCAAACTTTTGACTGGTACTGTATGTGTGTTGACTGCTTTATTTTCAGATGTTACACATAGCTGTATATTATCCCATTAAGATAAACTGTTCAAAAAAAAAAAAGAGAGAAAAGGCGTGTTTGCTGTCATTCCAAAGTACAAATTTTGCATCGTTATCTTTGGATACAGCCAATTAATTTTAATCTTGAATATGTGGCCCTCATATTCGGGTTCTGCTCAAGGACAATAAAAAGTGTAAAGAAATTGATTGAGATTCATATCTTTTTTTCTCTGTAAGTTCCAGGGTATTTAGCATTAATTCAAGAATATTGCAAAAACATTAGATGCTAAATTCAAACAAAATTCCGTACATATTGAGAAAATTATTCTTAAATATGTTCTTTGTATCAATAAAAATCTACTTGTTTTTACTCTAAATGCACTAGTTTTAATCCATCTGTGGATCTTTTGAGGCTAGATAGATTTACTTGTTTTGAAAAACCTTGGCAAGTCAAATTTTCCTGTTCTGTTGGCAGAAAATTTTGCTTATTTCGAATAACATATCCCTGGTTTTATTACTTTTTGTTATTTGTTTTTGCAGTGTAGAGGAGACTGTTTCATCAGTGAACCAGTTTGCACAATATGCACACTGAAAAGGGTCCAGAGTGGGAGAAAGGTTGGATTTCACATGGTGAACGATTAGTATCTCAAAGCACTTCATAATAGTGGAGGTCAGTGTGACAGGTGTGACAGGGTAGTAGTCACTGAAGCAGGATGAGGGTGAAAAGAATGTTCTGGGTCCTCAGCAGTCTGTGAAACTCAATGGCTTCTGATTAGTCTAAGCAGTGGATGGTCGTAGTGACAGTAATGTTTTCAGTGCATTTGGTGATGCAGACTCAGTAGTCACAGTCTCAGTGTTCTCTTGTATGTCAGAGTGATGGTTGTATGTCACTGCTTGCTTGAACAAGGCCCAGTCAGTGATATCAAAACAGTCCCAGAGTGCAGAGGAAGCACTCTCAGGCCACACACATATCTTTTTTGAACTGTTTTTTTGACTTTCACCTGTGGTCTGTAGACTGGCTTTAGCATAACAGTGCTGTGGTCGGAGAGGCCAAGGTGGGGGAGGAGGAAGCCTTGTACGCTCCTTCGCAGTTGGTATAAACAAGGTCCAGCATATTAATTCCCCTTGTTGATAAATCAATGTCTGGTATAGTTTTGGTAATATTGACTTTAGATCAGGATGGTTGAATCCCCACTTTTACGGCAAAAGTTAAAATAAACCTTAGCCCATTCTAGGTTGAGCACCCCCTTGCACTCCCCTGCTGCTGCACTTGCCACATCATAGAAGAGCAAGGGCTTTCTGGTAGACCACATTGCACCAATATTTAAATCAATATAGAGAATAATACAGGGAGGCAACCACTGTAGGTAAATGCAGTGGCAGAGATACAGTATGAAATACTAAAATATTCCAGTGCAGTGGAAGGTTTTTGGAAAACCTGCCCCTCTGAAATTCAGAGGATTCAACATAAATATGTGTCCCAAGTACATACTTGCTGTACAAAGTAAAATTATGGAAATTAGCTTAGCTTAGCTTGATGTACTCTGTAACAAATATGACAAATGCTCATATATTTTGTCATCTGGGCACAACAGGAGAAGCTGTTCACACGCTCCACCTCCTCATTGGTTGTCCCTGCTCCATCCTGATTCTTACCACTCCACCTCCACCTCATGCTAAGCAACAGGCATGAGATGAAGCATGCATCACTGTGGTCAGCTCCTGGAGAGCAGAAATGCACTGGCAGCTTTCTCCAGGTATGACCAGTATTTAAAAACAACATCTTGAACTCTTGAATCATACTGCATATGGTTATTATCAACGAACACAACTATTTTTAAAAAATTAGAAATACACTCCTTTCTGTATAATGTCAACAAATCCATACACTGTACTGTCTTAGGCCAAAACAAACATCTCAAAAAGAAATATTTCCAGCGTGCAGGCTGGGCAGATGAAAAGAGCACCACAGCAGAGCTTCCTCAAACTGTACAGAGCTGCAATGCATTGCATCACTGTTGATATGTCTAGGCTGGAAGATATATGGTAAATGGACTTGATGCTCAAAGGACACAAAGAATGTTGTTGCTTAAATCATTTTTTCTTGCAGAAGACAAAAAACATGTCTGTCCTTGTTTCAGTTAATGACAGTAACATGCTATACCATAGATTTTGACACTACTGCAACTGGGGGTGGCTGGCCTTGGCAGTCCACATGCCAAAGTATCCTTGGGTAAGATATTGAACCCCAAAACTGCCCCGGATGCTGTGCCGGATGCTGTGCATGTTTTGTGTGTGTGTCAATTCATATGTGCATCGTTTTGGATAAAAGCGTCTGCCAAACTGTGGGCACGATGGCACGGTACGCTAGTGTGAAACAAAGATTTCATCAACAAAAGAAATGTAAATAGTGAATTGTTATATTAATTTCTTTCAGGTGAATAGTTCATATAAAGTACTGTACACCCAATTCATACTATTCTGGATTAAAATAGATACTAGGTTTAATGCTGTTAAAGGTGCCAACACCAGATGGCACTTTAACACGTCTTTTCTCCAAGACCCTGATTTTGACAGTTTCCCAACAGGGGAAACCAAGAACGAACAAAGTATGAATACCAAATAAATGAAATTCTGAATAAGAAAACTCAATTAAATTAAACAACAAGCTCCACCATTAAGGACTTAGCAGGGAAGCCCAGGCATTCACACAAAGAGGGAAATAAAATGTAAAATCTCTAGATTTTTATGCCAATCTGTTCTAATCAGAGAAGGACCCGCATCAAGAGGTCATCATTTCATTTTTTGACAGCATTGATTTACCACAGCTTAGTAAACAAACCAACATACTTGAGTCTCCAATACCACAAGAAGAACTCTCCACTCCTTTCAATCTTATGCCCAACAACAAGGCACCAAGACCTAATGACCTCCCTGCTGAGTTCTAATAGCACTTCTGGTACATTCTAGTGCCAGTCTTCAACTGAAAATTAGCTGAAATGATTATATGATTAGTCTCTATGCCGATGACATATTACTGTTTGTACAAAACCCTCACTCATTGTAAAAGAATCAATTACGCTTATATGCCCAAATTTATGACTACTCCATGAACTGAAATAAATCTTCCATCCTTCTGTTACATAGTAACAGCTGGGATGTGGCAACCTACATATTACATATGTCTTTATACACAGATCATATCACATATTTAGGCATTAATTTTACCCCAGGCTGTCAAAGCTGTTTGGACTCAAATTCACAACAAACGACGACCTCTACCGGTGGGCGAACTTTCCACGATCCATTTTGGATAGAATAGCCACCGTTAAAATGACAGTATCTCCTAAAATATTTACAATGACCCCAACCCAACCCATCCTATCCTAGTTCAAATTTCTACATTTAATCACCTTAAATTTTACTGGGAAAAAAGGACACCAAGAAAAAAAAACAGCAACATTGCAAAAACAAAAATGGAGGAGTTGAAGTACCAGACTTGGTTGGATCCACCCCCAACTGATCAGATGACACATGGCTAGATATAGAACAAACATTTTAAGATATTCAGATTCCCTTTTCTCAGTCAGTCTATTAAATACCATCCTTGTTTCAAAACATTAACAATAGCAGCATCTCTGACAGCCTTGTGAAAATTCCACAAACTCACAAATACCACTTTTGCTATCTAATTTTATTCCCATCTCCAACAATCCTGATGTTCTAAGCAATAAGAAACTGCACATGGTCCAAGAAAGGCGTCAAACACTTCAAACACATCTTCCACAACAATTCCCCTACTTGGTCCAGAAGTATAGCATAAAATACTCCACAGAACTCACATCACTGGGCAAAGAATGTTTAAAATGGGATTTTCATCAGGAATCGGTTTAAATTGCACACAAAACAGCTCGGATAGCTATATCCATGCCACCTGGCACTGCACACCCATTAAACACTTGGAAAAGAAATCATTTCAACAATCAGATCAAGAAATACCATGCATATTTCCCACTGGAAAAATGTACTTATGGATTATATTTCTATGGAAAATTTAAACACCTCCAAACTGAACCTCACTCCATCTGGTTACGCCTCATTCATTATTTGCAAACCTGATTTCATCCCTCTTGATATGTGTAATGTACATTTTTCATTCTTATCTTTTTAAATTTTTTTCAACATCTCTCTTGCAACTTTCCTGTAGTTCTCTTTCTTTCACCCATTCGCACTACAGACTGACTGTTCAAAACACACACACACACACACGCACACACACACACACACACACACACACACCTAAACACAAATAAACACTAACACAATGCACGACATCTGAGATAACCCTGTTTTGTTATTCCCAGTGAAATTCAATTAAATGGGCCATATGTACTGTATTTACTGCGTTTACTGTTCTTGTCTTCCCTACGTTGTTTTGTAAGTGTTTTGTTTTTTTTGTCTTAATAGAAAAAAAATCTTACGATGCTGTACAACAATTCTGTTGTTCTTTTCATGTTAGACTTTTTCAAAAGAAATCTGACTTTTATGGTCCAAGAGGCTTTTTTGTTGAGCACGTTGAGCTGGACTTGTGTGTCCAATTTCAAGTCAGTTGGACCTCTGATGTGAGGAGCGTGGTCTTTCCCAAATTGATTTTTTGGGCAGCACCACAATTTGACTGACTTGGATCATATTCCTTAGCACCTGCCCATCCTTCCCAGTTATCAGGAAGATTTTTATTTTGCTAGCTCTTACCAGCTCACAGCAATTTGAGCCATTGCAGCAGAATAATTGACATGACATAAATAAAAATATAGAGTATTTGCCCTGATAGAAAATGGGAAATTACTGAACTCCAAAAACAGGTCCCAGCTCTAACTGTGTCCTCCAGAATTTTGGTCTGCATGACACCCCTGGCAGGAAGAACAGAAAAAGATGGAAATAGTGTTTTTCTGTTTCTTGTAACACTGTTAAAAGGTGCGTAACATGGGTCTGCAGCCCCTCACTTCATTTCAAGGTCTGTGGCAGGCTACTACTATTGTTGAATGTGAGAAAATAACATCTAGAGAAAATTACATACAAATTACTGTACTGATAACATAAGCAAAACATGCATCAGACTATTGTTAGCCACACAACTTAGTGGTTTGACTGCAATGAGAGAATCACTGTTTAAGCCGATGAAATGTGCTTTCACCACCAAACAGTGCTGCGGGTGTAGATTCAGTTCAGTTTATGGCTGATCGATTTTATTAGGTAGTATTGCAGTATTATGCATAGTATTATGCAGCATTATGTTTGTGATTATAACCACTAATCTGCAATGGCCTACTATAAAGCGTTATACTGAATATAGGGTAAATGCCACAGTTGTGTGTGTTTCAGCATGCCTGTATGTTCACAGCCCTGTGAGGACACATACCCCATTTTTTCATTTAATTAGCTTTATAGTTGAATTTACACATCACGGTAGCTGTTTCTTTTGACATTGTTATGATTGACTTGCTTGCTGTAACGAAGAAAAGAGATTAGCACCAAACTTAGCAATAACAAACTTTGTGATAGTAATTACAATAAGGTGTGAAAGTCAGTATTAGTGATGTATGAAAGTGCATGAATGCAGTGGCTAATGTAAGGCACATGTTGTTAATGTAAAACAAAGCCAATGAAAAGAAGTTTGGTGAGGGATGAACAGACCAACACAGAGACATCTGGAAAGAGAGCTTAAATAACTTAGGAACACTGGCCAGGTGCATTGGCACCTCAGCTCCTCGCAGGCAAGGACCTGTAAGACACATGAAACACACAGAGTGCACAGAACCAAGCGAGGGGCTCTGGGGCTGTCACAATAGCAACATGTTTTTTTGTTTGTTTGTTAGTTTGTTTTTTTACTTTTTTTGCCTCTTGTGTGTTCAACTCAATTAATTCATCTTAATTCAAGACAGATTGGTAATCTTGGTTTATTTACCACTTTTCACCAGTTAATTTACCATGAACATATTTTTCAACCTTCTCCTGTCAGAGGATTTTGTATTTTGAAATCAACTGCCTCATGTCTAATTTTCCTCACACACTGGCACTGCTTGAGCTTCACCTTCATCTCTGCCAGTGAACATGCCCTTTTGGCTCTAGAGTTTAAATTCTTTCTGTCCATATGCAAAACGCAAGTCTGACCCTAGCCCACCCCTCCCTTAGCAACAGCTGCTGTGTTGATCAAAGCATCTCAAGGCAGCATACAAATACTCTCACAGTCTTGGATTGCAGCACGCACCTGCACAAGGAGGGAAAATCAGCAAAATGTCAGAAGTGCAGTGGCAGCCCAGGCTGTCATGAAGGTTTCAGTTTGTGGAGGTTGATTCAGATTTTTGTGTATAAGGGAGGAGGCTGAAGATGATGAAGAGAAGTGGCTCTGAATAAAACATTACATTTACAGGGATAGTTTTCCTTGCATGAAGATTTCTTGCTCTCTTTCTGCAGGGAGCCATGTGTGCCGAGCAGAGCGAGGAGAGAAACACAAGCTCTAGCTTCTCGTCTTTTTAAACATTAAGGAAACTTCTGCTTTTAAAACGCTGTTTAAACATTGATAACAAGCGTCCTGAGGAAATCAATGGTTGAGTAATATTAACCTAATTCTCTCTAACAGAAACCCTCTCCTATTCCAACTGTCTTACATAAGTCAAACTCCAGGCTTCTCTCAGACATCACTGCTGCATGTTTTCAAGGCTGAATAAAAGTTTAGAGTCTGTGAAACAGAATAGAGGTGTTTGATGTGAAGGATTCGGCTGAGTCAATTGAGAGCTGCTCGTCTCTGACAGAGGTGTTGGTGTAGAGCCTTGCCCTGCTATTAATGAAGCCTGATACTGAGCCAGGATCTGCAGCTCTCAGATGACCCAGCTTAGCAACATATAGTAGCCTAAACTGTGGTCCTTGTGACCACTCGCCTGTGACAGCATGTCACCAGCTGAACTGGGAGGAATGATCATGTGGGAATACTGGGTTTGAGCTGCTGCAGATCTAGCTGTCTTTGTTCTAATGTAAAGCACTGCTTTTGTTTTCTGTTACATATGCTTCGGAGAGACGACTGTTTAAATGGGCCAGGCAAGTCTCAGTGAAAATGCAAATGTGATGCACTTGTTCAGACACACTGTAGTCTTGCTTTTGAAAAAATGTATCATGAAATCACTCAAATCAAACCAAGAACTCTATGAATTTTCCATACCTGCTTATTTGTTCATTGTCACTGGAACGTACAATCTATCTCGTGGATTGGGCAACAGGCAACAGGTCTTTTTACCAAAGGAAGAAACCAGAACATCTGGAAACAACCAAAGCAGGCACAGGGACAACATGTAAACTCAGAAAACACAGAATGAATGGCCAGCATCAGTAATAATACATCACACTCATCAAAGCAATTACTCAGGTCTGAGAACATAATGACATTGATACAGGGAAGACTGACGGGTCAAAAAACCTGCAGTCAGGCGATCAGTGGATTCACTTATGGCTTTGGTAAACATTGGCCTGCAAATTTCCACCAAGGGAACGGAGAGTCACAGTCCAAAAATGGATGAAGCTATCGTATATTATTAGCTTTGTTGCACAATCCATTTTTTTTTTTTCACTTCCCTTGTTGGAGTATAAACTGCTTAAAATAAGGAGAATGGTCTGCAGACAGCTAGTCCACAGCAGTCAATGGTACAAATACATCTTTTGAATAGACTATGAATTTATCGTCCTATTCGTGCACAAGCTAATGAGCTGTCTGACAGTTCGCCAACAGTTAGTTTGTTAGCTAAGACAAGTTTGTTAACTTTTTTCCTCCACGGTGGGAAGTAAAAGGCTCAGTACATTGAAAATAGATAAAGAATAGACAAAGAAAGCTATTGTGACTTATTACTGCCAGCCAGGGCTCCAGGAAGATCACCAGGATTTGAAGCCAATTTTGCATAGTGGCCAAATCATGTATTTACAGCTTCTGAATCTATCATGTGATGCACATTGGCCCAAGAAGACTTTTCCCAGAGAATTACACTGTGAAAAAGACAACTGTAAATTAGCTTATCTTTTTATTTCTTTATTTTATTTTATTTTATTTTATTTTATTTTATTTTATTTTTTAGCTACATCAACTCCTCAGTACAAACGCATAAATACTCCTTATCTAAACCGCCATCCTGCCAGCTTTCTGCTGGATGTATGCGGCTGTAACTATGGATGTATTGGCTGTGAATACATCTATAGGCTGTATACTGCATTCTATGTTCATGCCTCTGTTCTTTTGTTGTTTAGCTATGGACTCCTCCTTCTGCATGTTTTTTATAGTTTCCCATGTCCCCCACTCATGCAGTCTTCTTACCATGGTAGAAATACTGCTATATGTTTACTGTTTTTTTCTTCTCAACGGCCATATTAATATTTGCTGCAGATATATTCTGTCCTTCTCACATCGATCTATAAAGTTTCCATTTTTTTCTTATGTAGTAGAAAATAGCCATGACCATGGAGGCTCTTTCTGTCTTCATTCAAACCACTCCTGTGAGCCAGGCCTTTTATCTGCTGCTGGTGCAGTTTTAAACTAAGAGCCTCAATATCTGTGTCTCTGTACAGGCCCCTGAATGCTGGCTCCAACCCTGTATTGCCTCAGCCTGCTGGAACAGCTTTGCATAGCAGCCGGTCCTGACTGATTACGCTGCTTGTTAGTCTGTCTTTGATCATTAAGCAGAGCAATGTCACTGCCTTTAGTGTCATCAATTATAATTTGGCTTGTGTCACTTTGATCTTAACAAATATTATCCGAGTTTTTAAGCCGTTGTTTGGCCATGTGCTGCAGATTTCCAGCTTCCTCTATTAGATGCAAGCCTTGTGATGAATAATTTACCTGAGTGGATTTTTCTCCTGCATGTTCTCTTTGCTAAAGCTCAGACTACACAGCCCACAGCCAGGAAGTTCAGAGTGAATTAGAGAGTGAGCGGGTAACATATAAATAGCTCATCATGTCCTTTGGTGATGGTACCTACATCTGTCCAGTCCATATGGCACTGTTTGTCAGCCCAGAGTCCAATTTCAACTGAGTCAATACTCAGTAGAAATTTTATAATTTGGGAGGGCTGGTCGAAAAGTTACTGGTTCAAAATTTTACATCATCAGCACACAATAATGTAATTCGACTGAGCCATTATTGGATATATGTAAAGCCAATGTTCTAAAGATGTATGGCAGTAGCAATTATCAACTGGATACCTTGATACAAATGGTAAACTGTTTGCAAAATAGCATTGTTGATCGAACAATGTCACTGAGGTTGAGTGGACTGGTGAAATAATGCTTTGACAATGTCAGAGCAGATTGCTAGAGACTTCACAGATTACAAGAGTCACAGAATGTTTTTCAGATAGATAACTCACTGATTGGTGGAACTCACTGTACAGAAGAGGACTTCAATAACAACTGCATTGCCTAGGAACATTGCGTTCTGTATGTATGCCTGCTTTGTGAAAAAACAGGTTCATTTTTTCATTTGATGTGTGTTTATCGCTGCAGAGTTTTCATTGTCGATACATCAATTTGTTGCCTGCCTTTGTGATGAAGTACTGTTGTTTCTTTAAGAAGTGGCAGGTTATTCTGTGTATGAAGCTTAATAATGCTTGTTGCACCTGCCACAGTGTCATAGTCATTTCTATTTATTGTTGATTATTTCTGTGTAATTGTCTGAGCTTTGTCCTCTTTTCGGGCTAATTCTAGTAAGGCTACACTAAGGAAGGTGGCTGTGTATTTGTAACTGATAACCAGTGATGTACACACTGCACAGTATCCAGCCTAATGATCGAATTTCTTTTCTGTAGCTCATTCATTGGATAGTTTTGGTTGATGCCATCCTACAACATCACCACCTGACCGGATAACAAACTAACTCTATGCATTAATAGTCGAGTAGAAACAGGAGTGTTATCTTACTGTAATATTAAGGGAGAGGAAAGTTAATTTATGGTCACTACATTTGTCATTCAGTCAAGAAATCCCAGCACTCAAGATCTTACATGCTGTACTGTAAGATCATGCGTATAATGCGTAATACTGTACGCACGTGGTTATCAAATCACCATGCGTTATCATATACATCACTTATAGAGATCACTTCCTTGGCAGTGGATCAGTTGTAGATAAGTATATTAACTTTTGAATTCATGATAAAACCATATCTACTATTCCGTATTCTTGTGGTTGGTCTGCTTTGCTTGCAAACTACAAAGAAATTGCACCAGAGTCAGACTGGAACTTGACTGAGACCCACAACTCCCAAGGTGAGGAAATGTGTTTGAATGCAGTTTGCTTGAACCAAACAGGTTAGGTGAGAAAGCAACCACATGACGTGAGAGAAGAGAGTAGGAAACTGTCATGGACATTTTTTTCTTTGTAACACTAAATCACATCAGGTTTATTGTTCTGTTGGATGATGTATCCAATTAATGAGTTCCGTGTCAGTCCATAAAGACTTCATGCTTATGACTTCATCAGTTACATATGGATGTGATGTAGTTGCCACCGTAGGCTATTGATGGTATCTGACTACATTGTGGCATTAAAGTAAAACTTATTACTCTTTTGCAGCAAAAGTAATCCGACAGTGAATCACAGCTCAGTATCTATGCATGTTCATTTATATTATTAAGTATTTATGTTCTTTGAATATCTAAGTATTATTTTATCATTTTAAGTTACAAGGTGGTGTGGTACAGAGGTGATGGCCCTTCAGGGACATATCAGTAGCCTTTGAAAGGCCTTTGACAATTTCCTCTAGCAAAGAATTTAGCTCTTTTTATTCATTTTTGGGATATTATTGTTTGTTTAAAGGTAAAAAGTAAAAATAAACCATGCCAAAGGTTAAAATATGTGTATCCTTGCAGGGACTTACCCCACTGACAAGCATTTGTACTGTTAAACGATATATTGACATATTATGTCAATTTAGTGGAGAGGGAGCTGAGCCTTAAGACCAAGCTCTCAATTCACCAGTCGATTTACATTACAACCCTCACTTGTGGTTATGAGCTTTGGATAATAGCTGGAAGAATGAGATCATGGAATAAGTTTTCTTTGGCATGGCATCTATGGAGGGGCACTGGGTTTTTTGTGCCCCCGGAGTTAAAGATTGGAGGTGGAGGAGTGGAGGCAATGCATCGCCTATGACGAGGGATGTTTAGGACCCAAGTGCAGAACCACCACAACACGGATATAATTTATATCAACTTTAATCTCGACTTGGCAGGTCCAGATAAGCAGCAATACACAGTCTCTATTAATGCACATTGAATCAGACACAGGCAGGATGTACTGAATTTAAAGTCTCAGAGTCCCTTTACTTGTTTGGTGCAGCAAACACCAAAGACTCTCAGGCAAACCAAAATCCAGGAACCGAAAGTGAGCACCAGTGAGCAGATAAGGGAACAATGGCAGCAGGTCAGAGAACTGAATATACTGTGACATCCCATAGCATAATAAATTCCATTGCCATTTGAAAAACTCCAAACTTGATAAGACGACTTTCTAATTAGCTACTTTTGCTAACATAGCCACAAACTACACAGTCTCCGCAAAGGCAAGGATTTTCAGTTTCTTTTTCTCCTTAATGAATGTTTGAAAAGTGCAAGGTCAGAGTTTGTCCTACACGGGTAATTACCAGTTGGATATCCATCTCATGCATACAGTGCTGCCATTAGCCTAGCTTAGCATAAAGACTGGAAGCAGGGGCAAACAGCTGGTCTGCTGGTCTCCAACTTTAAAAAATGGGCATACCAGCACTTCTAAATGTGGTTTCGGACAGAGAACAGGACTGATCACATTGGTTTTGCTCATAACTTTCTTCACACTTGATTTTATTAGTCTATACTGCCCAGGACACAACAGCAAAAGCGATTTGCAATCTCTGTGAGGTAGATATTTTTATCATTGTAGCACTTCTATTCCTGACCAACTATAGTAATGGAGATACTAACATCTAGTTAAGATTCAATAAGTAGTATGACTTGAATTACTCATGATAGGAGTTAGTATTGAGCTGAACGTCTGACAGTTTCAGTGCCTTATAGCAATAATAAAACATACAAGTGTTTAGAACCCTATGCCTCATTTGGGTTACATTGTCATTAGCCTGACATCTCCATGATCTAAAATAATATTACATTTAGTAAATAATATCAGTGGAGTAGTAGTTCATATTTCTTCATCATGATTTAATTTTCATATACATGAGGATTTATCTGCTGGTATATATGTGTATGTGTATGTGAGAGTGTGTAGTGAGGCTTTGTGAAAAGATGATGACCAAGTGAGAAACAAAGTGAGCCTGTGGGATTTTTCTGGTTGGTTTCTGCTTCCAAATTACAGCATTAAAGCCCAGCTGCCTCCTGATCCACACATACAACACATACATAACAAACAACCCTGTCAGGAGATGTATTGTGCTATATCCAGAATAGGATACTACAGAGTCAGATAATGTCTTGCAGTGCTGTGAAACATATCTTGCGGTTAACAATTTGCACCAGAAGTTCTTGGGTAGCCTGACTGGGTTTGTGCAGCATTCTTTAGAACTTTGTTTCATGGCTTGGGCTGACTTGGCTCAGACTACCTCATAAATATGGAGACGTTGGTGAGATAGGCCCTGAGGTAAAACTGCAGTTGACTTTTGAGTGCAAGTTCGTTAGGTGTGAAGACCATCTAAACCCAAGGCGGCCCGTCAAGATGGCATAAACAGCATAAAAAGGTGCATCATCATGCATTATCTTGCTGGCAGTAATCTGAGTGTTTAACTGTGCATCAAATGAGTTCTTCCTTGACAGTGTTAGTTATTGACTGAGAAGCTCGAGCCATTTGTTTTACTCAATGACAGTCAGTCCAAGAGGACATGTTTGACGATCATGGAGGAAATGTTCTTTTAAGCATTCGTATCTTTGTGGACTCTGGTGAAAGGCTAATGCTTGACTTATGCCGGTGAAAAGCCTATGTTTGGACACTGGCACTTTCAGTTTTCCAGGACTGGAAAAGGCTGCCTCTTTGAAAGCTGGAGCTCCTAGAAGCAAGGCTACAGCACCTAAGAGGTCCCTAAGAAAGTGCTGAATGCCCCTGAGATCTGTCACCTTGCTGATGATGCCTAACAAGTTCTGGGAAAGTCCTTTGGCGGCTACCATATGGCTGGCAGTTTGATATGGAGAAGGAGATAGTTGCTGGCCACAGTGGGGGTGGGGAAAGCTGCAGATGCAGAGCCATGTCCTTGCAATCAGATTCCATGTCTCCAAACGGTGAGACAAGAGAACTGGAAAGAGAGCCTGAGATGGAGGGAGTCTGAGTGTCTTTCTGAGATGTTTTGATGATGTTTTATGTGTCTCATCCTCTGGAGGGTTGCCGTTGCAATCAGCCCAGCTTCTGCCTCCGTCTGCCTTCACCCAGAGTACCATGAAGGTGTCACAAGTGGATAACTGCAGAGCACTTTCACTTCTTCATCTTCACTTCTGTTCTTCATTTCTTGACTGCTTGATGCTGAAAAAAATTTGGGAGCAGAGCTCGGGTCCTGATGATGTTCCATAATAATAATAACTGTACATCACTTAAATAAAGGTGCAGAAGCATTATCAGCTAAATATGATTAAACTATCAAAAGTTAAAGTATTCATTCTACAGTAAATTGCCCACTGTGACTGAAGCCAGGTATAAACCTCCTGGACCATCAGTACCAGTCCTCCTCCAGGTTATGTCCTTTTCCCTGTACTCTTGACCCTGTACGCAATCTGCTGAATCTCCAGTCATCAATCTGTCAGGCTTCTGATGTCAGTGGATGACACCACCCTATTTGGACTCATTTCTGGTGGGGTCCACCTACAGTAGGAGATTGAATGAAATGGAACGAATTGGTGACCTGTTGAAAACATATTAACTTTGAGTTCAAGACTTTAAAGACAGTGGAGTTGTTTGTGGATTTCAGAGGGAGCCAAACTCCACTCACCCTCATTACCCTGTGTGACTCCCCATTCAACACTGTGTCACCGAGTCCTTTAACTTCCTGCACACCGATACCACTAATGACCTCAAATGGGAGCCAAACATCAGCTCCCTCACCACAACAGAGGATAACTGCCTTGGCAGCCAAAGACTTTCAACCTGCCAAAGCCAATGATTGCACACTTCTACACTGCAAATGACTGAGTCCATTTTCATGTCCTCATCACCATTTGGTATGATGCTGCCATTGCCAAGGACAAGGAGAGACTGCAGTGTGTCATTCACTGTGCTGAAAAGGTGATTGGCTGTAATCTACCATCCCTCCAGGACCTGTACACCTGGAGGACCCAGACGGACTATGTGATCACATTAATTGATAACCTCAAATCTAAACGGAAGGAGCCATCTGACTGACTACAGATAATTCCCTGTTGACAAAAATGCATTTGCAAATTGAGTTACATCAGGGGAGTCTCAAAAAGTCACACACAAATGCAGTGAAGTTCACAAATGACAAGCATTTGTGTGTGCAGTTCAAAGAGTCATATCTTGAAATATATTTGTTAATCATTCTGCATTAATTGCTAATACTAATAATAAGAAACTTTATTTGCATAGTACGGTGGCCAACAAGGGCAAACTTGCTGCAAAACCCTAAAACATTTCCCTTATGAGAAATGTGTTGTAGTGTCAGAAACCATGCCAATTCAAAAACACAAAATGAAATTCATTCAAAATGAAAATCCAAAACCAATACAATGGAAACATGCTACAAATGAAATAAGGTGCTGCAGAAAGCCAAAACAAATACATTAAAAGCAACAATACTGCAAATACAGAAATGATACAAAGTCTAAAACACATAAACTCTGTAAACAAATACAAGAGAAAACACTGCATTTCCACATAACTGAGTGAAGGTGCTCCAGGCTTCTGGGGGGAGCACTAAGTGAAACAGCTGATTTTTGACCCAGGAGAGACCAGACAAGAGTGTTGTTTTTGTTCCCATGTTTTTTATTCATGTTCAGTCACTAAATAATTTGGGCAAGATTTACATAACTGGTTGAATGAATGAATGAATGAATGAATGAATAAATAAATAAATAGGAAACCTCACACCATTTGACTTGCATCAAATTCTAATTTAGAAAGATGACCTCTCAAAGAATTATGTCACGATAAATGTTATCATGATCATGGGCAAATATCAAATTCATGTTTATTAATGGAAAAATAAGATGCCTTTTTGAGCAGTTTTAAAAATGTACATAAAAATTAGTTATCTTAACTTTGTAAAGATATATTGGAATTTCTGATGTTCTAACAGGAAATAGATGTTTGATGTGTTTGTGGATTTTATTGACTATCAGCTGAATTGTGTGTGACCTGCCAAGTGGGTCTCAAAATACTGTTATTTAATTTTATTTAATTGTATATTCTCTCTCTCTCTCTCTCTCTCTCTCTCTCTCTTTAACCCAACTGGTCGAGGCAGCTGGTCAACCACCCAGAGTCTGGTTGAGGTTTGTTTCTGTCTGTTAAAAGGAAGTTTTTCCTTGACACCGTTGCCCAAGTGCTTGCTCATGAGGAAGAGTCTGTACCAGCTCTATGGGAAGTGTCTTAAGAAAACTTCTGTTGTGATTTGGTGCTATATAAATAAAATTCAATTAAAATAAATAAATAAAAATAAATATATATGTATATATATATATATATATATATGTGTATATATATATATATATGTATATATATATGTGTGTGTATATACATATATATATATACATATATATATACATATATGTATATATATATGTATATATATATATGTATATATATATACATGTATATATATGTGTATATATATATATATATATATATATATACAGAGAGAGAGAGAGAGAGAGAGAGAGAGAGAGATTTATATATTTATGTAAGTTTGGCCTTGCTTGTGGTTTCAATGTTATGTATGCTCCTTGGAGTGCAAATTATAATTCCTGTAAGAGATTTATATACATTTTGTTCTTAAGTTTTGAAAAATAAATTTCTTTTTTAAGTGGGAAGAAAAGTGGAGTAAACAGGTGACAAGACATAAATCGGAACGTATTCTTTTTTTTTTTTTTTTACATCCGGCCTTAACCTTTCACAATTTTCTAACAAAGCAACAGATTGATGTAACTAGCATTAGCATACAAGAGACTGACCTCTGGCAGAACTTGTTCCCGGATTGAAAATCAAGCTGTTCCACTTAGCAGCCCCCTTTTCCACGAGGGGCCTGGAGCACTTGTGTTTAAATGCAGTATTTTTCTCCTGCATGAATGTATTTCAGAGTTTGAGTGTTTTCAACTTTGCATCATTTCTGTATTTGTTGTACTTGTAGTTGCTTTTAATGTGTTTGTTTTGGCTTTCTGTAGCACATTTTTTTCATTCGCGGAATGTTTCCATTGTGTAATGGCACCCCTGATGGGGTTGGTAGGTGAACTGTAGAGGGTCCAGTGATGATTTCAACTGCTGTCAAAGGTGGGCCAGGACCAGCCTCTCCAGCACCTTCATCATGAATGATGTAAGGGCAATGGGTAGTCATTGGGGCCAGATGGAGATTTCTTCTTTGGAACAGGAACCACGCAGGATGTCTTCCACAGCACTGGGACTACCTGCATGCTCAGGCTCAGGTTGAAGAAGTGTCCCAGGATCACGGTCAGTTTGCTGGCACAAGTCCTCAGGACTCAGGAACTAATGCTGTCAGGTCCAGCAACCTTGCCCAGGTTCAGCATCTCCAGCTGTCCTCTTACCTGGCCCACAGTCAGGCGGGGGATGGTGCTAGTGGAGGGGGTGCTGTTGGGGATGGTGGGGGATGTGGGAGTTGAGTCCAAGGGAGCGATCACCAGGGAGGGTCGAGGGTTTGAGGGAGAAAGCTTGGGCAGAGAGGGGTTGTGTAGGCCATTGTGGACAGTGGGGAGGTGTGAAGGGGCGGGGGAATGTAGGGCCACTCCTGGCTGTGAGCTAAACGTGTTGAAAAAGTTGTTTAGCTCATTGGCCCTCTCAAGGCTGGTCTGTCTCTAGCCTAGAGCCCTGTGATTTCCTTCATTCCTGTCCACACATCCTTTACTCCATTCTGCTGGAGTTTGGCCTCCAGCTTCTTTTTGTGGGCATCTCTGCTCTGCCTCAGCTTCTCCCTCAGCTCCTGTTGAACACTCCTCAGTTCTGTTTTGTCCCCTGACCTGAAAGCTTGTTTCTCCTTGTTCAGCCGACTTTTCAGTTCACTGGTGATCCAGGGCCCAGAAGATGATTACTGATTTCAGACGGAACAGGACGACCACACAACCACTGTGTATTCTGGGGGAGAATGTCACAGTGGTTGAGGATTACAAATACCTCAGAGTGCAAGCTGACAACAGACTGAACTGGAAAACTAACATCAATGCTGTTTACAAGAAGGGGATGGGCAGACTCTATTTACTGAGGAGGCTTAGATCACTCGACGTGTGCAGGAAGATGTTGGAGATCTTCTACCAGTCTGTTGTTGCCAATGCACTCATCTTTGCTGCAGTGTGCTGGAGGAGCAGCATCGGAGCCAGCGACACCAACAGACTGAACAAACTATCCAGGAAGGCCGGCTCCATTATAGGCTGCAAACTAGACACTTTTGAGGAGGTGGTGGAGAGGAGGACACTGGACAGACTGTTATCCATCATGGATAACCCTGAACATCCTCTTCACCAGATTGTGGATAGACCACAGAGCTCCTTCTCCAATAGACTGCTCCAACTCTGCTGTCACAAGGACCGCTTCAGGAAATAATTCCTGCCAAGAGCCATCACACTGTACAATAGCAACCTGAACAGTTAATCTACCAACCTCACAAACCCCAATATTTTACGTATTATCTGGACTACTGCAATATTGCACATATGGTCTACGTATCGTACATTTATTTATCATCTGAAACTGCACAATTTTTGTTGTAAATACTGTTTATATACTTAGTTATATAGTATTTTTTTATTATTATAATATTATATAATATGTATTATTCATTATAATACATATTATAGAACTACACAATTAGTTTTACTTAGTTATATTCTTATTATTATTCCTGCTTATTTTTTTTTATTACTTTTTTGTTACTTTTTTAAACAAATGATACATTCTGTGTTTGTCTGTATGTTAATTGTTACTGCAACAAAATAATTTCCCAAATTGGGATCAATAAAGAAGCAGTCTAAAGTCAGTCTAAAGTCTAAATGTTCCATTGTTCTGTGTGAGAAAGCTTTGAGAATTTTAGAGGTTGAATACCAGGCAGAGTAGGGTTAGAGGGCTCCTGTGTAATCTCAAACAGGTTAATTTGCAACCACTTGTTAATCCTGTCCCATCTTCTACCCCTTCTGGAGACTTTGATGTTTTAAAGGTGAACACCAATATTTTATTTGGTATATAGTCAGAGCTGGCCAACTGGCCTCCCAGCTAAATGTAAAACTATGGGAATAGACACAGTCCTAGGCTCGGAGGGGGTTCAAACTTTTGGGAATGATGTGTCAGCCCTTGCACATTAAACTAAACAAGAATATCTTTGATGGTAGTCAGCAAGACATGCACACAAAGACAGCATATGATCAAGGTGGGGTCCAACTCGATTTGCAGGTCAGACAATGGGAAGCTCATCCCTTTCCATTATAGGGGCCCTGTGGTTCAGATTTGCTCGGTGGAATTCAGAGCAGGCCAGGCATCCCTTGACATAGTCAGCCATGTCCTGAGGGATGGACAGTATGCTACCAGACTGGGGGCTTTATACTGTATGTGGCCTTGCTGCTGTGGCAGCCAGCTCATGATGCATTGTGGGCATACACTAACATTGCCCCATTTGGCTCTAAGACACCACAAGCCATGGCAACGTGCAGACAAGCAAATCCTTAAATGTTTTCATGCAGTTGTTTAAAAGAGGTACACACACACTGAAATTTGGATCCATAGTTTACACATGGAACAGCTGATCGCGCTGAGCAACGCAAGCGTACTCCCAGTGGAAAGACTGGAAATCCCCAAGGAAATAAGGAGAAGGAGAAGGGTATGCAGAGCTCAGTGAAGTGTTGGGACAAGAAAAGACGGTACAAACGATCCATACTGTTTGTTATTATGGGAAACATGAGATCTCTTCCAAATAAGATGGAAGAGCTAACAGTGCTAACCCTACTGCAGAGGGAGCACCAGGAGTGCAGCCTCATCTGTTTGACTGAAAGCTGGTTAACGGACATTATGCCGGACTCGCATGTTACGCTTGACAATTTCCAACTGCTGAGAGCGGACAGGAAAGTGCAGGAGAGCGGCAAGAGGATAGGTGGGGGCATAGTGATGTTTGCAAACAACTGATGGTGTAACCCAGGGCACATCAGTGTAAAAGACCAGCGCTGCACCTGAGACATTGAGCTGTTACCTATTCGCATTTGGCCACGTTACCTTCTGAGGAAGTTCTCACATGTTATCGCAATAACTATGTACATCCCCCTGTCGGCCGATGCTGTAACAGCATGCGAACTTCTGCACACAGTAGTCTCACAGCTCCAGACATAGCATGCCCAGGCCTTCCTTCTGATCTCTGGAGGATTCAATCAAGCTTCCCTGTCCGCAACTCTCTCCACTTTCACAAAGTATGTGAAGTGCCCCTCCAAAGACAATAGACCACTGGATTTATGGTATGCAAACACTAAGGATACTTCCAGCTCATCACCTCTCCCTCTGCTGGGCTGTTCAGACCACAATCTCGTTTATCTGCTCCCTGCATACATACCTTTGGTGAATAAACAACCAGCAACCATGAGGCATGTGAGCCATCTGGCTGCATGGACCATCGACCACCTTACCAACAGACCACAGTATGTGAGGGTTCACGACTGAGTGTCCAATGTGGTAGTTTGCAGCACGGGGGCTCCACAGGGGACAGTGCTCTTCCCCTTCCTCTCCACCCTTTACACATCGGACTTCAGACACAACACCAACAGCTGCCACATCCAAAAGTTCTCAGATGATACAGTCATTGTTGGACACGCATCACAGGAGAAGAAATTGGAATACAGGTGTTACGCCCCAGTCTAGGGGAGCAGGGACACAACATAAAAGAGTGAAAAAAACAAACTTTGTCTCCAAATCAACAAATTACTCTAAGCCAAAAATCAGGTTCAATAGTAAACAACCAATTTATTGTTATTAACAAACAGAGACCTGATGTACAGGCAAAAAAGGACCACAGCTAAAACAAACCAAAATAGTGCTAAATATATACAGTGTAACAAACTACAACCCAAAACCTGGAGAAGATCTAAAACCCACCACCAAAAATCACACTACCAAAACTAACACTGCTACAATATACACCGGAGATCTGGGGACAAAGTTCTTTAGTCAAATGCCAGAAAACACAGGAGCCAAGCCGAGTCCCCTGGTGAATGAAAAATCCCTGGTTTAAGACACGCTGGATGCTGCAGCAGGGACCAATGGGAGAACGACACCACTTGTTGTACGGAGGAGGGCAGGACCAGCGCAGCTGCTAAAAAAAGAAGAGCACACACTAACCAGAAACATGGACCAGACAAAAGGACACCACAGGACCACACAGGAACAAACAAACAGAGCAATACGGCCAGGGCCGTAACAGTAGAGAGGCTGTAACCAACTTTGTTGACTGGTATGGACTGAACCACCTGCACATAAACGCCAGTGAGATGAAAGAGATGGTAATTGATTTCCGAAGGAATGTACCACAGACTACACCAGTGAACATCCAGGCCTTGGACATTGAGATCATGGGGGATTACAAATACCTAGGTGTTCACCTCAAAAACAAACTGGACTGGACAAATAACACAGATGCCTTGTACAGGAGGGGCCAAAGTCATCTGTACCTGCTAAGAACACTGAGGTCCTTTGGAGTATGTAGGACAGTGTTAAAACATTTTATGACTCTGTGGTGGCATCTGCAGTTTTCTATGCAGTAGTCTGCTGGGGCTGTGGGACAGAAAAAGACTTAACAAACTGGTTAGGAGAGCTGGCTCTGTCCTGGACTGCCCTCTGGACACCATCAAGGTGGTGGGTGAGAGGAGGATGTTAGCCAAGGTGACATCAATCATGGACAACCCATCCCACCCCCTGGATGAGACAGTGGGGGAATTAAGCAGCTCCTTCAGTAACAGACTGCTGCATCCATTCTGTAAGAAAGAAGGCTTCCACAGGTCCTTCATTCCTGCATCTGTCAGACAGTTTAATTCCAGCTTCATGTAATGTAGCACTGTGTTGATGCTGTCTTTCTCAATTCTGCATCATACCCACTTTTTGTTTGCACTACTGTTTCAATTCTAGTATATGCTCTAATGCTAATATCTGCTCACATTTGTCCATTTCACCTGGTGCAATTTCTAAGTTGTGTATTTCTCTCAAAGTGCAATAACACTATTTATTATCCATATTGGCAACTGTATTTTTATAAACTGTATATATTGTGAATATATATATGAACCCAGTATTTCTCAAGCAAAATTGTATTTTTCAATAGTACAATAGTATTCTCAAGTGCAATACAAAACACGTCATGTCAGTAGTTAGTTTTTCTCATAAGACTACTCGCAACAGTACTTTTCTATGGTAGTAGGATTATTTGGCATTTACTATTGTTAGAATCTGTAAAAATGTATACATGCATAGTTGTTTTTTATGGTTTTTTTTCTATATTCTATGTTTTGTCAACTTTTATATATATTTTTTTGACCTCTTATGCCACTGTGCCTGCTTTTTGTAAACTGCTGGCTGTAATGATTAAATTTCCCCGGTGTGGGATCAATAAAGTCCTATCTGCTCTCTTGGTGCCAACTTTACAGCATATCAGCCTGGCATACATACATTTTTCTATTGAGCCCTTTTCTCTGGTCATGGGATGCTGTGTGCTTTCGCTTGGTACCGAGGCCATGAAAATGCTCATCTTATCTCATCAGATTACTTCAATTCATTCTTCACTCAAGTTAACTAAACCTTGCTTGCTTTTTTTGCTTTATGTGGGACAATTTCACCGCTTGTGAGGGGATCTCTGCTAAATGAGTGCCTTTGTCATCTGCTCAGGGTGGGCATACTTGGTTTTCCATTCTGTCATGTCCCTTATGAGTTTCTTCACTTCTGCCCTAGATGGATCCTCCATCCTTCTTCTTTTGTATGTTTCATGATTCATTGCATTAGTTGGGTAGTGCGCCTTTCAGCCTCTGTTAGTTCTGGCTGCTTGACAGTTAACAACGGGCCAGAGCTTTGGGGTTTTTTTGTGTTTAGTTTTTGTTCACCTAGTTTCATTTGGGCAAGGAGAATATGTGTGAGAGATCCAAAGAAGTTTGCCAACTCTTTTTTTCATACTTCTCCATGAGGGCATTTGTCATGAGCATATTCCTGTGAGCTGTGTTCATTCCTTGGTTTTGAGCTTGTCAGCATAACATGGTAGGAGGACTGGCTGAGCCAAAACTCCAAGTTATCATACTGATAAAAGGTGCTGGTTTGACAGGGTGTGGTTGACATGCTGATGACTGACTGTGGATAACCACACTTCAATCAAAGGGCTGACACTATAGTCCATCACCAAATACTATAAAAACTGTTTGTCAGGTATTTTATTTTCATGTGTTTCCTCTTCTCATGTTTTTAGGTGTGATGGCATTCTGGAGAGATATTTGATTGGGAAAGCTGGGAAAGTGAGAGTAGGAGGGAGAAACAGAAGAGGAAATCACTTTCACTGTCAACAGCTTGCAATAATTCAGTCCCTATACCAGCACAATTTACCTGCTGGTTACCTGGCTGCCAACTTTAGGACCAGCCAGGAAACAACTGCAACTTACAGCATTCCCATTGTTGTTGCAATCTTGCTGATGATGGTGGTGCCATCAGCAAACTTCACAATAGAGCTCTCTCCATGTCAGAGGTTGCAGTCGTGGGTGTTTAGCTGACCACACAGGCCTGGGGGGTTCCAGTGTTGAGCACTAGACTGCAAGAGGTGTGATTGCCAATCCAAACATCCAATATCCAGTTGCAATATGTGGTAATCATGTCCAGAGTACTAAACTTGCAAGTCAGTTTCAAGGGAGAGATTATGTATGCATGCATGAGCAGAAATCTACATTCTGAGGTAGGTGTTTGTTGTACTTAGTTACTTTCCACCACTGACCATTGAAGGTGTTACACTGTTAAACTGTACGTTTCAACGTTTCAAGCACCATTGTACATGTTTAGAGTCTGACATTTTTTTTTTCTGCTTAGGACTGAGTGTATATCAATGTAGCCATATTTCTTACTGATTGGTAAATCTTTACACCACTAGAGAATTTACCTTAAGGATATATGGCAAGAAAATCTGATGTCCAAAATTTCCCATACATTGACATGAAACAAGCATGTGTTCTTTGTCTATACCTTTGACTGATTTATCAACAAAAAAATACCTTGTTACTCATCAGATATAAGCGAGGACTCTGTAAAACTCTGATACACAGAGTACAGACTTCTGCATAAAACGAGAAAACACAGCCTGTGCTTTTCCCTGATTACCTATCTTTGTGTGCAAAGGGTTAATGATGAGCTATGTATGTCAGCTGCTTAAAATGACACTGAGTTGTGTATTTTAGTTCAGTTTGAATCTCACCCTATAGTATGGAAATGCTCACATGCAGACACCCACTCAGATTCAAGGCTGCTGGCTGAAGGAGGCAGAGGACTGGGGGAGGCAGCCATCTACCAGGAAGAGGTTTTAATCACATTCACACAGTGTCAGAGATGGAGAGTCTGGATGTGAGTGGGTGTCTGCTGAGCAACGCCACACATTGTTAGAGTTTCTGTCACAAACACACCCTGTCTCATTAGACAAAACACACTCATCTGCAGCCTTTTTTTCTGCAGATCTACATTAGAGATATGTGTGAGTTTGTATTTGCAGTCACATGTATTGTGTTTTTCTCCTGCATAAAGACAAAGTAAACTGCAATTTCTGTTCAGAGCTCATTTCAGTCTTCAACACCAATTTGTGCCTTTCTTTTCTTAAGCAGGTGACAGATGAAGGTGGCGGTGTGTGGGGCAACAATCGATCAGTGCCTGCATGATTCCATTTCCCACCCTGTAATGGATGAGACAGCCTGAGAAAATTAAAGACGTCTGCTTCACTGTGGAGGGCAAACCTATCAGGGGGAATAACACTGCGTAAACCATGTTTCATGTAGTTGAGTGATAAATAATTTCCCTTCTCCCATTTCTCAGTGTGCTGATGGCATATTTCATTCGAGGTGAGGAGTCTGGCTGGTTGTGAAAATGTGGAGGTAGTGCAACCAGGGCAGGGATTTAACCCTCTGTCTAACCTGGATGTTCCTTTAAAAATCATCTACCCATTGGCCACTGCGGCCTTGGTTCCCCACTCTCTGCTTGTTTTGTTTTTTTTTTCTGTCTCTTTTCTGCCTATCTAACTCAAAGGCGGACTGCGGGCTGCTTTGTGTTAGTGGCCACAGCCTTTGTTGAAAATGTCTTTGATACACTTACACCAAACGCGTGCATATTACACACAGCTAAATATTTGAATAGAAAATAACTCCTGTTTTTCTGGGTAGCTTCCATGTCAAGTGACCCAGTGACTTCAAATCACAGAAACTACTTTTTATTTTACTGTAATGCTTTTGATTGGATTGAATATTTATTTATTTATTTATTTATTTATTTTCTAAATTCAGCATCATTTTCCAGGAACTTTCATGTCATGTGATCCATCTGCAGCTATCTATTAATTGCTGACATTGCAATGCTCTTCTCCTTTATCAGTCTTGTCTTCACTTTTTTAATCAGGCTCTGTACCCTGTAGGAGAACAGACTGACTTTTCCCCCTGCATTCCTTCAGGAGAGCTGGGGTGGAAAAACATTCCAATTACAAAGAGTTAGTTATCATTTAAACTGTTTCCAGGAAGGTGTTCATGTAGGTGAACAAATGGCCTGGCACTGAACCCTTTTTCCCCGCACATTTCTTCAGGAGGGCTGTAGGAGAAAGACACTCAACTACAAAGGGTTACCTATTATGTAAACTGTTTCCAGGAAGATGCTAATCTTTCTTCCTGCTCCACACCAGATGAAGGCATTAAAACGGTCAGCGCGACGGTATGGATGGCTGCGTGACAACTCTGCTCTCGACCGAACTGCCGCAAAACCCCCACATATGACAGGAGATTTACCTCATAAGAGCTCAGCAGTGTATACCAATGTCGTGGGGTGACGAACGTGACCTTAGTATGTCGTTAAGAAGCGAGAAAAAGGAAGTTGACATGAAAAATGCAGACTGCTGCGACAAGGCTATGCTAGGTGGGTCAGTCTCGTTGGCCTCCATCCGCAACACCATAAACGAAGCCATGGCTAATGCTACATCAGATAGACAGGTAGAGAATAATATCTTTAAACAGTTCACAGACTTCCAGAGCAACATTCAAGAGGATATCAAAAAACAACTTGGCAAAATGAGATCGGACATTAATCTGAAGATGGAGGAGACCGTGAAGAAAGTCAAAGCAGTGTCACAGAGACTGGGGGAAGCAGAGCAACAGGTCGGAGAGGTGGAGACGTTCAGTATTGAAGTGAATGAAACTTTAAACCAGATGCAGAGAACTCAACGAGAACTGAAATCAAAACTAACGGAACTCGAAGGGCACTCCCGTCACAACAACATACGGATATACGGTGTAAAAGAAGGAGCACCTCAATGATTGACTTTATGGAGAACCTCATTCAAACCGAAATGGGTGAGGGCACCCGCCCAAATGAAGTTGGTACTGAACGTGTACACAGAGCTCTCGGACCCAAACCAGCTGAAAATGCCCCCCCAAGTTCTACGATCATTAGGTTCCTGAAATACTCGACCAAAGAGAGGATTATCAGCACCACATGGGGGAAAAAAAACATCATGATGGACAGGAATACGATATATTTCAACCATGACTATGCAACAGCTGTTATGGAAAAAAGGAGAGAATATCAGCTGATCAAGAAAGTACTGAAAGAGAAGGGAATCATGTTGCGCACACCTATGACAAAAATGCGTGTTTTCCTGGACTTGGGGCCAATTACACATAACGCGGATCAAGCCAGAGACGATCTACGAGCAAAGGGGTTCCTGATTCCACCAAGACCCGAGGGCAGATCGAGGGAAATGACACGCCGCCACTTCAGCTGGACACAGGTGAAACATCCCCCTGGCACAAAGACGGCAGAGAATACTATCAAAGTATCCATGACAAGCTCCACGAATTCCAACGGGGGACCAACACGGACACCGAGGACTGCCAATTCACATCGTCCCATCATATCACCAGCCTTCCTGTACACTTGGTGACTTTTTCATCTTTATTACTTGTGACTGGACAGAGACGGTAGGCTGCATCTGATCACTCCGTTATCTCCTCCAAATGGTGCCTTATATTTAGTTGAGCGTTTACAATACATATTAAAGCACACTTCTGTATTGTTATAAAGTCATAAAGGGCACAATAAACTGATTAAATACACTATTGAACACATTTTTTTTTCAATGTGTGTAAGTTATACTGAATGCCACTCCAATTATGCCTGTATTGTTGGTCTGGACCTGCTTCACCCACTAAATGTTTATTTTACATGCAGTGTTCCTTATCATAATACAGGATACATTTTTTGATATTCATAGGCCAAGACTGTTATATCACTTTAGTTTCAGAATTAGGCAGTCGGTCTGTGGTGTTTGAATGACAGCCATCCACACACACAATCTGAGGGGGCCCCGCAATTCAGCGGCTGAAACATCCCCCTATACAAGAGGCCCGGGGATAACCTCTTCCATGGAAGACTTCTTTTTGTTTACTGATTGTTATGACTGTTCTGTTATGGCTGTTCATGGTTCTTATTTGCTGTTCTCAGGGGAAGCGGGTGAGTGTCCAGGAGAATATTGGTCCATAACTGAGTAACAAATAATTTAAGGTTATCGCTCTAAATGTCAATGGTTTGTCAACTCCTGTCAAGAGAAGTAAAGCATTATCCAAAATAAAAAGGGAAAAGGCACAAATTATATTTTTGCAAGAAACCCATCTAACTACGGAAGCCCTGAAAGGCAAGGTGGAAAAAAAAAATAAAACGGGCAATGTTTAAGTTTATCTCGTACGTACGAGATAGTATCTCGTACGTACGAGATAACTCGCAATTATTTTTTTTTTTCACCTTGACTCTCAGGGCCACTGGCTCAGTTATTTTAGAGGAAAAAAAAAAAATCTGAAACGAGAGGTTTAACCTTCTCAGTTACTTTAACTACAAATATCTGCTGTAAACCACAATGGGACTGAGAGATTTCTCCATAAAATATTTGTATCACATAATTTTATATAGAATTATGAATGAAAGCTCCATGTGACAACACGTAGCTGTTCCGCCACTGACAGTATGCCACGTCATCCAGACTGACCTGCCATGCAAAAGTGAGCCGCAAGCGGCTCAAACATATTTGTAATTATTTTTATCAGGTGTTTGTCTTTTTCAATCGATGCTTTAAAGTAGTGGGCTAATGCACGTCATGTAGCCTACTGACTCTTGCGACAACAGATTTTAGATTCAGATCGTGGTCGATTTGTTTTTTTTTTGTGTTGTTGTTTGTTTTTTTTACTGTGGTAACTAAGTGGCGTGCTCTGATTGAGTGGAGGTGGAGTGGAGGTACGTATGAGTTAGTATCTCGTACGTACGAGATACGAGATACTAACTCATACGTACGAGATACTATCTAGCCAACCCATGACCCAGATTTCAAACCAGGTATAAATGATGGAGTCTTCACTCAATGGGCAAGAAAAGGACACTCCACACTGTCTACTAGTCGAAAATCAGGAATTCATAGACTTCAAGACCATATCCGATAGACACGGCCTTGCTCGGCAGGACTTCTATAGGTATCTCCAACTCCGGCACTACTTTGATTAGAATATTAAAGGACCTATACAGGAAAACATATCAGGTATTACCAAAATGTTTAGCAAAGCATATAATACAAAACTGTCTGGAAAGCTGAATTAAGAGGTCACTCAACAAACTGTATTAAGGCGAAATGGGGAAAAGAATTGGGAATTGTAATTACCTCTGTAGACTGTACAAATATAATTAACACACAGATGTCCCACTCTTAAATCCTTCTGGGAAGGAGTTCAAAGGATTACCAGCGCAGTTTTGCAGTATAATTTTAATTTCACCTGTTCACCCTTCTATCTTGGTAATTTGGACACAGAATTGCCAAAAAAAAAAATAAAAAGACAGATATCCTCTGAAGATCTTCATGGCTGCCAGCAAAAAAGCCACAACACAGAACCTTCCACGGTTAATCAGTGGGAAGCCGTGATAACCTGTCTTAATGTGAAAAATGACCACATCGTTGTAATCAGTGGCGACCTACTCGCAACCCCATGGTTCCCATGTGTATGTGTGCAATTGTATATGATTATTTGGTCACATGGGTGTAAGTGAGCATGTGCAAGTGTATGTTTAAGTGCACAGACATATGTGTGTGTATACTTTATGTTTGTATTCTTTCTTTCATGTTGTTTCTTTGTATCAAATAGGACACTACATGGTTAGAATTTGAACCATTTTGTCCAGTCATAACTACTTTTATTCATTACACTGATGCTGCCCATGTTCTGTACAAAAAACCTTGAAAAATAAAGTATTAAAAAAAGAAAGCAGACAGGATGGACAGTTAACAGATCTCAAGAGGCCTCCAGACCAAGATAACTTTGACAAGTTGTAAATCAGACATTCCTGTAGCAAACTGTTTTGTGTGTCTGTGTGCTTTCTATTCTACAACATCAGGATAATGCAAACAATATGTTTGATTCAACTTTGGATGTTCCCACAGCACTAAACTCACAATATATATGGTATCAATGCTTTTCCCATGTTTCTAGCTTGTAAAATGACAAAACTATGATCTTAGTTCTCATAAGCATGTTTGTCCAGGTTTCTACCATGGAACCATACTGCCATCTAGAGACTAGCAGGGGTTAGGTTTCAGATCCACGACATGAGACAATTATAATTAGTAATGCTTAACTCACCAGATATAATCTGACTTTCCTTGTTCCTTTGTTCTATTAGTTATACTATTAGTTATCATAAAAGTTAGTATTGGTATTGAAGAATGTTGCCATTAATCAATGAAATGTGTCTGATGCATGTATATTGATGTCAACATACATGTTGTAAACAATGTTGTCGTGTGATTGAAAATTGATCATTTAGTCTCATTTAACCTGACCATAAAAGGTTCTTTTTGTCACTTCTTTTTACTTTTACCTTGATTTCACTTTTATTCCACTTCACTTCTTCTGGACTTTAGTTTTTCTTAAGTTCTTGTAACTTCAATTTTTTTTTTGCTTGTTGGTTGTCCCACCTATTGGCACGTTATTGTAATCTTTTGTCTACTTTTGCTCACCACATTAAACCGCTTAACTTTTTCAAAGTCAAAGCCGAACTCTTCTTTTCCTTAACCGTTAAGGCAAACACGTAATAATTTTTTTGTAGATGTTTCCGACCGGCCATCGAAAGTATTCTCAACTTTATTATTAACTGAGAGGTTTGGACCGCAGTCCTGCAGCCAGCCTCAACCCATCTGTCTGGGTCAAATAGCCATTGAAAGAGCCGCTCCTTGTCTGTTATCAACACTGAAAGGCCAGTCCCTGAAGCATCTCTGTCCAATATTGACTCTCAACACCGCAGTTCGACTGGTTCTCCCCTTCGGCAGCGCAGATCGGAGCCACGATCTACAGCCTGGGGCCACCCTTTGTGTCAGTTCGGGACAGGCCATCATTGGAGCACCACTAGCACCGAAGTAGGCATTTTCCATGCTGCATTGAAAAAGAGTTGGTGTTGTAGGCCATAACAATCTCAATTCTCAGACTCGCTTAGTCATTAATTCAAGAAATTAACACTACGTTCGCATCCTCAGTTTTCTTCAAAACTACTTCTCACTATCGCCAAACTCATTCCTTTTATTAATCCTGCTATCGCTTCTTCATCCAGTTGTTTGTTACATCATATAATCCATATTATTCATCGTATCATTCATTATTCATATCCAGTCTCAATACTTTTCATTTAAGTCGTTGTCAGACAGTGTCCTTTTGAGCTGGAAATAGACGATCGCTGTACGAGAACTTACGATTCAGATGATGAGACCATTAATTCACTAATTATTATTAAATCAGCACTAAAAGAAAAGAATAAACAAAATCCTTCTGAGCTGAGGAAGGTTGGTGCCCCTTTCTATATGAATGAGTGTGAACATTAAACCCAAAGGTTTAATGACCTTATTACCCTACAGTCTTTTTGTCCTTTCCCATCTTTTTTTTTTTTTTTTGGTTGTTGTTTTTTTTTTTGTTTTTGCACCGGCAATGGAATGTTAGAATATGTTCTTGATTGGTCAGTAGTAACATAATCAACACGTGTAGTGTGACCAAAAAAAAATGCAAGTTTGAAAGAGTTGTTGTTTTGAACAGTCTGATGGGATTGGGAAAAGTGACAGTGTTGTGACTACAGTACCTGATTTATGCATCCTTTATGCATCCTGTCCGATCAGCAAGTGCAACTTTCCACAGAGATGAGAGGGAAGCAAAAGGGCTCATTTGTTAGCCACTTCCATCATTACCTCTTGAACAAAATGATGTGTTAATTCAGAATGTTATTGATTAAGTGTTAAGGAATTATGACATGAGCAAAGGTTGGAATTATGTCATGTTATTAGCAGCAAAGTTTGATTCTTTTATCCATGACCACCATTCCCTAACCTTGACGTAGTGTCAATAAGGGCCCCCTTACCTTAACGAAATGGTAATGTTAACCCAAACAACAATGTTTCCCTGGCCCCTACCATGTCCTTATTTTAACCCAAACCCTGACCTTTCCCTACAACAGATTTATTGTTCAAAAGTGATTCATAAGAGCCTTGAAGGCACAGATAAATGATGTGGTCCCGCTGATAGGGAAAATGCCTCTATGTGCCATTCAGTAAGGCATGGCCAAACAACATTTTTAGTCATTTATTTTGGAGGATTTGTTGGTTCTGAGTGGTGGAGATTATGGTGGCGGAGATTATGGCAAAATAGGTTTTTATATAGCCTCTCTTAGACAGCACTCATGGTTTTGCACTTTCTTGTGCACACACAAGTAGTTGTTTAAAGAATTAAAGAAAGAGCATAAGAGAGAAGTTAAAATCTTGCACACTTTCCCACTCCCGCACACTTGGGTAATTTTTGCATTAAGTTAATGTCACATGTTCTGTCATCAGACAGGGGGTACTGTTAGACAGTGTGACTATAGTGCTGCTGTGGGGATTGAACCAGAACAGTAGGATAGATCAAAGTGGCAAATGTTGACAGTGCGGGTATCATTAGCGCATTCCTGCTTTCAGTGACGATTCCCTGCAGAAAAAGTTAAAATAAAGTTGTGTTTAACTGACGGCTCATCATGTGTGGTCATGCAGAAACCATTTTTAAAGTCTCACTATGTTCAGCTTGTCGTACTTATAATACACAGGATCAACAAAGCTTTCTGTGGTTTGGAGTTTTGCTTTACTCCTACATTTGTGCTCTCACTTTTATCTAACAAAAAGCAACATTGTAGCCTTCAATCTGTCAAATATCTTTGTGGTGCGTAGGAGACTTGTATCTGGTTAAAGTGTGCTCCCACACATTGCCAGTAAATTTTTTAATTAAAGAGGCAAGGTTTTGGACACAGACCTTCATTGGGTGTAAAACATAATTCAGCAGGCAGTATCTTTATATTAGAGCCACTGGCCACAACCAACAAGAAAGAGATGTAAAAACAAGAAACTAATTGACATTCATTAAGAAATGATCAAATGTTTAACCCCCCAAAATAATAAATTAATAATATCATAAATAATAAATAATGAACCTGAACCAATTTTTGATGTTTAGAAAAAGCTTTTATGTACAGAATCTGAACCTTCTGATCTTTTTACATTTCATACATTTCTACAACAACATTGCTTTCATTTTAGATTATGGTTATTAGCCAGATGTGTTACTTCAAAGCAACTTGCAGTGAACATAGTGACTGAATGAGCAACTAAATCTCTAACTCTAATCGGTGCAAAGTCCAACATCTAGTAGCGCCAGGAGAAAGATTGTCCCTGCCAGGAAAATGGCAATATTGGTCACTTCTTTAAACCCTTAAAAGATCTAGGTTTACTTTGTGATAATAATCCCAATTTAACGTCCATGTACTACATTTGTCCAAAATGTGACAATACCAAGCTGATACTGTACTAACAAGTGCCCAGGCCCAAGAGAAAGAACACAAATGTCTGAAGTATACAGTAGAGCCAATAGCCCTTGATTCAACCCTCCTTGGACAAAAAAAAGTAAGCAGCTACTGAGCTTGCATGTCAATGACAACAGAAACAAAATCCATGTGCTGATGAACATGTAATATGGTTAAAAGCTCCAGAAAAAGCTAGTATGGACTGATGGGATGAAACTTGTTAACAATAAAAATGATTTAATAATCCTTTCTTCACGTGGGTATACCTAGGGAAGAGGTCACGGTGGATGGATAGACATTCAAACCGCTTGCATTTCATCAATACCACCAATTTGGAAGAATGAAAATCTTCACAAATCTATACTACCAATGATGGTTTCTTTTGAGTATGACCATGATTGATCCTTGTCTAAATGATCATAAGTGGCGTTATTACTGGTCATATAGAAGCTATCTGTGACGGCTGTTGTAATGGTTATATACAGTGGGTATTTTTTGTAATGGTCATATGTGTGATTTCTGTTCCAGTCAAAAAGGTTGTTGTTGCAAATGGTGAAATTGATGCTTTTATAATCGTCAAAAAAGCTATAAA
This sequence comes from Chaetodon auriga, assembly GCF_051107435.1. Taxonomy (NCBI): domain Eukaryota; kingdom Metazoa; phylum Chordata; class Actinopteri; order Chaetodontiformes; family Chaetodontidae; genus Chaetodon; species Chaetodon auriga. The sequence continues at coordinate 3,437,505 of NC_135076.1, read as the reverse complement.
GCTGAGTCTTAGTATTCCTTTCTTTTCTGTGTTCACACTGTGGCATGAGCTTCCATCCTGTAGTGACCTGTCCAGTTGTCACTGAATCTTCTTCGATGTCCTTTCTCTGCTTTGTGCCTGGAGGGGGGTCCTGTAAAGGACCAAGCTGGGGAAGAAATGTATCAGTTCAACTCTAAATTGAAAGAGTCTTGAGCAGCACAACCCAGTTCCACAGCAGCAGCATAGCCGAAAGTAGCAGCACACACACAGAGCAAAATTTGTTGGAGAGGTTCTCAGTGTAAATATTTCAAACAAGCATATCCATTTATTTTTGTATCTATTCAATCACTCACTCGGTATCTAAATTAAATTATATAACAAAACTTCAAAACTTTTTTTTATGGAAAAACAAAAGGCAAACACCTGCAAATGACTGGCGACCAGTTCAGGGTGTACCCTGCCTCTCGCACGTTGACAGCTGGGATAGGCTCCAGCCCCCCCGCAACCCCAAAAGGGATAGTCAGTATAGAAGAAGATGAAGTCTTACTTATGGTTCCTAAAGTCTCCAAAAGCAGAACAGGAGCCAGAGCATTTAGCTAACAAGCTCCTCTCCTGTGGAATCATCTTTCAGTCTTTGTCCGGGAGGCAGACAATGTCTCTACATTAAAGAGTAGGCTTAAAACTTTCCTTTTTGATAAAGCTTATAGTTAGGGCTGGCTCAGGCTTGCCCTGGACAAGGGTTAGGGTCTTATGCTTGATGCTCTGGAGAAGCTCAAAGAGTATTATTTGGAAGCTTCCATGGAGTAACACTGCAAAATGACTCACGACAGACATCAGACATCAACCCCCAGAATTTTTGTGAAGCACTCACTGACAGCATGCGCACATGAATGGTGAGTGAGAACGAAACATCGTTTTTTGACCAAATTAATGTTCTTATGCCAAAAGCATGGCCATGACCTTTGCTAATGCTTTATGGGCACGACAGAAGACAGGTTTGTGGCCTTTTTGACATCAGCTTCTCTGGATGTCAGACAGAGGTACAGAGGTCTCAAAGAGCATTCACAAATTCTTGTAACTGATGGGCTGTTGAAAGCATTACAATCACTTGCTAGAGGTGCTGACTGTGAGAGAGGATTCACTAAATGAACGATATTATAATGCATAAAAACACAACTACAAAGCAACGTTGTCTGAGCACTGTTCATGTTCATTTCTTTTGTTGGGCCTCCTTTGGAGCATGTGGGATTCAGAAAAATTTGTATGGATTTTTAATTATAGGTTTGCTGATCACACAGTCTGCCTGCAAAGAAAAGCAGTCCACAGGAGCTCACAGTATAAATCAACTTTGAGGTGAATCGTTTTTCCCTGCTGCACCACTAGACCAGATCTTATTGTTCTCTCACCTGCCAAATCCCACTTTGATGCCTATAAGCATAACCTGGAACCAAAGATGAGCCAACAGCAGATGGGCAGTTTAGTTCCATGCTTTTCACCATCAACTGCCAGGATCCACACTGATTTAAATGCAGGGTTTGTTAGCTGTATTTAAAGGTGAAACTCAGATGTATTAACCTGTAATCACTTTGATAAAATATTTTCTAAGCTTTTAACAAACTGCAGTCATGGTTGCTGGCAGAAAACAAGTTGACATCAAGGTAAACAGATTACAACATACTATCTAAGAGTTCATTGTGACTTTATTTGAGAATATATTAATGGAGAAAAGCACGTTCTGCAATGTCTATAGTGAATAACAGCTTTGTCTCCTGCACATTGTCAATAACTTGTTCCTGGATCAGTCTTTTGTTTTCGTTTGCAGAATGTAAGACACATGCTGTCCAAATATCAGCTGAATGACTTACACAAAACTTTGTGGTGTGTCCACATTGCTGATGTCATTGCGGTCAACATTACCTTAAACTTCACCATGAACGACAACCACAGCCCTCCCACTCTTTAACTTACCTTCATAGGCTTGTTGCTGTAAGTGTGCAAACTCATTACTGACAAATGGGACTGCTTCCTCACATTCTGACATCAGCAGTTGTCTAATGTTTGGAATCACCTTTAGTTCTTGAAATACACATACAGATGTAAAAATAAATAAATAAATAAATAAATGTATTTTGTTGCAAATACTCAGATAAATAAAAGAATTAAAACTATAGGATGCTGCCAAAGCTTTGGTTGAAATGAAGACATTCTTAAGTCTCAGATACTAAAATTAACTGCTTCTTTTGCCTTTGATTAAATTGGTCGGTTACTGTATATGTCTTGTATTGTGAAATGCTTTTAGCTGATGCTGTTTTCCAGTAGAAAATTACAGCAGCACACCACACAATCATCAAGTGGTTTGAAAGTGAAACAGCCAAAGCTGTCAAGCCCTATATTCCTGTGATCTTTGAATTTAATGAAAGAATAGTGGCTGTATGGCAGTTTATCAGATTCACTTGAATAGTGAAATATTCAGTGGATGAAAGGTGGAATAAATCTCAGTTTACAGTGGAAGCTGGGTAACGACGTGCTGTTCTGACTAATACAGTCAAAAATAAATTCACAAGTGGACAGCTTGGAAGGAGACTTCCCAGCCAGTAAGGAAAGGTGCACATGATGACGCATTGGATGTAAGTAAGGTTGGACAAAGAGGAAAAATGGGGAAGTAAATCTAAGCTACATTACTCTTTAGTTTAGACTTAGTGCTGTGGTAGAATTAGTTAGATTCCTGTTCCTTTCAATACCTGTATCATTATCCTTTCCATGGGTCTGTCTCAGTCAAAAATGAATCTGTTAAGTGTAGTCACAGTTCAAGTTTGTCTGCTGGCAAGAATACTGTACATTTTCTGAAAACTACTGCATCTTTCTAACCCTCTGTTTGTTTATTTGTTCTCCCCGATGCACATAAACTGTGTGTCTACCTCTCTCTCTCTTCTCCCGCTTCTCCTCCAGGTTTCTCTTTGCTGGACCATCAGTCATCCTGGAACCTCTCTCCCTCCTGGCTGTTGGTGCCTCATTCCAGATGTTTTGGATGTAGATCTTCATCCTCTGGGAGATTCAACCTGTCCTCTCTCTCTTTATCTGTTTCTCTGTATGTTGTACTTGTCTTTGTCTCCCGGTGTGTGTGTGTTCTCCTACCTGTGTGAATGGTTGTGTTTTTATGTATTCTGTCCTCTTTCCCGATGCCTGTACTATGAAGTGAGATTAAAAAGAGAGATCTCTTTATACTGGCTAGATTGCCATGGTAACTTATGCTGCACACCTAACCTGCCCGAGAGGAGATTATTGTCACTGAACAAAGCTATGTAATTTCATCATTTTGTTTCAGGTAATATTGCACACTTTAAATCATACACAGCAGATCACTTTTGATTATGTTTTTATTCCTGGTTTCGATTTGCTGCCAAGAACATTTTACACTGCTCATTTCACTTTGAAAAGTGATTTCCATGTATACTTCATGAGGAGACTGTTTCAGACTTAATGCAGTTCTTCAGTATAATGTTTAAAAATGCTGTATGAAGTTTAAAGTTTAAGTGCCCAAGTACGTGCAGTTGTCAATTGGAAATAAACATTGGTAAAATAAATACATCAGCTTATGCAGTTTTCCTGACAGAATTCCCTTCTTGCCTTATTTGCAGTAACACTGTTGTTGCTGTAAAGTTTGCTTCATTTTTCTTCATAGCTCCCCATTATCACAACAACTGACTAACATATGCGGCACACAATTGGTCGATTTTTGTTGAACTAAATTAATACAGCAAAAGCACAGGAACAAGGCACACAGACCCTGATGAAGAAAACCGGGGTTAACAAAGAAAGTTGATAACCACCACTGTGAGGTGCATTGTCTCTGATTGGGATTTTAAGTTTTGTGAAATTAGTTCTCACAAAGAAAGCCTGGCTATGTCAAACTTGCTTTGTTATTTCCATGGTAGAGTGTCCTGAGACAACTTCTGTTGTGATTTGGCACTATATAAATAAACCTGAATTGAATTGAATTGAATTGAATTGAATTGAATTGAATTGAATTGAAGTGGTGAGGAAGTCATGTGACTCAGTTCTGTTTGGTGCCGCCTCAAGTAGCTCAGCATCAGTCTGTGACTTATTCATTTTAATAGGAGGATGGATGGAGTAAAAAGTGTATCTGTAGTCATGTCAAGTATTTTGCTCCACAGGTGGCTTGCTTTAGGGGTGTATTTTCAGCAGCACAGATGCTATTGAATGATCATAGAAATTTTATAGGTATATCATAGGAACAAGACAGTAATAAGAAATCAATCTGCTGCTTCAGCACCACGGACAGCGCCATGCGTTTTTTCCATATGCAGCACTGTTATTTAACTCATATTTCTTGTACAAACCACAGTTAGATAAAGGATCACTTGGTCAGGCAGACTAACATAGCCAACAAAACAACCCCTCTGATCCTCTTACTTGCGTGTGGCGATTGGGGGTGGCAGGTTAACATCTTCTTTTTGTTTGCTTGTCCTGGAAGTTGTGTTGCTGGTCTTGAATGTTTTTTTTGTTTTGTTTTGTTTTGTTTTTTTCCGGTTAAAGGGATTTTTGGGGAGTTTGGGGAGATTATCCAAATCAAGGGCCTGTGAATACAGGATGTTGTATGCTGTTGTATGCTCTATCAGCACAGCTCTAGGGATGGAAGTGTTTCCACTTTAGTCCAGACTGAAATATCTCCCCTGCCTGACAATTTGCTACAAACATTGAAGAGCATGAATCTTAATGTCTTGGTGATCAGCTCCATCAGCAGACCAGAATTTTCAGCTATTCAGTGAATTATCTCCAAGAGCTACTAGATAATTTGGTACAATCTCTGGTACAGAGATTCATGGTTCCCAAATGATTATTCCCACTGATTTTTGATCAAGAGCCACAAGTAGATCAATATTTTTGATTCTGAGTAAAATGTTTAGATAGTTATTGGATGAGCTGACATTAAATATGCTAAGGCATTCTGTTCTCTTCAGGATGGATTGTAATTTGCCTAACTTTTCATCCTGTGCCACTATCACTTCAAAATACTTGCAAAACTAATGACATTCTTCACCTGTGCTTCACCTGTGCTTTGTGTTTACAAGCTAATTAGAAAACGCCATTATGCTAATATACTAAACAAAGATTGTGGGTTTCAGAAGGAGGGCTGGACTGGGAACAAAATCACAGTTAACACAACAGCCAACAAAAATCCAGAAAACACCTAAATCAGACAGGACTGTGACAGGATCATATCAATCAGTAACATTATGTTTGGAAACTAAATGTGCTACTTTCTAACATTTTGCAGCATCAGCTTCAATATGTCTACTTTTTCTCTTTGACATTTTCCATGCTACCTTTTCCTAGTAATACTAGTGGGGCCAACCAATTTGGCATTTGCCAAAATTGACATATTTCCAGTCCAAGCCTACTGCTAAACATTAGGAGCATCAGGAGCATGTTAGCATTGTCATTGTGAGTATGTTAGCACACAGATTTAACTATTTAGCTCAAATTAGTTATTGTTTAATTATTGTCTAATAAGGAAACAGCCTCACAGGGTTGCTGGCATGGCTGGGGACTCCTTGTCTGGATGAAGGTTTATTGCCACCTTTTGTGTATTAGTGCATAGCAGCAGAGGATTTGTGAGATCCGAATGGCAGCTCAATGCTGAATGCTTCACTGACTACTTTAACATCATGCAGTACATTGTCTGCAAATTCAGTCTTCCTCAGGGAGACTCCACAGCAACATGGATCATCAAACTGATAACGGAAATATGCCTGATACATACAATAGTAGTGAACTGAACATGTGTATAAACAATGTAAATTAATGTTCAACCTGTGCAATACATTGACTCTATTCAAGGGTGATAATTAACGAGCCAACAATTTTCCACAGGTTTATTGATCAACTGTGAGGGCTGGACTAGTAAACGTGTGTTCAGGCATGTATGCACAAGAAGCTTTAGAAATATCTAACTTGATATTTCTAAGTGTAATATTTGAATATTTTCTCACAGACAGAGCCGTTTTTCTATTTCATCATGCTGTATAGTTCAAAGCATGTAATGGATAAAGAGCTAACTTTTTGCAAAGAGATGTATATAATGAACTGGAGGAGTCCTCTTCCTCAGTGCAGTCTGCAGAGCCCTGAATGCAAGAGAAGATGAGTGTGTGTCCTTGCACATTGTTTCTCTTGTGTACTGCCACCTCAATAGCACAGGCCGTGTCAATCACATGTTAAAATTAAAGACTGACATTCCTTTCAAAGAAATGTCAATGTTCACTTTCTGGGATGAAGACCTTTGTTATTTATTTGTGGTGTGGGATTGCTTTCAAAGTGAAGAAAAGTGGCACTCAAAGACTGGTTGTTACACTTGACTCTTGATCTGTTCACCTTTTAAAGCAATATGTTTTCCAGTTTTAAGGAATAGACTGTGGTCTGCTTCTAAAAGGTAAATGTCCTTTGTGATGTTGCCTATTAACACAATCTGGGGTGACCTGGGCTGAAAATACAAAGGGTGTAACGTAAAGCTATGATCTTGTATGTAAAGTACAACTGTAGCATTGAGGGAAGAAATTATATGCACTAAATGTATGGAAAGAAAAAGGTTTTTTTTTTTTTTTTCGAGTTATAAAGGATTCAGCAAGGATGACCTTGCTAACACCAGAAGACATTAATAATACATAAATATGACATAACATAAATATATAGTAAAGTACAGACCTACAACCCACATCAACAGGCATAAGTTATTTGTTGAATAAATAAACTACAGTACAAAAACCAAAAGTGTAGATATACTAGAAAATTATTAACATGACATGAATCTATAAGGCACTCACTCAGATGCCCAGCAACACCCTCAGGAGGATGGCTTCTCTGCTTAATTCTTCTCTCACTATTTGTCAGAATCACTCTACAAATAAATCAGTCCACAGTTTTACCCCATATGAATAAAGCCATCAGCTCAGTAGTACTGTACCCTGACAAAGGCCCTCCAGCTGTCACTCTGACTCCAAGTCAACAGAAAGGACAACATTCATCAAATAATATGCACAAACTTTTCTTCAACATAGTACATAAATGAGACTAAACAAAATAATAACTATATATTTAACTTTAGACCTCTGGAAGCTCTATGGAGCTGTTTTTCTATGTGTGGGTCCCTGTTTTGTTTATCTCCCAGAGGAGTAACCACATGTACTTGTGTGACCTGATACACAGTCCTGCCAATGGTTTCACACTATTCCACAGATCAACACATGGCATTAAAACACCAAGATATCCAGCAATGTTCCAGCACACATTGTAGAAGAAATCTGCCATGGATGTAAACAATGCAATATTTAAAATTCTAATAACTTTGGTTTTGTAAATGTCTTATGAAGAAGGATATGCACTCAACAGGTTTGTTACAAGGACACACACAATGCATTTTGGTGAGTAGAGCAGTAGAGCTGCCATCTGGCTCTTTATGAATGAATGAGCAAAAATTTAAACTATAACAGAATAAATCCGTCTTGAACTGCATGTTAATTTAATCTCGTGTGGTCAGTGAAGCAACTCTGGAGAAAGTCTTGTTTTGGGTGATAATGATACATTGCTGTGCAAAGGGCAACCTATTGATTGGTTCGGTGCCTCAAATAACGTACTGTGGTTGTTTTTAGTGCTGTGTAGAACGCCTTTTTTTTCTAAGCTTTCCAATGATAATGTAGATCAGAGTCAGACTAGCAACAAAAAACAGTCCAGGAGTTTGCTGTTAAGCAGCCTCAATTTTTTACACCAAATCTGAACTGACACATTAGTCCAGCCTTCACCTAGGAAAGTATATATGGTGTAATGTGCAACATACTTGCCATTCATTCTATTTCTTGTAATACAACAATAAATATCTTCAATGAAGTGCTCCAACCTAATTATATGAATGATGTATTGTGTTCTAATTTACTTACCAGACACACAATAAAATTCAGTAGTGCACCTCTAATTCAATGCTTTATTGCTCCCTCCTCCATCCTTTCCCTGTCTTGTTCACCTGTATTTGACACATCTTTATGGGCCTTATAATAATGATATAAAATGATTGATGAGTAAATTGACAAGAAAATGATCAAATTTACATGTTTATTTTACCTATTTACAAACAAGATTGATGACCATTTGATGACAGCTTAGAGAAATTTTTGGCAAAATTCTCTAACCATTTGAACACTAAGTCCGATTAATTAAACCTCGGAAAAAGCCAAACCTAGAACCTAGGTTTTCAACAAAAATCCTGACAGGACTGTGACATGACACACAGTGGCAGCTGAATGACAAAACAGATGTGGTTCTGAGACATCTGAGACCCATTTTCCACTAAATTACCAGCAACTCTCTTTGTACTTCATCATTTGAATGGATATCTCACCAGTTCCTCTCCCCCACCTGTGCACCATGCACTCTGCACTGAACACCAAAACAGAAGGGCAAAGAGAATTTCAAGGTCAGGAAAATATCTAATGCTGCTTGAACTGATCATTGCACCATCATGAAAACAGCCCTGTCTCTTTGATAAACATTGAAAATTGGAGGAGGGCTGGAGAATGGCTTTGCCCATCCTTTGGGCTAAATCTGTCTAAATCTGCCATTGCTGCAAATACTTTAAAATGAGTCAACTCATTGTATATGGTGCTATGTCTTTTGTGAAAATTAATGATATTCTGTCTTAACTCTTTTGTCTTATTTGCTCTACCCACCAGGGATGTCTCGTCTCAACATTACTCTTTGTTTTAGCCTTGGAACCTCTGGCATATGCCATATGCAGCGACCAAAAAATTGAGGGTATTGAAATCGGAGGTTACGACTTTAAGTCTAGTTTGTACGCAGATGGCATTTAATTAACATTAAACAAACCTATGCAGTCTATTCCATCAGTGCTAAGGCTTATCAATACGTTCAGTGCCTTTTCTGAAAATAAACTTAACTAAATCTGAGGCAGTACCCCTTAACTGTAATACTTTTTTTACTCAGTTGGGTAATGCACCATTCATTTGGAAACCAATGCAATTGGGTATTATATAATACTTGGGAGGGCTGAGGTGCTGAAGATAAATATCCTCCAAAAATTGTCAGTCATCATGTTACCCTTAGCCATGCAGTTTCCATCAAGCTGGTGGAAGAGTTTATTGTCATATTTTTGTGCTGTAATGAGAAACCTTAAATAAGGAACTTTCAATGCCAAGACATTAGGGTGGTCTGGCTGTCCCAGACATTTACCAATATTATTTATCTTATAACGCCAGATATTCTATATATTTCTTATGGGGTTATGGTAACCAGAATAGTTTGAAATAAAGGGACAAAAATGCTAATTATAATAACAAAGAATATTTGACTTCTCTGTGGTTTTATCCAAATCCTTCTGTTTTCATTTGTAACATTGGGTTGTCTTGCTGCTAATTGGAAAATTGTTATGAATTGGTAGAGGCAGATATGAACTCTAACCTGTTTCAGGTTGAGCAGCTGGGTGGAGGACTTTATGGACTTGGCAAGAGCTGCTGCCAAATGAAGGCACCTTGATCAGATCAACGGTAACAGTGCTATGAACTCTCGCTGTGTCTTGGTCAGGTGATTGGCAAGACTACATATAAGGCCAAGACCAATCACAGCATGTCTTATGTCACGATCAAGTGAAAGATGTCGTCAGGAGGCAGGTGAAGCAACTGTCAATCATTGCAACAGAAGCCTTGTGTATGAAATGCAAGAGGTGGTGTAAATTTCAGCCCATTTGGTCATAATTTATACATCTACTGTACATTGATGTATAAATGCTTTTTTTCCCATTGTTATTTATTCTACAAGGAGCAGGCTTGTCTGTGTTGGTGGCATCAAACAGGTTACTGTTTGATTTAGAATGTTATGACAGCATAGTCAGGTACTTGCATAGCTAATGAAGTGCTTCTGCAATTTCTCACCAACATTTGTCTTTTTTACTCTGTACTCCCTTGAGGAAATGTCGAGTAGGCAGGGGTACACAGCTCAGCTAACTTCTCCTCTCTTTTGTTGTCTCACCTGACAGCAGCAACCTCAGCAGGCCTCCTCCTCCTCTTCATTGCCATGTTTACCTGATTGCACTCTGGAAAGAGTACCTGATTGGTTAACGCTCAGGTATATGTTGTGGAAGATGTCACACTAGGCTTGTCAAGACAAAAAAATTCTGACAGGCAAGACTTTTTGTCAGAGCATCATGGGGTGTCCCACTCACTACACAACAGGTTGTTGGATTGGTTTGATTGGTAATTCATCGGCCAAGACCAAATCATCTCAAAATTGGGCTAGATTGGTGTCTGGGTTAGGGTTAGGGTTAAGGTTAGGATAACTCAAATCTGGGGGGATTGAATAAAGTCACATTTGAACTACTTACTGGATTACATGTAATGTTGTACAATATGATGTATAACAAGGAGTATAATATGATGAGGAAAATATAAAGGGGATCTATTGTTAAATGTAGCTGTTTTTTAAGTGTTTATTGATGTCCCCCACTTTTTTTCTTTTTCTTTGTTTGCTTTTGTGCATATATGTTGTTTTATGTGTTTTGCCGTTTGTGTATGTTTCATGCATTATACGGTACCAGTCAAAAGTTTGGACACACCATGTCATTCAATGGTTTTTCGTTATTTTTTTTTGCATTTCCTTCATTGTAGATTAATACTGAAGTCACGAGCCCTGTCTTTTTAACTGCTAATGAAGAGTTTCACAAGGAGCTTTAATCAGGTACAAAATTTTACTCTACATCACCTGGAGGGTGTTGCTAATGCAGCAACAAATACACAATCCCATGTTTATCCCACCCATAAACACCCACAGCTGTGTTTGCCAGACTCAGCCGGATGTACTACAGTTGGCCATGGGCCTAAAACAGTCTATGGGACTCTAACCCAGCACATGCCCATGCGTTTAAGACCCAATGTACGGGACCTGACTGATACTGCCAATCTGGAAGGCCAGGAATATATTATTGTTATTCCTCCTCAAAGATGGAGTGATGTGCTTAGTTAAGACCCATAGAGAGGCTTTCTCACAAATATAAAAATGCAATTCAGCCAACAGCAATAACGTTTATTAGGCAAACCAAACATGACATAGCACACAAATTGCAGACAACACCAGTACATTGCACAGTGGCATCTAAAAAAGAAACATTTGCCTTATCTGTTTTCAATACCAAGATCAGCTTCACCTGTCCAAATATTTGTTGGAAATGGCTAATATTCTCAGAATGTCATTCATATGTGAACTTGACAATATAGCATTGTCTCTACATAACAGGAGGTTTCTATCTGTTGTCAAAACAAGGTAATAATGTTTCAAAAGTGTGAAGGTCTTCCAAGAATCTTTGGGGACTTTTAGAGCATTTGTGGCTTAGGAGTTCAGATGGCAACCATGAACCACAATCTTCTCAGTTTCAAATTTAGTATTTGTTGTGTCATTGCCCATCTTTCTCTAACTTGGTTCCAGCCATTTATCTACTATTGCTATCTAATAAAGGCATAGAATGTGCCAAAAACGATGCTAAGAAAAAAATCTCCATTTAGTCATTTACTTTAGCATGTTGCAAGGCTAATGTAGCACATTGGCTGTTCTTTGGACTTTAAAAATCTACTTACAGCACACATGGATACAGATGAAATACAAAAAGATGAGAGATGAGATAAGATATGACTTTATTGAACCCACAGCAAGGAAATTTAGGAAATTTCAAGTATTACAAAGAGCAAGCACATTGGCATAAAGAGGTCAATATATTTCAGACTTTGGATACACACATAATACTAGTAGGATGCATTCATTGTTAATTCTGCTGTGCACATGAGATTTGATGATGAGAAAATTATTGAGTCTCGCCAAAATCATCCATGAAGAGCAAACTTATGCACCAATTTATACATTCTCCAACCATTTTTATCACATAATTTATGTGAGATCCACAGCTTAAATCATTACATGTTTGTCACAGCGTTATAGGGAGAATTCTGATGATCAGTGCTGTTTGGTGTGAATGGAAAGATATGACTTCCACTCACATTAGTACGGATTTTGATTTGATCTTGACTATACAAGGAAAGTAATGCACTTTTCCAATGCAAGTTGATTCCTATGGTATATTTAAATCACACTTCACTGTTATAGTCTGTGTGATTATGATTTGGTTTTTTCTTTCTGTGTGGTTGTTTCATTATAGTTGAGTGTCTTTCTCTTCCTACCCGCTCGCCATGATACAGTGAATGTTTTGTTTTCTTGGGCTGATTTTGTGTTCACTGTTATTCGAGGGTTTTTGTAGTGTTTTGGTTTTCTCTGTGATTGTTAATAAACTTCATTTTACGGCTCCCTTAGTTCTCTCACTGTTTATCTGCCCCTTGGGTCTTGGTACAAATTTATTGATTTACCTGAATCATAACAGTACAATCTGGCCAATATGGACCCAGCGGATACTCGGCTTGGGGACAGGGATCCCACATTGCACTCCGCTTTACATAAGCCGGATGAGTGGCTAAGCCACCATGACCATGCACTGCACTCCTTACTCGAGACCATGCAGCAGCTAGCCCTGCAGGTGAATCAGCTCACCACGCAAGAGGCTGGGCTCACTGTTGCACCCTCGGCCTCAGGAGCACAAGTTCCGGCATCAGCTCTTGCCTCAGCGGCTCTGGTGGACCCTAACCCCGCTCTTGAAATTCCCATTTCCAACCCTGAGCCCTTTTCAGGGGATTTAAATAGGTGTCGGGGGTTTTTGTTACAATGTCGGCTCATCTATGCCCAGCGTCCCCAAGCTTTTGCCACTAGTCAGGCAAAGATTTTCTTTTTGATTGAGCTACTCAGGGGTCAAGCGCTGCCACCCAGGGTTTGAGGAGATGAGTTATGATTCTTTCATCAAGCAGTTTAACTCAGTGTTCGATCATCCTGATCATGGTGGCAACGCCTCGGACCGATTGCTGGAGCTCCGCCAAGGATCTTTGTCAGTGGGGGATTGCTCCATGCATTTCAGGACGCTGGTGAAAAATGCACATTGGAACGAGGGGGCGCTTAAGGCGGCCTTTTCCAAGGGGCTCAATGATCGGCTTAAGGATCAGTTAGCTTCTCAGGATGTTCCTGCTGACTTTGATGTGCTAGTGGACTTCGCCGTCTGCCTAGACAACCAGCTGCGTGAGCGTCACCGAGAGGGGCAGAGGCGAACCTCTCCAGGGGGGAGCTCCAGGTACCCGGCGCTAGAGCACTCCTCATTCCTGCCTTCCAACCAGGGAGAGGAACCCATGCAGCTGGGTCGCACTCGGCTCACTCGGCCGAAGCACTCGGCGGAGAGGTTACACCGGCTCTGCGTCGGGGCTTGTCTGTACTGCGCAGACACAATGCACTGTGTAGCCCAGTGCCCCATTCAGCCAAAAGAGCCGGCCTGGCAGTAAAAATGGGCATACTGTTGGGCCAAACCAGCCCCATGGTGCCCGCGTGTCCTCGTTTCGAACTGCGGGCCACCTTAACCTCCACTACTGGCGCGTGGCCAGTATGAGTTCTGATAGACTGCAGAGCTGAGGACAACTTCCTCGACTCGGAGTTCACACTTCAGGCTGGCATCCCCATATTGCCGTTAGCGACAGGGATTAATGTAAACACGCTCGATGGTAAGCTCCTCACCACCATCACCCACCAAACTGCACCCCTTCAGTTAGTCTTGTCTGGAAATCATCACGAACAGCTGCCATTTAAAGTCCTGTCTTCTCCATCAGCTCGCATAGTATTAGGTCATCCCTGGTTCAAAGCCCAGCCCGTAACCCTCACATAGATTGGTTGGCCGGTATGATTCTCAGCTGGAGCACCTTTTGTTTGTGTGAGACCCCGGGGGTGGCCACCCCCTGGACCTCTCTGTGATGCCTAAGGTCTACCACGACCTGGCCGAGGTCTTCAGTAAGAGTAGGGCCCTGTCTTTGCCTCCCCACAGACTTTCTGACTGCTCCATAAACCTCCTGCCGGGGGCTCCGTTACCCTCCAGTCACCTATACAGCCTGTCGAAGCCTGAGCAGGAGGCTATATAGCAAGTATATGGTGAGTCACTGGCTGCAGACATCATCCAGCCCTCCTCCTCTCCACTCCGCACTGGTTTTTTCTTCGTGGAGAAGAAGGACAAATCGTTGCATCCGTTTATCGAATTCTGGGGTTTGAATACCATAACAGTAAAAAATAAGTACCCACTACCAGTACTTTCAGCCGTGTTTGAGCCCTTCCAGGGGGCTACGGTGTTTTCAAAGCTGGTTTTGAGAAACCCCTATCACCTAGTGCGTATTCATGCCGTTAGGGCACTGTGAGTACCTTGCGATGCCTTTCGGGCTCAGGCCCTGGTAAACGACGTACTGAGGGACTGTCTCGATCATTTTGTGTTCATTTATCTGGATGACATTTTGATCTACTCTCGCAGTGTGGATGAATATGTCCAACACGTGCGCCTGGTGTTACAGAGACTATTAGAGAACAGACTGTTCGTCAAGGCGGAGAAGTGCGCTTTCCACCAGTCGTCGGCTCCCTTCCTTGGCTACATCATCGAGAGCGGGCAGATCAGGGCCAATCCACTGAAGGTGCAAGTGATGACTGAGTGGCCCACTCCTATCAACTGCAAGCAGCTTCAGGATTTTCTAGGGTTTGCAAATTTCTACCACCACTTTATTAAGGACTTTAGCTGTGCAGTCGCGCCACTCACCTGCTTCACCTCCACCAAGCAGAGGTTTGCCTGGTTTGAGGAGGCGGAGCAGGCGTTCAATCAGTTAAAGACTCTGTTTACTATTGCTCCTATTCTCCGATCCCCGATCAGGAGTGGCGGAGAGCGGTGGCATCGTCCCAGGAACACATGCGGCATTGCCACAAGGTGTGGAGAGGCGCACGGGCGGCCCTGCTATGCACCATGGACGCCAACGAAGGGGGGGGGGGACAGGCAACGCACACCGGCGCCCGAGTACCGGGCGGGGCAACAGGTTTGGCTTGCCTCTAAGAACATCCCTCTCCGGGTCAAGTCCCATAAGGGGCCATTCCTCATTGACCAGGTCATTTCCCCATCTGCTGTTCGGCTTAAGCTCCTGGTTACCATTAAAATTCACCCTACTTTTCACGTTTTCCAGCTGAAACCTGTTGCCTCCAGCCAGTTGTGCCCGCCTTCCAAAACCCCTCCTCCCCCCTGGATCATCGACAACCACCCAGCTTTCGGGGTGCGACATTTGGTGGATGTCCGGCGGCGGGGCAGGGGGCTCCAGTATCTGGTGGACTGGGAGGGTTATGGTCCAGAGGAGCGCTCCTGGGTTCCCTGAAGATTAGTCCAGACTAGTCCGGGACTTCCACCGGACCGACCATGGTAGGCCTGGTGGGACACCAGGAGTTGTCCCTTGAGAGGGGGTACTGTTATAGTCTGTGTGATTATGATTTGTTTTTTTCTTTCTGTGTGGTTGTTTGTGTTTTTTGTAACCTTCTCTCCGTGTCTGCAGTGGAGGTGTGGCTTGGCGGTGCGGCGAGCAGATGGCACACCTGAGGTTGATCTCCACTGATTCTCCTCATGTTTTAAGCAGCGTGGCAGAGTCGGCACGCTGCCAGATTGTCAAAGCTTTCTTGCCGAGACTTTCCAGCCATCCTTGTGACCATAGCTTCCCTGTACTCTCTTGTTGTCGTAGTCACCTGTGTGCAGATCTTGTCCTAGTCTTTGTTTGTGATAGTTCTGACTCTTTTGTTTGGTTTCATTATGGTCAAGGGTCTTTCTCTTCCTACCCGCTCGCCACGATGTAGTGAATGTTTGTTTTCTTGGGCTGATTTTGTGTTCACTGTTATTCGAGGGTTTCTGTAGCATTTTGGTTTTCTCTGTTATTGTTAATAAACCATTCGTTTTACGGCTCCCTTGGTTCTCACACTGTTTATCTGCCTCTTGGGTCCTGCTACAAATTTATTGATTTACCTGAATCATAACATTCACATACTGGCTTCACAAACAGCACACCCTGTATATCAACCACCATAATTCCTGAAAGGTAACATCAGAAAACTGTCACAATTCTGGCACTTCTCTATATTGACTCACCAGCTTTGGGTACATAGTACAATAGCAGGATTTCATTTGGGTGTGGGAGGAATGTGTGGTGTATGAGATGAGTGGAGATGGGATGGATACTGATGTTGTGATTTTTGGACTGATAAGGAAGCTGGGATTTTATCCAACAATCTTTCTGATTACAGCTTTAAACTGTGCTGTGATGTGAAAAGGTGTATGTGTGTGTGTGTGACTGTATTGAAGTAGGCATCAGTCATAGAGTGTGTGTGCATGTTGTGTGAGTGTATGTTGTATCAGGCACACAGCCAGCAGGCTGCTGAAGTGGAAAGCTTTCAGCCTGGTCACTAAGTGGGGTTGCAGCCCAGTACTGATCACTGCACTCCTCCATCCTCCACTTCACTCACTCCTCTCATCTCTCTCTCCCTCTTTACTATCTCTCTCCTTTCTCTCCATGACCTAGCTCACACTCCCCCTCTTCTCTCTACTGCTGTTTTATATTGTCTATCTGTCCATCTCTCCCCTAGCTTTGTTTTCTCTTTATCTCCAACATCCTCTCCCCCATCTCTCCTGTCCTTTCCATTTCTTCAGCCTTCACTCTTAAAGCCTTTTTCTTCCCCATCGTTCCATTTCCCCTCAGGCATCTCTTTCTCTTCATCTCACCACATCTATTTTCTCTTCATTGCTTTGCTTCTGGTTTTTTCCTCTCTTCTCCACTCACTCTCTAATGTCTCTCTTATTTCCCTCTATGCATTCCTACAGCTGCAAACACATTGTATGCTGCTCTGCTTCCATGCAGTGCAAGTAATTAGACGTGTATATATAGTACGTATAGGTTATCTGTTATGGTGGTGATATAAAATTTTAATATACCCAGTTATTTGACGGACAGCATTGGTATTATTTTATGTATTTTTTCTGAACAAAATGATCATGTGCACAGCTAACCTAACACTCGCTACTCCTTGTCAGACATGTAATATTTAACAATGTCATTGTTAGTTGTATTATTCATTCTTGTTCATTGCTTTTACTTATACAGTATATCCTTTAAGGATTATTCATATGAAACATGATTGTAATAACTTGACAAAGTGATTCAAATTATTATCAGAATAAGATATCATGTGTTATACTCAAAAGAATCAAAATGTATTCACAGATTAAACATTTACAGTTATGTCAGTTTGGCAATTTTTATTATAATACAGTATGTACTGTAAATTCATGTTAATAAAATTACTGACAGCCTAACAAGACTTACTGTATGCAAAGTCCTACTTGAGCCGGTACATCAGTATGTGCTCTGACAGTAAGTTGTTGCTGCCTCTGTGAACCTGTGTCATAGTCCACACAAGCTGCAAACTGCAGTATAGTTTTTAGCTTTTTAACTAAGGAAGAGCTGCTAATTCTGTTCCAATCTCTGTCTAATGTGACTCAATTCAGACTCATATGCTGTTGAGTTGAATATCTTAAATTTTCTACTTTCATATTTTATAGTTTGCTCTCTCTCTCTCTCTCTCTCTCTCTCTCTCTCTCTCTCTCTCTCTCTCTCTCTCTCTCTCGTCTGTCTTCTTGATTACTCGTTGCTCTCATCCTGACTCCTATCTGCCAACTTGAATTAGACCACAATCTCAGTTGATGGGCTAGGTTTGTACATCCTAATGGAGTGTCTCTGTGTATGTGTGTATGTGTGTATGTGTGTATGCATGGCAATGACACATGCTATAGAGGATGCTTGAGGCTGGAAATAGTTCCATCACTTACTGTCTTCCCACTTTTATGAGAAAAGTTATTTATATAGAAAAAAGTAAACACTCAAACAGAAGCCCAACACCCTACCTCTATTGGGAAACACTAATGAAGTGGTCTCAGAGGGGAACATGAATGTCTGAGCCTATTTTAATGGTATCCGTCCAACAGTTGAGATGTTTCAGTCTGGATCAAAATGATATCATGGCTAACAGATATTGACAGTAGACAGTAACATAAGATGCCTACACACAAAATAATCTGTATTGGTAACTGCTAATGCAGAATCCCATGACACAGTGTGTGAAAAACATTTTGGTCCCCCAGCTAATCTTACATTTTAGAAATTCTTACTAAAATGTGAATGGACCATAACTCATACAACACCAGTGAATCTGCATTTTCAGCCATACTACCAAGCAGTAAGGTAACTTTGATGGAAATAAATGCCAACCACAAACTTAAATACTTATTTTAATGATGAAGGTAAACCACAAAAAACATACACTTCAAAGCCCTTTGTGAGTTTGGACTCATTCAGTGAATGTTTTCATGACCATGACGTAAATTGTGTACCCTTGACGAATCACTTCTCAATCCACATGAGCGTGTGTGTTTTCCACCACAATTGAACGACTAATGGTGGAATTCTTTGTGGAAGCACCCTGCAGAATCCAATCTAGACAATTAATTTTTCTAAAATTAATTTGCAGTGCCAAAAATGAAGTAGATAACAATAAAAATACAGCCCCTAGAGTTAACAGTGTGCATTACGCTTTGTGCTACAGAGACGGTCCTGAGGTCGGTTCCATCTAGAGGAAGCTGAGCCCTCAAAGTCCAGTGACCCTATAAAGAGTCTCTGAAGTCCCTCTACAGGACTGATGAAGAATCGGATCTAATGAAACTTTACTGCTTCCTGTAGGTGCATTTTTTGTCCCAGAAATGGGTAGTCTCTCCACAATTTTCTGCTATTTACCAGTAAAGGCAACATGATGGCAGCAGTTTGAGAGAAAATAGCTTATAGTTGACTCCCTTTTTATCTAAAGATGCCAATTACACTCCTGCCACCCCTCTTATCTGAGCAAATACTGAAAATGAAAGTGCAGAGCAGTCCATGTTAATTGGTCTATGCCCAGAGATTAATTGGTATATTCCTTTTTCCATAATCAGTGTGATCAAAGCTAAATAGGCATTTCATAAAAAACAAAAAACAAAAAACAAAAAAAACATGGTGTATTATTGCATGGACAGATGTACAAATAAAAAGCAGCTGTCTGACTGAAACACACTGCTACTGTCTGCAGCTTTGCAATAAGCAACAGACAGGCTCAGAAAAACTTTTAATAGACCCATAAACATGCTGATACCATCACAATGCGTGTAGTACATTTAACTAATTACAATTTTGTATTTCCATGTTATGCTGCTTTATACTTCCAATAGGAAAATTTGGACTTTTTACTGCACTCCATTGATCTTAGAGCTGTAGTTACTAGTTACTTTTTAGATTGAGATTTTACATACAGTAAAGATACACTAACTTTTTAAAAGTTTAACACCTTGTTAAAGACTGAACGGGTGGTTCCAGACATTTTTGTCTTGTGTCCCTCTTACAAAACAAGCAGTTTGTATTTGGGGCATCTTGCCACATTGCAGGTGAGTTGTTAGTATTTCCCCTTCTCACGTTCACTGCAAAGAATAACCTATAGAATCTAGTCAATAAATGAGAGGTAACAATTTGCACTCAGTGTTTGGACAGGTTTCACCCAATGTTTTGAGTAAAGAATACCTAAAGGTAACAGCTATGGCACAGTCAAAGAAATTAGGTAAAGTCTAGCTAACATTTCCCAATAAATTACGAAACTAATTACTTATAAAAAGTGAGTAATGTTAAAGCTTGATTGTTTAGTAGGCAATTGTTCATCTACTTATTAATTATTATTAACAGCTAATCAAAATGACAAATTAACCGTTACTTATTCAGGGAAGGTTAGCTTTGCTTGAAAAATTATTGTCAGTCAAAGGACACAATATTGATGTCAGTTTCTTCTAATCGACCAATTGTTAAAAAAAAAAATAAAGAAAGGAGGTACAAAGAACCCTCTTCACTCTGCATATTCAACTGGAAAAAAGTGTTTAGTATAATTTCTTTAATAACTGGGCCAGATGCAGATGATGTGATGAAATTAAGTTCCTCTAGTTCATCTACACAAGTATTCAATACATTGAAAATGCATTCCAATTTAAGGAGGAGCAACCCCAGTCTCTTGATAATAGCTTTGCTGAAGTCCTACAGTCACTGCAGTTTTCACTTTCAACAAATGCACTTTCTTCATGCATTTGGCTTTGGTATTCATGAAGGACAGAGGTTTTAAAATCTTCTTCTGAATGAGGACTATGTTTCCTGCTCTTATGACTGTGGAATCCTCCACCCTCCAAAATTCCTCTTTACAGTGCTGTTTCAACTGTTCGAGAGATCCAATATATGAAATAAAAGACAAGACAAAAGTCTACTAACAACTAATTATATCTTCTATTAATAATCTGACAACCTTTCAGATTTGTCAGATGACCATTTGGAGGGGCCCATCCCCTCAAGTTGAGAACCACTGGACAAAAACTAGCTGACTACGTACTCCATATAAAGTAGTTAAAACTAAGCGATATCTTGTGCAGCTAAAAATGGTAATTTACAGTGGTATCACTTGAGGACATTTTGCAGACTTCACACAGCTCAGTGTCGAATAACAAGCTTTATACAGCTTTTTCACATATGCAGTAGTACCACCCAACACATGGAAACACACCAAATGCTTATACACTGATGCATCAGTATCAGCAATCTATTAATGTTATATAATCATATCAGTTACGTGGTTGAAACCAGAGCTTTTACTGCTGATATTTTAACTGCACAAAGCCAATAAGTTGTCCATACTTAATTATAATTTTTTATTTGTAATGGACTATTTTTTGCTTTGTTATATATGTATTTTACTTAAGTGAAGGATCTGAGTACTACCACCGCTGTGAAGCAGTGGCGTGTGGTCCATTAAAGGTGGCATCCCTCCTGCAATTTCGCCTGCTTCTGTTATTGTTTTGTGTGTGTAAAAATGTCAGTTGTTACTCTCACATAAACCATTATTACAGACATGCGTGATGAAAAAAGTGCTACCTTCAGACTTTTTCTGTGTACCAAAGGGCATACCCACACGTGTGTTATTTGTTTGGCTTTTGCTGGTGGCCCTTGATTGACTGACATTGCACACTACAAAATAAGTGAATCTGGGGTGGAATATTTCGTGCCAATGACATGTTGCCAGATTTTCGACCCAATTGGATGGCTTTAAGATGGATTATACGAGTAAAAATAAGCATCAGTGGGTTGAAAAAAAATTTGGCCTGGTTTGTCTGGTTCTGTTTTTTTTTGCTTTTTTTTTCAATGTCCATGTTCTTTACTTGCTAACAATGACATTTTTGAACTAACACTGCAGAAGGCTACTTGACCAAGATGGCCTCTAGCTGGTCAGACCAGCCAGAAGAAAAAATGGCTGACATAGGTGAATGATTTTCTGAAAGGTAAATTAAAAAACTGCTAATGAAGCTAATAGCAGTGCCTGCTTGCAGTGTAGCCATGGATGTACAGACAACTATTGCTGAATGACTTTATACTGAAGAAATCTTAAAAATTCTCAGACAGGTTCTGAAAGATTTTTTTGTCTGGTTTCTGAGCGGATTTACAGACGGTCATTGAGTCCTGCTGAGTTGAGTACAGGCTGGCTCCAGATTATTGTTTGTGTTCAATGTTTGCTTTACATGTTTACAATGTTACAGCATTCTGTTTTCTGATAACTTAAGCACAAGCATTGTAACATAGTAAACTAAAATGTTGAGTTAACACAGGTAAAAACATATGATTGACTTTATTTTTCATAATTTCGAATTAGTATTTCATAATTGTTGCCACCACAAACATTTTTATTTCACATTTCATCTGTTTTTTGTTTTGTTTTTTTTCTTGGCAGAATTGTCTCTTATTAATGGCCCGTTGTTCGCACCACACCATCTTTCTCAGGTCTCTTTCTCTTTCTTTTTTTTTTCTAAAGGTTGCTACACATTTGTGTATCATCAATGAACCACTGGAGCTCCATAATGCCATTACACAGGTTACTGGGAGATTTTTGATGTCTTTACAAGTTGGCCTAGTTTATCAGAGAGCCCAGTGGGGTTACAGCACTAAATGGTTAACCAGCCTTAAGAGATGAGAAGGCCATGACTAATCTTGCCCGTAGGCAAGGTGCATTTATCTGTCAAGAGGAGCATGGAAATCATTCCAACAGGCTCGTCTGTGTGTGCTCACCAAGCAGATGAACATTAGATTTTGGACAAAGTGTCTGAGCTCAGTCTAAACTAGGGGTTCTCAAACTTATCACTCAAAGATCCACATCTGATTTTTATTCAAGGTCAGAGGTTCAGAACGATTGGTTCTAACAAAATATTGTTTAATCAAACAATTAACATCACATCTCTTGCAATTGCCAGTATGAAATTGAGAGAGATGAGACTCGACCATATTCATTTCTGACTCCAGACATATTCTTACAGCTACATTTACACCAGTTATTGTGTACTAGAGGAAAGGAGACACATTCGTTATTTGCGATTTAGACAAAAACATTTAGAGCTGATAGCAAATTCTCTGGTGTAGTGTTAATGTGAGAACTCAGAAGGAACAACACACAAGTCAAGAAGGAAGTCAGGAAAAAACAAAAATACTCAGTTTGCTCAAGTCATCAGTTGGCCAACAAGAATAAACCCAAGTGATGCCCTCTGTATTTACCAGACAAGCTTAGTGATTCTCCGACAACTCCAGAGTTACCTCCTGTAGTCCGGACAGTGCGCTGCTGTCAGGTCTGAATTCATTAATATTCTGCAGGCCAGATGTGGCCCATAGGCTGCCATTTGACAGTCACCAAGAACAAGGCTGGGTTCACATTGACTTACTGTTTGGTCTGGACTTTGAGAGGTCCTGGTCTAAACAAATGTATGGATATATTTTTAGTGAGCACAGACTTTGCAGATGTAATGCTTTGGACTCAAGCAGTTTGCATCACAGCTGGCTAAGGAACGCAGCCACAGAATGCTTTACTTAATGTGTGATCTGTCTCTTCTGTAAGTGGCCAGAGCACTTAAACTTGATCTGACACTGAATAGCTTGTAATGGGGTCTGGGGTAATGCTGCAACGTTAAACTCACATCCACAGCCTCCTCTTCTAGCAGCTCTCAGGTTTAGATGGACAACAGGAAAACTCCTTCGACAGCTGTTCAGTCTTCAGTTTGGGGCTGTGCAATAAAGATGGTCAGGTCAGCCTGTGTTAGCCTCCCAGTCAGTATTGTCATGTCCTTAGTACTTTAAAGGGCCAGACTTCTATGACACTTTAAAAGCTACTTGGAATTCAATACCAGATTAAAAACTAGTCGTCTTGCAAATCTTTCTGTGACAGCAGTCATAAAATACCATGAAAGAACTGAAGGGATCAGCATTGTAATCAATTTCAAGCATGCATACACACACAAATACACTCGTGCGCACACACACACACACACACACACACACACACACACACACACACACACACACACACCTAAACAGGCACTTCCTTTTTGTACACAAGCCCAAAAGTGACATACCCAAGAGAAATTAATGTCTGACAGCTCTGATCTTGGTCTCTCATAAATAGCAACTCTTTGTAGTACAACAGCTTAGATTTAGTTTATAGGATACAGGACCCATTAGTTTGTTTTGTGTATTTGGGAGAAGATTTAACTCTCATGTCTGCTGTGAAGCAGGCCAAGAGGCATTTAGCTTAGCTTAGCATAATGACTGAAAGCAGAAGAAAGCAGCTTGCCTGGCTCTGTCAAAAATCTGCCTATGAACATAATTAAAGCTCACCAATTAACACAGTGTATTTATTTAATCCACTACAAAAGACAAACGTAAAAAAGACATTTTGTGGTATTTCAGTCTTTTTCTTGGCGATTACCAGATGGGTCCAGTTTATAGGCAACCAGGGGAGACTCCAGGAAATCATTGTTAGCTTCTGTCTGCCATGCAAGGTAACCATGAAGGGAGCTATGCACACATACATAGATGTATATACATATACATAATGTGTACATATAAGAAATAAGATGTTCAAGGTTGCAGTGACTGTGGATATTGAATGAAAAAAAATCATAATTTTTCCTCACTACACAAACAAAAGCTGGATTCAGTTCCATAGAGGAAAAGTCTTTGAGGAAATCTACAGCTTTGATTATTCTGTGATCTACCCTTCATCCTTTCACTTCACAGTCATCCAGCTGTTACATTGTTTGCTGAGTTTGAAGTTATGATGTAAAAGCCAGTAAACAACAGTGTAATCTCTTCAAGAACTCTCCTCATTTGTGAGCAATCCAAACAATTTGTGATTGAAAGAAAGTTCATAGTCAAGATTATTTATGCTGTTTTATGACAGGGTTAAGAGTTGTTTTTGTGTATGAGCCAGTAAAACTTTAGGAAAACGGTACGTCATATCCACTCATGAAAATTTCAGTGCTCGTGCAATTTGAAATTTTTTTCCCATTAGCCACATTATTTTTTAGTTAATTGATTTTCCCAATTGCACTGACATGGTGTAGATCCTCCAATTAAGTGTGCCAGTTTCAAAGAATAGCCAGTATGAACAAAGGTTGCTACTAAAGTCCAGCTAAAAACACAGAGATGGAGGAATTACCTGTACTGTAATAATTGACATGGTAAATTTTTTCAATGTGTTGTGATGTTCATGTGCGATTCAATCTCAAAACCTACAAGGAACAGAGGAATTATGCCCTTTGAGTCACTGAAAGGGTTTTAATGTGAAACCTATACAGGAAGAGTTGTGCTTCATTAACAGTAGTTTAATGTGGATTGAAAAAAGCAGAATGGAAGTGACTAGAAATAATTACAGCATTATTGGAGTGGACAAGGTGTTCTCAGCAAGTTGATGAGTACAACATGACTGTTGTACACATTGAATCAGTTCTATGGAAATGGGTTTTAACCTATTATCATGTAGTGGAAATGTTGATTAAAAGCTGATTATGCTGTACTATAAACCAACAACAACCCACATTTCCACTTTCTAATTTCACAACTGTTTCATTTCAACTGTTCAAATTTGAGAATTGAGCAAAAACTAAGGAATTCTATCTTTAAAGACCCACAGTTTATGTTGTTAGTAACGTAAGGTATAAACAGGTGCTCCTTCTGTCTCTCACCTTGTAAACCAAGACAGTCTGTGTAATGTGTTTGCACAGAGCAGACATGTGGGCAGCAGCGCAGGAAGCCTTGTGTAACCCTGTGTAATCCGTACTCCTCTGCATGCTCCCAAAGCCTCAGTCTATGAAGTGAGACCGGACACTGACAGACGAGGGACAAACTAGGGATATACAACTGGAAGTTTCAGGCTAAGGACGATTTTTGACTACTTCTGATATGTTCATCCATATCTGTGTAAAACCACAAGTGAGAGTACAAGACAAAAAAAGCATTGTGTTCCCAGACTGGTTTGTGGCAGGGTGTCAACAAAGCACCTGTTTGCAGCACCGCAGCCACCAGGGGGCCCCCATGCAAGTAACGCATGTTATGTGTTATTATTCATTTACATTGAAGTAATACTATCTTGTACAGATGATGTGTGAATAGATGATGTGTTTGTTTTTCAATCCCACGTTATATTGTTGTGTCTTTCACTCATTTCAGTTCAGGGGATCTTGGATTGACTCCTGCTCAGGGCTCCAAAAAGCTTGTGCTGGCTGTCTACCACTCAACTGGGAGATCAGCCACAAGAAGAGCAGTTGCCATTGCTTTAGAAGTATTTGAAGGTAAACAACTAAAATCAAACACCTGCGAGCATTAAATATAAGGATGTCCAACGGTCTACCTAATACCTTATTTACACACCTGGCTGGAGTGCATTTAAAAAGTATGACGACTTGTCCTTGTCAGTGGTATAATGGTCACAGAGCGGGTTTTGGGCCCAAGTACAGAACCACTGTTACGGCCACCGCCGTTCCCTCCCCGTGTGTGTAACCCTTTCGCCATGTAGTTTCCTTATGTTGATTGCAGTGTGTCGTCTCTGACTCGTGGTTGGCTCCTGTGGAGGGGAGGCGTTGATGATTGGTGATTGGCGTAGCCTCCATACACCAATCGAGGGATGCTGTCCACATCTTAAGAGCTCGCCGAACGCACCAGTCGGCGCGGCTGTCACCAAGACGCACGGCTTGCCACATGTGCCTCTAAGCCTGTATCGTTGTAGTTTGTTTAACACAAGCCACTTTAGTTGTGTTGAGAGGAGCTGGGCCAGGAGAGATTCAAATACTGATCCTGTTTTGCACGCCTGGTAGGAAAAACACGCTGTATTCGGTTACACTGGGCACAGGGGTGCTGACTCTTTTGTATTTATGTTTTACACCCGTAAAGTATAGAGTTTGGTTTTATCTCCTCTTGGTTGTTATTCACTTATAGCGGTTGACTCAATCTTAGTGAGTCCTCTTTTTGTTATATTTATTTCTTTGTGTTGAGCAGCACCCTTCGGCCCTGTCTCCTCTAGTAAGTTTTGTTCTCTTTTGTATCGTTTGACAATTTATCGGCCTTTGTTTAATAAATAATTTTATTTTACCAATTACATCTGGTTTATGTTCGTTCCCTTTACCGTCACGAGCTAAGGGGTCGTAACAACCACCACAACACAGGTAAAGCTTTTATCCACTTTTTAATCTTGAATAGGCAGGACCAGATTAGTAGCAACAAGTATAGTCCCTGGTATTGTGCAGGGGCTAAAACATCCAGCAGTCACAGGCAGACAAAGAGTTGGAACGTGCAGAATAGTGTGTTTGGTGTGGCAAACACCAAACACTCAGGCAAACAATGTCCAGGAAACAAAAAAAGCAAGTCTCATGGTCAGGGACAAAAGGCTGAGGCAGTTACCGGGGAACAGGAGAACAGGCGTGGTCAGAGACAGGCAGGGTCAGCAATGGGAGAAGATTTAGCTGGAGAGTCTTGCATGAGCACAATGACAGTCTGACAACCACTGAGTGTGGCAGAGCAGCTTATATACTGCACTGATTGCAATGAGTCTCGGGTGTGTGATCAGGTGAGTAGGCAGGTGGGTGTGGCTGAGAGTGGAAAAGTACTGAGGGCACTGGTGAGCAGATGAGGAAACAATGGCAGCAGGTAAGACTGTGACACTTGGTGGCGGTGTTAAATGGCATTTTCAGGTTTTATTATAGATAACATGGGGCTGTCGTCCTTTGACACTCAGATATGCAAAGAACGTCTTTAAACTGGATTTTGTCCAAGAGCTAAACTGTTCTTTGTCTTTTATCTTCTAGGTGATTTTCTTAGTCATGGCTTTTTTCTTTTCATCATTACCCCATGGGTCCTTGCATTACAGCTCTTAAGATATATTTTATGTTTTCCCCTGTAGGCATAGAGCCTCAGCCTTAGGGAATCACAGGCCTCAGCACTTGCTTAGAATACCACAGTATTTTGAAGCAAATATCCATGCCTGATGACAAATAGTCCCACATCAGAGTGATTCTCTTTTTCCTCAGGCTCCTCTTTAACCAAACATAAGCTTCCTTTCAAACCATCTCAGTTTCACTATGCAGATTATCCCTCAAGGCCATTCCTTTGTTTCTTGGCTGTTGGTTTTGCTTAAATCGGTCAGTTGGTAATTTGCATGATACCACTGTTTCAGATGAGAAATGCCAGGCTGCAGTGCATTTGTGGCCCCGTCTGCTCAACCTGAGCATTGGCATCTTCTTCTGCCGTTATATTTTCATTTAGAAGGATTCATTAATGCTGCAGTTTGTCAGTAAATAAATCCTATAGCTCCTCAGAACCAAAGCCAAGTTCATTTCTTGCTTGCCAGCTGCTGAGTAAAGTGAAGCAGCAAATAAGCAACAACTTCATCAGTATGAAAGATTCCTTCAGTAGAAAACAAAGTTTTCCATGTGCTTCCCAACTACAGTCTGGAAAGTGAGGCAGGTTGATACAGTTAACACACGGCACATCACAGTCACCACTATCAGTTTAGGGTTAAAATAATCAAATCATTGAATGTTTTAATTGTACAATAGTAGTACCATGCTACTTTGCTACAATATGTTCTATCTTCTATGCATTAGTACAAAACACTATGCTTAATAAAATGTACATATGTAGAGTTGATTTTTGATTTTAGATTTTTTTATTCCCTTCTATGTCCCCTTTATTGCCACAAGCAAAAGTTTGCTGCTTGTACTCTGTTTATAGAAAACCTGTAGGGGCACAAAAAAAACACACACTGTATTGTCTCTGGGGTTCCAGTTATCAGAGAAGCATCAAACCAGTACCATCAGTCATCAGGACAATAGATTTCACCTGTGCATTAACCTTTATAGCCTACTCACATTTTTTGATCATGGGACTATAAAGCAGCAGTGCTCTAGTATGTAGGTATAATAGGTGCTTTCAAATTTGTGTCAACTCATTAAGTGGATTAAAGTGGAACTCAAAAATTATTTTGCAGTGTGATTAACATTTGGCTAGAGAAGTGTCCTTAACACGTTTAATCATGTATCAGAGGTGGCTTAGCTGGGTTTGGTTAAATAATGTTAGACTACCATCTGTGCTCTTGTTAGATGATGGCAGAGGGTCATTACTGTGCAAATTAAAGAGCTCACTCTGCCAACTAGGTGCTCTCCTGTCATTGGAAAAAAATGACTGGTCCATTTCGACAAAATATTACACTAAAATGAAGCTTGTCATCTTGTTTCTTTTTTCTTTGTTTCTTTCTTTTTTTTTTTTTTTTTTTTTTTTACAAATAGTTCAAAACCTGACACAAATATTTTAATTGCATTTTTTTGTATATGTTGAATCTAAATATTGAATGCAATATCGGGCCTTATGGATTGATATTTTTCATATGTTAGTTTAACTTCACAGTCTTGTTCTGGCAACCAGGACAAAAGGTTCACTGAATCAGTGCATAATAACATACTGTACATGGTGTCATGGTCAGCAGGTTATGGCACACGTACACACCTAATCATATGACATGGTTGTTCATTTGGCTTTAAGACAGTGAAAACTTATGATCGAGTAAAAGAGAAGATGAATAATAAGAATTTCCATTACAATCTGTATTATCTCATATTACTTTGATTAAAATCTTTGCAAACCTTTTAGTAATGACTTTGATCTTCTTGATTTTCTACCCCAAAGATTGCACCTCAGGGAACTATCTGTTTGGAACGTATTCCACCGGCTCACCTGATCTGAGACATTGATGAGTCTGTGGACAGACAGATACAGGTACCAGGTTTTTGAATTCCACAGCCTCCCAAGACCTGAAGTGGGAAACCAACACTGACAACAACATCACCAAACAACTCAACTATCACACAATACTTTATGATATTTGTAAGTAGTAAGAGACTGAGTACAGAGTGCAGCTGGCAAAGATATGAGCCAAATATGTAATCAACCTAGACCAGGTGTACAGTTGTCTTGAATACCTTTTTGATTGATATTGCTATGGTCAATATCAGCCAAATGCCACACCTTTAACACCCAGACATGGTGTTGCAAAGACCTCTCTTAGAGTTACAAGGATAAAAGCACAGAAATTTCA
This sequence comes from Chaetodon auriga, assembly GCF_051107435.1. Classification (NCBI taxonomy): domain Eukaryota; kingdom Metazoa; phylum Chordata; class Actinopteri; order Chaetodontiformes; family Chaetodontidae; genus Chaetodon; species Chaetodon auriga. Next base: position 3,408,015 of record NC_135076.1, on the reverse strand, counting down.
AGCACAAGCATTTGTCAAGTGTGACAAACTAAAGGAAACATGACAAATTAAGTAATTCATCTATGCCGAAGGGCGAACACCATGGCAGAGACCAAAACCATAAGAACGCAGACCTCTCTTAAAGTTACAAACAACCATCAAGAGTGAAAGATAGAGGCAAGATGACAAATTAAGTTCTTAATTTATGCTAAGGGGCTCCACTGTATTTGAGTGTGAATCCAATATGCCTTCATGCAGAGCAGTGAGTTGATGACATCACCACCTCCAGGAGAGGGTTTTTCTATTCCCCACAACCTTAATGATGCTGCAGAGCCATGGTTAGCCTTTGCACCATGTCAAGCAATGGTATAAGTCACGTTTTTTCGCTGTATTTCAGCCTTATGTTCAGATGCAAATCTTCAAACCTCCTTTTGTTTGCCAGACATGCAGACCACAAGGACATTTCAGCATACAGGCAAGATGTGTGTTGCTGCAGTTAATGAGGGCCTTAATGAAGTATTTTCAGTGTTTAAGGATAATATTTTTGACCCTGGCTGCCAGAGGAGAGTTCTCAGTAGGGAACGCCATTTATGAGGAGTTTTAGTTTTCTTAACCAGCAGGGATTCCCTCTCTGTATGTAGCGCCCCCTGATGTGTGAAGAGATACTTGATGGGTAAACCCGTATCCTAGAACATGCTTTCGTTTCAACAGCTTTAGACTTGAAATCTATACCAGTACTAGGCCATTATGAATATTGGAAATAAGCTGTTTTGGATGATTACTCTCAGCTTTAAGAAACGTGTTTCTGCTTAACGGTTTACACTAGATTTTAGTCTCAATGATATTGTTGTTTCCATGTAAAGTGTTAGGTCTAGAAAGTCGACAAAGGTTTCTAGCTGTTTCAGGCTCTAAAAGAAGACTAGTTTGTAGTACTTTAACTATTTCAGAAAATTGACTAGCTCTCCTCTGCCACCTCTCCATATGACCACAATATCATCAATATTTTCAATTCAGTTCAATTCAGTTTTATTTGTATAGCACCAAATCACAACAGAAGTTGTCTTAGGACACTTTCCATATAGAGCTGGTACAGGCTAGATATATCTTTTCCATGAAGCAAGAGACAGACACAACTGTCTAAGAACTGACCTAATGTCGTAAATTTTGTGGAAGGAGGAATAGCTGGGCCAACAGTGGACCAACAGTTGGAAGTGTACAATGTTGACAACAGTGGTAGGTGATAACACAGTGCAGTGATAACAGGAAAGGGAACATTTATTAGACGGTATTGTGAAGAGTTTCATCAATTCAAAGGCTAATTTCATCAGTGAAAGAAAAAACCTGGAAACTGAAGGGATCAGGAAACTGTGCCTGACAGGTGCTGTTTCTTCAGTAATTTTCTAAGACTTGACAAAGCTCCCTCAGAGCCATGGAAGACGTCATGCATCTCTTTTCACAGGCTGAGTTGTAATCCTCATAATTTAACTTTGGCAAGTAAAATTGGTGGAGTAACCTTGTAAGCTTTAATATAGAGGGTCATGAATAAAGAAACACTACCTGGTCAGTCTCTGTTGTCTAAAATGAATGTATTTTATGACAGTCCTGTACCAAGAAACAGACAACTCACATCAGAAGCAGCATAGTGTCAGCCCATTAGCCCAGTTACACCCAAGCTGCCATGAGAACGAGACCAGTAAGACTAGCATTCCTGGCTCTTCCTAACTATCTTGTCTTCTTCTGTAAACATATATCTAGTAAAAACCAGTTTCCCAAAAGCATACCTCCAGAAATACTGCAAGTTTTCATGAGTGGCGAACACCATGGTACCATGTAGCTGGTGCATCATAAAAATCTGTCAAATCTGATGGCCTTCACTGTTTCTTCCCTGGATACCCATAAAAGACATAGTAAGTTTTTTTGGAACTCAAACACTGAAGAGGGGGTCGGTCTCACAGGTGGTGTTAGTGCATTCAGTCTATACTTAATAAAGAATAAATAAAAGAATAAAAGATATTGCAAGGCTGGCTACATTCTCTATTTTTTCTTTTTCGTTCCTAACAAATGGATGGATGGATGGATGGACAAATCGCATGAAAACACAACAGTGTATTTGTCTGATGACTTAGACTTAGACGGTTTCTTCATTGGGAAATGAAACATGCAGCGAACACAGGATGTATACACAATTATTTAGAAAAAGTAACAAAAAATATAAACAGGAAAAAAAGTAAAATAAAAATATAACTAAGTAAAACTAAATATAGGTATATAATATGTATTATAATATACAGTACTTATTATATAATATCATATAATAAAAATACAATATAACTAAGTATATAAACAGTATTTACAGCAAAAACAGCAGATGTCACTAATCTGCCTGTGGCTCTCACCTCCAAGCTCATTGGTTCCTACTGAAGCTATGAATCAAACAGCTCACAAATTTAAAAAAGGTAATTTCCTAAAACACTTTGTCACTGTAATATTTTATTAAACTTAACTCAAACCAGAAAAAAATGCATTTTTCGGAAACTATTTTCAGTGGCAGATTTATCCACATTGGGTGCTATAGTGAGTATTTGGGTCATTCAGTACAACAGGGTGGCTCATTGACGTGTTTCCGATAGTTTTTGAAAATCAGTGGAGTTCTAAGGCACAGAAGAAGATGATATATCAGGCAGTGATAAGTAGTTAGTAGGAAACACACTTCAGTTTCCTGTTTTTTATTGCTTTCATGGATTTGTTGACAATATGGATAGTATGGAACATTACCAGATTTTTCCTTTGATACAGAGGCCATAACATCACAGAAGCCATGGTCAATCCACCCTGAGTTGTATATACAGTCCATGACAGTTGGCACCTGCCACCCTTCAGAACAAACAAAAAAGCTGAAATGACTAAGACTAATGTCATAACCTAAACCTATAGTATTGTTACATTACTCCTGTCTTCCTATGTTAACAAACATTATGGAATCTACTTTTTTTCCATCAGGTGAGCCTGTAGCCCAATTTTGTGCACCCATCTGAATATTTGAGGAATGCCTGAAATTAATTGAATAACATAGTTATTGTAAAAAATTCAAAGCAGAGGGTGCACTCTCAGCTCCTGGAGGAAGACTCCAAGTGATGAAGCCAGCTAGGTTATTTTTAAACGTAGAACAGTCTGCAAACCGTCCATGTACAGATACATAACAGAGCTCTTATAGTAATATTTCCAAGAGGCTGCACCAGAAATGAAATGAAGAGCATTCTGAAAGCCAGCCACTTATACCCCAATCCCCAAACTGACCAACCTCTCCTCAGCCCTGCTCACAGCCCGGCTCCCTTCTACCAAATTCCTCAATGCTGTTCAATCTGAGGCAGTAACTGATCCAGGTGATGGAACTATAACTGAACTCCTGCTGGTAAATTCACTAACCTGTCAGCCAAATTGAGTCATCCAACAGAATCACTGATGAAAGACGTTTCTCATCCAAATGGTAAAATCAACTTTACATAACAATACGATGCACTAACAGAAACCCATTGCCTATTATGTAGTTGCAGCAGAAGACCCTGAACTGATGGATTTCATGCAGCATATACAAAGGAGGCAGGAAAATGCTGCTTTTCCATTAATCATTCATGTTCTTGACTGATATCACACAATATTGCGTGATTTATGTAGTTTACATTAAAGGTGCAAAATGTAAGAATTGGACACCTGTAGAAGGTCACAGCTGGTTAGCATGCAAATTTCAGTAGATATCTCTGCAACACAGTACATAAACATACTGTCAAAACTGTCATTTCTTCTTATTCTAATGAGAATTTTTGGTGTTTTTTTTATGTTTTGAACAAACATTCTTGCATACATATTACATATTGCACCTTTGATAGAGCACGCTTGCTTTTAATTCAAACTATGCGTGTATTTTTTTTAATGGTAAAAACAAGAGTGACTTTACAGATACATCAATTATTAAAATGGGAATTAAATACACAAGGACAGACAAAGAAAGACAAGAGAAAGAAACAAAAGTAGATGACATACACAACCTGACATGGTACAAATATAAAACAAAACAAACAAGGATAATCTGTTTAGTCTGAAGCTTGAGCCAGTTAATCATATTAGATGGCTGAGGTTATACACTTGGGCAAGTCATCATGTTTTCCACCATTGTAAATATTCAACAAGAGAAAGATATAACACTGCTTTGATATTTACTCCAGGGTTCTCTGGGTTTATCCTACAACTCTAGGTGGAAATATGTATTGAGACTTCTTAGGTTTGTTGGTGAAATATATGTGCAGCATCCATATTTTACAATATAGCTCATATACAGCTCTCTTTTCCCTTCTCCCCTATACAGTAAAATTCAAGGAATGGATGGATAATCAGCTCTAGACTGTGACTGAATTTTATTTATGCATTGATGCATATACTGATAAAGTGACGAACAGAAGCTATATGATCATTGTCTGATTAGGGTCCACTGTTTGAAACACATTCATCTGAGTGCATGACAGCCTTGAGCAGGTGTAGTATAACTGTATAACACTAAAACACTAAGCACTGAGTTATTATTATCAACATTAGCTGTTTCCAGTAGAGACAATAAATATGTGTGTCAGAGTGTGTAGCACTCTTGTCAGAGTGGTTACTGAAGTTAAATAAGATCAAGGAGCAGACCAGCTCAAACTGCTTAACATCACAATCAACAGACTTTCTGCTCCTCCTGAAAAACTGAGACTGTCTGAGCTTTCCTCTCTCTCTTGGAGCATGCTGGGCAGAGTTGGGTCAGCAGGAAGGTTCAGCTCACCTGGTCTGGCTGCAAGAGTACACAGGCTGGTGGCAGTCAGCTAGCCTTTTCTCTCTCCCCTGGGTTACGTATTAGCCGTGCAACATAAACATATTTTTAGTTACAACACACGTGTGCCCCCCCCCCCCCCCCATTGTCCAACCAAGCTTATGATTTCTGAGTGCAACTTGTAAATCAGCAAAGCAGCGTTGACTAGACTTAAGACAGAATGTATGTTATCCACAATACTGTACAAAATAGTATCATCAGCGTAAAGATGTAAATTACACCCACTTACAGAAGACACAGTATCATCAGGATAAAGAGTGATTAGAACAGGCCCCAGGATTGAGCCCTGTGGAATGTCTTTTGCAATTTGCACAAATTCAGATTTAAAATAGCCACACACTGATTCATGTCCATGGGGTAACTCTGAAACCACGCATAAGCAATTTCATCAGATCCTATATTGTGAGGCCCTGCATGATCAACTGTGTTGAATGGTTTGTAAAAAGAGCTGTGGAGTGTTCATTTCTACTGAAAGCCAAAATAAGGTAATTTAAAGCAAGTGTGCTGTGCTTTTCTCTAAAACCTGATTGGTGTACGCATAAATACAATGTGCAGAGACAAAGGTCCTTTATTTAAGAAGTTACATAAGCAGTCGTCCAGACCTTACTGTACCAGTTAAAATTGAACGATTAAAAATATATATTATGCAGCTGACTGTAATTGGTGTGGCAAGCTTTATGAAGCAGGGATCAAGTTTATTTTTGTCAACCAAATACTTTGAATTTATAGCCAGTAATGCACTGGCCACAGCACCAGAGGAGAACAGCTGTAATGTAAAAAAACAAAAACAAAAACAAAAAACAAGCCATTGGCAGCAGTTGTAAAAACACAGAATAATTAGATTTAGTCTTTCTTATTGCAGATGTGAATTTGTTTCTAAGCTGCTGGAAAGCAAGCCAGTGACCAGGATCCCCTGGCAACAGTCCAGGCTTTATTTCTCTCTTTAAGTAAGGATCAAATTTCTGCAGAGAATGAGGGACTTCACCTCCTCTGTACTCTTTATTTTTCAAAAGGTGGATGCAAATCAACTACTGAGTCAAAAGACTTAGAGAAATGATTGAGAGCTTATTCAACATCTGGGAGTTTATTAGTTGTGTGAATGCAGCTTGACAGAAGAAGAAGTTTTCTCATCAAAATGTTTGAATGAGAGTTTTTTCATCCTGGTACTTCTAACGCAAGATATTGGACAGTGATCAGACAACAGAGCTCAAATACTCCTAAGTCAGTGTTTTTTTTTTTTTTTCTTTACAGTTTGTTAAGTTAATCAGACGTGACTTAGAGGGTTCTTTTAAGTTTGGCCCGATCAAGTCGTTGGAAGATTAATATTGCCACAAACCTCTTTTAAATAATCAGAGGCAGAACTCAACCAATTTAAGTTGAAAACCACTCAGTGTAATCATCTGTGAATCTTTATATGGAGCTAAAAGATCAACTATCTCAACAACAGCTGAGGAGGAACCAGTCGATGTGGAAACTCCAGCAACAGTAACAGAATCATTTTACACAATTTAGAGCCAAAAACTCAAAACCAAAAAGATCTCCTCCTGAATTTCTGTCCATTTTGAAAAGGTTCTAATCAACCGGGGCTACCTCAGGATCACTCACAGTGCATCTTAACCAAGTTATAGATACACCAATGTCAGCATTCATTTGTGTTACCAATATTGTCAACTGATCCAATTTTTCATGCTGAATAATGCTCCTAATATTTATGTAAATGAAACCTAAACCTTTCATATTCTTAAAACTTCTCAGGCTGTCAGAATGGTCAAAATGTTGAGTTGTAGTCCTCAGTATGACTCAAGCAAGATGCAACACCCGAATGGCCCCTGAAGCCATCTGTCCATCAGGAAACTTTGTAAATCACAGAGTTGTGGCAGAGTAGCCAAGGGACATCAGATGGAAAATCTGAAAGTATTTTCTCCGGGAAATATGGTCCAAATCAGAGCCCTGGTTGGAGCTGCTCTAAATCAGTGGTGTGATTGAAATGCACTCAAAACCGTAGGGACGGCAAGTTGCAAAAAATACCAAATCTTGCGTAATGTTTCTTTAACAGTCAGGTACCACCATATCTTAAAGAGCTCATAGTCCCCTATTACCCCACTAGAGCACTGTGCTCCCAGAGTGCACGCTTACTTATGGTTGCCGAAGTCTCCAAAATTAGAATTGCAGCCAGAGCCTTCAGCTATCAAGTGAGGTGCTTGTGTGTGGATCCATCCATATTATCCATCCTTAACCTTACTGTTTGTGTCACCTTATGTCCATATTTTTCTGTTGTATGGCTGACAGATTTTCTGTTAATATGTGCTAAGCTGATCAGTTAATTCATCTCCAATAAACTAGCTGGTCTTTATGAGAGCTTTATCTTTTTTTTTTTTTTTTTTGATATCTCCTTGGCTCAATAAACCTGAATGTTCATCCATAAACTGAATGGAAGCATTATCTCTGCATCTGTGTAGCCGGGCTCATTACTCCTGGTGTCCACTAGAGGGCGGCAGTGACGATGCAGGGGGGGCGTTGAGCCAGTCGCAGGCAGGCTGGAGTACCGCTGAGCTGGGTACACAGACACAGAAGAGGACTGGTGGAGGGAGGAAGGCTGCTTCATGCCGCCGGGGTTTACCGGGAATTAAAAATCTGACGTCCAGCGCTGCGCGACGGACTCTGCCGGTTCTGGGGGGAGGAATTATAACACAACAAAATGCATTTTTGGGGGATTTGGATGCTGATGGCGACTCTGCAGGTAAAAATCTTTCCAATTTTCCATCGAGTCAGCTCCGATTGGCTCGAGCTGCTGTAGATCCACATCAGAACAAACAGACTGATGCCCGCTTAGAGAAGACCGTTGGATGGAAGGGAGAACAATGTAGTTCAGTACTCATCTGCTTTTGCTTGCTTTATTTTCTGTATTTATTCTGAATTCTCCGCCATCCTCGACAAAGTAAGGGCCGACACAAGCAGATTCACACACGGGCAGTAAAATGCTGCTGATCCCAGACCTGCTCCGGGTCCTGCACAGAGTGATTTATCAAACAGAAGCAACGCAGCCGTACCCTGACGCTTCCTCTCTGAGATAAAACATGTTTCACATCAAACGCGTCTGAACCGAAGAGTAAAAAGCGTTCAGAGGTTTGCTCTGAAGCGTCCATCCATCCGCGGATGGCAGGCTGCTGCTGTCGCCTGTTTCAGCATCGCAGCTATGACACAATCCATGTTGCTTTCTGCCAGCATCGGATGCCTGACTTTTGTTGGGCTGTAATCCAGTTTAGCCTGAAGAAATCGAGCCCCCCGATCCGTGCGGGTTTTCCTGCGGTGAGCATCCGCTGATCTTCATTCAAAAGATGGCAGTTTTATGTGTCCTGTTGTAATCGGGCATAGCCTCCGTGTTGGAGCAAGGTTCAAGACGTCGTTTCAGTCGTGTCTTTCTTCTATTTGGCATTCTGTCTAGTAGACAGTGTAAGCTGCATTTCAGTAGGGATTGTTGAGCCTTCTCACTTACTGCCCTGCAACAGTTCAACGTTAAATGCGCACATTTCGACAGCCCCCAAACAAACCTGCCCCTCGAAGCTCACCCATCATTTTGCTCCTCCAGGCTCACGTTCAGATATAGTTTATTTCTGCTCCCCGTGCGAATGGTAGGCTTTTGTTAAAGTGACTGACCACAGGAGTATTTTCAGAACGTCTCGAATCATCTTACCTTGTGTGACATTAAGCTAAAAAAAAAAAAAGGGCACATTTTTGAATGGTGTTTGGCGAGGTTCTGCTCATGAGAGGCTCACAGTCCATACATGATGTTGTTTGGGCCTCCTGCTGTTCAGCCCTTTGCCACGGCCAAAACTACAACTTTTAAAGGACCATGCCAACTACAAATGACATGAACCTTATATTACTGCTGACCTTGTTTCTTCATGCAGGCTACTATTTATTTCAGCTGTACACAAACACTGAAAAACCTGTGATTCCATTAACATGTAGCCTATGTAGGTAGCAAAATTAAAGAAAGCCATCATTCTCTGAATAACTTTTGTTAATTCTTTGTAGTCGTTTTTTTGTTGTCCTGCTAATGTTCTGTTTTTAATCTTGAAAAAAAAAACCTCTTCCTAACTATAGCCTCCTGTGGAAAGTGGTGAGCAGCAGTGTTAAAGGTGTGTGCATCCAGCAGCACCTTTTGCACACTGCTGTGACTGGACATGTTCATTTGTGAGCTTTGGTTGGACTGAGCTTGGAGATTCACCTAAAGCAGGATGTCATGATGGCACAAAAAGAGATCCACACCATGAGGACAAATCAATGGAGAGGACACTGCTGTGTCAACGGGTCAAAAGTCATGTCCTAAAATAAAGCCATCAGCAAAGCCTCAGCCCCAAAACAACAGGGTCAGCACTCACCAGGGCTTACCTTAAACCCCACTATGGACTCTCATATATTTGCTTTTGTTAAATTTTAGCTACAATTTTGAGCATGTTATAAAGGCTTTGATCATGTTTTCTATTTATTACTGAAGGTACCTTCATTGTATGCTGCATGTACATGGCTGCATGAATATGAGCTGTGGTGATATGGTTAATGATTGGGTTCCACAGAGCCATGACATGGTTTACAGGCTTGGAGATAAAGCAGTAAACAGCAATGGGCACAACATTGTTTAAGTTTGTAGAGATGATAATCCCTTTGTTCCCCAGAGCCTGTAGTTAAATCAAGAGGAAGAAATCAATATTGGAAGTTGGCTAAGGTTTGATTTTACCTGCTGTGTTACGAAGTGTAAAGTGACTCTAAATCCTATCCCCCATCAGACCATGACCCACCGCTGACCTTTTCCACAGGGGGGTGGTTGATGCACAGTTGCATCATTTGTGAATCCTGTGCTTCATGGTGATACTGATTCAGGTTTATGTTGCTCCAAGTAAAGCTTGAAGTGCCATTTATTCATTTCACTGAAAGACAAGCTATACTTAATACTCATACGACTTACTACTTATACTATACGACATCCAGACTGTATGTATGCTGGAAGAGAGAGGACATACAAACACACAGATGAGATGAGGGATTGGAAATGTTGCTGGAACAGATTCCCATATGTGTTTAACTTTCTGTCTGCGTCATGGATAACATGCTTATCAGTACTGTTTCATTCCATTAGCCAATCTGCTGGACTTTCTCGATAAATAATTTTACTTAAAAAAAATGGTGTCTCCTCTGAGTGCAGTAGATATTGCAGTGTACATGTGGTTAAGGCAAAGGAGTGTGATTACATTTTACATACCAGATGCATCGACAGGTTCCTGAATGATGTCATCAGTGAGATGCTTGCACATGCAGGAAAGTAGAAAACGCATCACAATGACTGAGAGCCTCTGAGAGGGTGAACATCAGAGCTCTGGGTTTTACATGATGCAAAGCACTCACACTGTTACACATGTTTAAGGCTGTAAAATTCATGGTGTTAACATTCATCAGGCCCTGATCAGTTTTGAAGTGTGGGACTTGATGACACCTGTGTGTGTCGCATTATTGCACATATAATTTTTCAGACAAAAATCAAACACAAGTCTCTTCACCGTCCTGTGTTGCTGATCAATAATACTGATTAAACCCTGAACCGACACAGTTTCCTGTGAGTGAAGCTGCCAGTACACTGCAGTTGTGTAATATCAAGTGTTGCAATAATGTGATACATCTGGTGTAGATATGTCTAGTGTTTGGTATGTTCTGACAAAAAACAGGGTTTTCATACATGCTGATGTTGCAAAAAGGAACTGCAGGAATTTGATATAACCCAACATGCTTTTACGCTGTGCTGTCTGTCCATGGTTTGGACACACACAGGTCAGTTCTTACTACCTGTGGAGCTAACTGTGTGTGGTCTGTGTGAACGTTATCACTGCTGTGGCTGCCGTCTCTCACTGGAATATGTGTCATATCAACCAACCAGAGCTGACAGACGTCTGACAAAGATGTCTTGTGGCTAATATATAAATAAATAAATGAAAATAATTTCAAAAAGCAATTTACTGCCTTTTGACAATCATATGAATATAATGCATTTGTTTTACTTTAAGAAGTCAAAGTGATAATTGGGATTTCAGTTGTGTTAATTGGCTGAAATGTTCTAATTTGACCTCTGATCAGCATTCAATGTGCGTCAAAAGATGAAACCATTTAAAGAAAGTTTCTCCTCCACATCCTGGTTAAAGCATCAGTACGTTCTGTATACCTCCAGATAAAGCAAAGAGGAAAGGTGTGTCACATACCCACTGTGGATGAAATGACTGTGTGCTTGAACCCACAGTGTGTGATGTGACATCAATGCCTTAATCAGAAAAGTCTGTATAATTAATATGTAGTTTAATTTATTTTAAGCGATTTTTTCTCACACCATAAGAAAGTGCTGTAAGTGTGTTTTATCGGTTCACCTGCCTATCGCTTCCTTTTCTGTCAGTTGACTAATTGACTAGGGCTGCACAAGGAACTATTGTCATTATCACTGTTTAATGTTTTTAATTAGAACTTAGGAGCAGCTAATTGGACCTTTTCTTGAGATTGTTTTCAACTACTATTATCAAGCTCAACAATGAACTTTCACGCTTATCTTTTACCATCGTATTTTATATTGTCTAATGACTGTGATTGGATTTTTGCCTGCCCTCTAAATGCCACCACTGAAGTAAACAAGGAGTAACTTTAACCCGATGTGTTCGATCTGCATGTGGAGGCTGTCCTGCAGAAGATCCCTTTGATCAAAGATAGCGTCGTGTAACATCAGATTCTCTGATGTTGCGTTTCGGAAATTGTTGTAGACCACATGATTAAACACACTTTCTGATGGCAAAATGTGTTTAAAGCGCTAAACACAGAATTCAGAAACAAATTAATGGACAAGATGAAGTTTGGGAAAAAAATAAAATGGAATGTGGCAGAAATTAGAACGTATTTCAGAGGACTCCAGCTATTTGTTTACTTCCTTCCTCCTTATGCTAATAGGGGGAGAGATGAAAGCCAGCCCTGCTAAATCCCCCCTCCCCCACCTGTTCCAGACATGTCAGGATGGGCAGGGAGGACGTGAGGGTTCAAAGTTTTTGGGTTAAGTGGAAGCAAATCACAGCACCCCTCTTGGCTTCATTACTTGAATCACAGAACACCCCTCTACACTAACACACACACACACACACACACACACACACACACACACACACACTGCCAAACTGCAACAGATGCTTTCATGCTGCTCTGCAGAATATGTGTTTGTGTATATGTGGGACAGGAGTTGGGGGAGGGGGAGTGTTCATGTCGGGCTGGGACTCAAACAACAGGAGAGACAAAAGTCTAGACGCTAATTATCATCAAAATTAATTGACCCGGGTGTCTGCTGCCCCTCATGCTCATTAATAATGGTCTCCTGCTTTGGACTGGTGCTGAACTGGATTTTATTTTCCCTTTGATGCACAACATTTTTCTTGTGTTTCACTGTTGCAAGTTTGGACACCAAACCCCATGAAGAAAATGTGGAAAACTAAATCACTGGTTAATTGTGTCTGTCCTTGTTCTGTTTCCCAGGTTTATACTCAGACATAACAATGGCAGAGAACCAAATCATTTCATACGGCTTCAGTGAGAGGCCCCAGGAAAAGAAGAATTGCAAACTTTTTATTGGCTTTACATTTTTTAAGATTGGAATGCGGTGATGGATACTGATGAAACCTTTCTGAAGCACACAGGATAAAGAGACAAACAAAGAAAACTCATTAAAAAGCATTCAAGTCAATAGATTGTGAGATCATCAAGATGTAATCTAAGACCCATGCAAAAATCTGAATATTCTTTATTCCCTTTCATCTGTCTGCTCTTTCCCTCGCCAGGTTGTTGTTCTGGGTGGAGAGGCCGAGCGTTCGTTGTCGAGCAAGCAGGGGTCGTTGCCATGCACGAGGGGCTTTACTCAGAAGGAATACATCATCGAAACGGACCAAGAGTTGGCAAAGGGACAGGCCGTCTTCAACGGTCAGTGCACACACACTCGCACACACACTCTCACACACACACACACACACACACACACACACACACACACACACACACACACAGAGACTTGGAGAGGGGACAGCTCCAGTAATAATCCCCTGCTGTTGGGTGGGGGTTGTTTAAGAGTCCTGCTGATATTTGAACCATAATGGAGCTTCATGAGGACTGACCTTTGTGATGACTGAGTGTAGAGAGGAATGTGGTGAGTCTGTCTTATCCTTATTACTGCAGTTTAAATGTTGTGCTGAAACCTGACTGAATGGAGAATTGATGTTGGATGGTGGTCTCAGAGCTCTTTCAGAGGTTTCTATCCCATTAGTAGAGCACAGTTCTTGGGGAATGTCTACTTCCTCAAGCCACGAGAAAGGATGGAGTGATTAGATATCGGTTTAAGCATTGTCATTACTACTTTGGGAATGAAGAGATGGCAGAGACATGCTGTCTCATTGGTTTCCAAGTTGGTAAGGGAGAAATGTTGAGCCTCCATGTGTTACCAGAGAGACAGAGGTCTCAGGTTAGCAGTGGCCATTTTCCAGAGCACTGTTTTGAAAATTCAACACAAAAAGAGATGGATTTTGGAAATGTATATTCATGCTTGACACTGTTCCATCCAGTGACTGTGAATCAACATGTTGCTCAGTGTTTTTATTTGCTTTATTGACTGTGTCCAGCAAATCTGCTGTGTGCAACATAACAAACTTCAGTTAATGTTAATATTAGCCTGCTGAGTTACATGAGGACTCATGTCAAATGCTGACAGGACACTTTACATGAAAGATGCGCTTAACACTTTTCAAAACAGTTTGTCAGATAGCTAATCTGCTGCATTACATGATGGCTGAATTCATGACAATAGTTTAGACAGAAAATGTTGAGGTTGTTCACCAAGAAAATGTGTCATGATAAAGGTCGTCCTCATAAGCTGCTAGTTTTGAGATAAGGTTAGGTAATTGAAGTGCATATGGCATGTGGAAGAAGCTTTCCTTCAGGGCTTTCTGCAAGAAGACGCTGTTCGTGTGTGTGATGAGCACAGTATTTGCATATTCATAGTTCTGCGCATACTAAATGAAGGCAAAGGTGTAGAGTTACATCTAAGCCATTTTCAGGTATGAAGAGATTTTAGCATGGAAAAACTTCTGAAGATGTCATTTTGATAAACAGAGATGAGTTTTTAGGGGTTTAATAAATGCTAGGAGAGGAACGTGAAACAAAGTAAAGTCACCTGGCTGAACTGTGGTCTGGCCTTCAGGTTCTCCTAAAACTATAAACTCAAGTTGTAATTGGTTTTCCACAAGGACATGGCCAGCTAGGGGGGTCTGGGGGTGAAAAAGTTTGACTCTAAAAGCCTCTGGTTGGTGGACTCTGTTATATTCTAATGCTGCTCTTCCATCATGCACTCATCTTAATTATTGCACATTTGAATGAGTTTGCCTACTTGATTCTATACATAGCAAGCAGCAATATTGCACACAGCAATATTTACTTTGTTACACACAGCAGGAGAAAACTACTCAGTGACAGGAGAACCATACATATGATATAATACAGACACACACACATATATATAAACTTCATCATATATTTCACAGCAGGAAGTTCTGTTTCATTATATTTTATTATTAAAACATGAGTTGGGGCATCTAACATTAATTTGTGGAATTGGTCAATGGCAACAAATACAGAGATGTTATAGGACATTTTAAAGTGTGAAATTACAGTATGAGACTGGGACATTGCCTACACACACATTTTCTGACATTTTCCAAAATAGCCCAATCAGGAAGTGGCCTGTCTGCAATAATGCAGTTCTTAAACGTTTTGTTATCAATTATTTTACTAACATTTGTCAAACATGAAGATGACTCTCCGCTCTCGACTCAGTATACGCAGTCTTTCAGCTGAGCCCTCACACACGTTCATATAGAGCATGTGGGGGCAGCACTGATGCAGACAGATGGGCATCGAGCTCGTATTGCTCGCATTGTTTTGAAGTGGAGGCCAGTGGTCGTAAAATGTACTCCATCCAAAATCACAGCTTGTTAATCAAAACAGTTTTATTAAAAGTCAACATGAATGTACTCAAGCAGCTGTTTGAGCGGCCGCTGGTGCTTCTGGAAAGCTCTGAATGTATTCAAGAGACATCAAGTCGGCAAGCTAGTCACTATATGCTGCTGGTCATACAAAACCTGTGTGCATTGAGCTGAGCGGGTATATTTTATGAAAATCAAAGTATATGATATATGTACCACAGGGCATGTCTGTCAAGTACATTTACATACAACAGACACGCATACTGAAGCAGCAGGTTAGGCTTTCCTGTAACAACACAATCAGCAGATTTTGCTCTTGGCTGGCCTTCAATATTACATATCCCAACAATTAATAGCATGTGGGTTTACAATAGATGCCTCTAGCCCATACTTGCAGTACAACATGCTAACACCAAATTCAACAAGCTAACCTGCAAAATATACGTTGAAGCAACATGGAAATGGCAAACCATGCAGGTTTGAAGGTTGAACTTGGATCCATCCATCCCTGATCTTCACGTTTGAAACGAATCCTGCTTTGTGTTGGCTCTCAAAGCAGTCTGAAGTCATGCCATGCCATACGTGCAGCCCTCTACATTACAGCCACAGGAAAGTACAATATTTTTAATATGCTAAAACATTTATCATGGGAAAGAGGGTCTTGCAAAATCCATGTTGTGGCAGAACGTGACACCAGCAACCTCTACATCGTCAAACCATATTGGCGATGTAGATATGGGTTACGAGGCCTGCTGTCATCTACCCCAGTGCACCAGGCTCAGTCAGCATGAGTCTCTGCTGTGTGCGTCAGAGAGGTTGGACTGATCAGTTTCATTGACTGGGCCTCAGGGTATCAGCAGCAGGCTGATCAATAAGAGCTGTACATTTGTAGAGACCAGGGTGGCTGTGCTCTGCTCAGTGTATGGTTGGTGTATGGTGTATGTTAACAGGGGTAACAGGGGTCTTTCTCATCAGCGATGATGCTGCTCTGGATACCTCTGCGTTTCTTCTGAAGCAGACTTTTGCATTTCAATGTCCCTGGGGCTTTTTTTCTCTTTAAATGATCCATTAGTTGTCGTAATGTCACAGTCTTAAGAAACCTCCCTGTACCGATTTAACAGCGATTGAGGAAGAGATGAGCTTTGTAAAACTGTTGTGGTGATGTTCTGCAGAGGGCACTCGATCAGCCCTTTAACGCATGCATGTTTCTCTCAGCCTTGTGTCGACATGTGTTTGTGATGGGAGAGACGAGTGTTGATAGTCAATATCTCCACACATTCATCTTTTTCGGTGGCTGCCTCTGCTTACTCTCTCCATACAGCAAGTGCTCAGAACCTTTGATGTCTTTGAATTCGCATGAGTGTTCTGTCTGTTAATATCAGTGAATGGAAGTCGTGTTTGAGTGTAATAGCGTTAACTACACTCCCTGCATCACCAAGGGTTTTGTCTGGAAGGTTGCTAGTTTGAATCCCTGTGTGTCTACATCGACTGCTGAGATGCTCCTCAGTTTAAAGGAGAAGCCTGTGGTTGTACAGGGCAGCTCCCAGCGTGAACTTGTCAAACTGCATGAATATGAAATGGCTTTTTCCATTGCTTTTCCCCTGGAGAAGTACAGGTCAGATAGTGACTTCGCTCTGCTGGAACTGAATACTTTTTTGTTGTGTTGTTGTGACTTTATTCTGTGGGAAAGTATGAAACAATGCTGACCAGCCAAACAGGCTTTGTCTAACCACATCGAAGCACTAGGCAAAAACCCAACAATAACTCTGAGAATGTGTGTGTGTTTGATCACATGTTTGCGTGCTTCAGTGGGCTTGTATGGGCTCTGTGAAGTGTAACAAGGCAACAGTGACTTAAGCTGACAGAATGGCTAGAGAAACAAGAAGAGAGGGTGTTGTGGTGTGTTCATCTGCGGTGATGCTCATGATGTGTGTGTCAGTGTGTGCGGGTGAAGAGGTCAGGAAACAGACCGATACAGTGGAACAAATACTAATCGCTACATCATTTGTGAGTTGTTGTCATTGCCTCTCCAACAATCTGACCAGAGCAGCCATATAAAGCCAAATGTAATAAGATGTCCTGGAAAAGAATGAATGAGGCACGATACTCACTTCATGTACATAGTTGAGTTGATACTTCTTTACTTTGATAATTAATAAAGTAAAAAAGTATTGTATTTAAATATTAAGATAATAAATAAGTAACTGTTGTGTTGTCATGATACCAACTTTGTAGTCCTCCTGCTTTAGAGTGTTTCCACTTCTCATGTTAGCATTGGTCCATTTACCTTGTACAGTGGCTGTGTAGCCTTTTGATTTTCTGTCCAGTGTTTGGTTAGTCTGTTAGTTTTTAAGCTGTAGTCTAATAAGCCTTCATTTAGCATTTGTCACATTCGCCTTTTTGTTCTGGAATCAACCTTGTTATAGTTATTCCAGTAGTCCTGTTAGACCTTGACCCTGTTAGTTGTCACATCAGCGTGGCAGAAAGTAACAGTGGACAGCATATGCCAATACCAGCAGCATAAGGGTAGATTCCTGATGGAGATTGTGTGAGCATACTCAGCTAATTGTAGTTAGATTATGTTTGTTAATATTAAGTGTAAGAGAAGAGAAGAGAAGAGAAAAGGTTGCTAACTTAGCTTTGTGTGGATGGCTACATGTATTGAAATATAGCAGGAACATTGAAATTGGGTCAAACTTGATGGAAAGATGCTGGGCTATTGAAATGAGTGTGCGGCTGTCACAGCATGAGGTCAATTATTTGAGAAAATTCACAAAACTAGCTTTTTCTTCCTTGTATTCTTTGAAAGATATGTTTTCAAATTAAATGGGATTTCTTATTTTCTCCATAATTACACAAACTCAGTGAGACTGGAGAAGACATTTGGATGATTTTGCTTTGTTTGTAGCAGGATGTTCACTCATTGCGCCATCTGAAGATCATCTGAGGACCAGTGCAGGATGTCTTTGCTGGGTTACAATCTGATGGCTCTGGGCGCTGTTAATTATTTAATTGGAGCAGAGGAAAACTGAATTATTAATGAGAGGATGGAGGGGGGAGAGACATAATTATCAACAGACAGACAGACAGTGTCTGGGGGATGGGTTGTGAAGGGAAGGCAGTTAGAGGTGGAGACCAGCAGCAGAGACTTAGTCAGACTGATACAGACAGACAGTAGGAGGAAACAGGAAATGACAGTCAAGGTTATGTGATCCAGTCTATTGTTTTGAATAGTCCTCAGGCTTTTTTGATTGTTTTCTAGAGGTCAATCTAAAATTAAAATCCTCTTTTTATCTGTCACAGTCTTTTAACAAGCAACTGCAAACAGAAACAGGTCAGGTTACGTCTGTGACCTACTGTGATCCATCAAAACTTGTCTGGATCAGGCCCAATCCAGATTCTGGGGATCAGCTTGGGACTTTGGATAATTACAAATAACATCAAGGAATTAGGACTGGGTATGGAACCTTCACATTTTTGATACCGCTGACATGTCTGTAGCACCTGGTTTGAAAACAGTACAGAAAGTATGAAGTTAGAAAAATATGACAGTTTTATTTTGTTGAGCCAAGTTTTTGTACAGATGTTTAGAAAAGGAGAAGCTTACATTCACAACAGTCATTTGAATCAAAAATAGAAATATGCTTATATTTGTGAAAGGTTTTTTTTTTTTTTTTATCAGTATCAACACTCAGGCATCAACGCTGGTGTTTTTGAATGACACCTAGCCTTTCTGTTAAAGTGAATATGTTCTGGTTGTATTGATTTATTTAAGATTGGCATTGAAGCCAACAACAAAACTAACCAATAAAAATTCACGTCAGTCAACCCTTACAGGAAACTGCCTCAAAGCAGTCCTGGTTGAGTCAAGTTTCTGTTTCTGTGGGAAGGAAACAAAAATAAATAGGGGAATGGAAAGTTGATTCAGCTGCTCTCAGACCAGTGTTTTAGTCAGTGGACAGTCCCTCTGTGCTCTTGTGTATTTGTTTTCAGAATGAGTATCTGTCTGTGAAGATATATGGATGTGGGTAGTTTTGGTGTGCCATAGCCATGATGGAGGTGTTTGTGTGGGCGCTCTTGCTGTTCGTCATCTTGGGTGTATGTGTGTGTTTTTTTTTGTATTTATGTATTTGTTCGGGCTGGGACTATGTGTTTAACTTCAGCCTCTATACTCTCACAATACCTGGGCACAAATTCAGTATTTACTGTCAATTCAATATTACGATTTATTGTGATTTTTCTTTGCTTTTTTAACACTATGGGGAGAAGTTGAACCATACAATTCAAGAGACTGTACACCATGAGTCATACTTCCAAAAACAACACACATCACATGCCAGGCAGTCCCTCTGGGTTTTATTTCAGCAGCATCATTGTTGTGTTGCATATTAGAGTGGTAAAAAAGATGTACTCATCAAGCAAGTGTGTAAGAATAATGAAGACATTTTATTTTCTTCAGTATTCTTGTTAGACTAGCTTGATTATGTGTGTGTGTGTGTGATAAGTGATAATCTCTCCCTCTATATGTATGTATGTATGTATATATATATATATATATTTGTGTGTGTGTGTGTGTGTGTGTGTGCATGTGTTTTCTCAAGTACAGTATGTATACTTTGTGTGTGTGTGTCTGTGTGTGTATGTATGTATGTGTGCGTGTGTGTGTGTGTGTGTGTGTGTGTGTGTGTGTGAGAGAGAGAGTGTGTGTGTGTGTGTGTGTGTGTGTGTGAGCGTGAGCGAGCGAGAGTCAGGCTAAGGTCAGTGGCTATCCCGTGCTTCCTGTGGAGTGCGGCAGGGCTGACTGCTCTGACCTTCCCATTTTCCCATCCATCCTTCCTATTAAGGCAGCGAGTGTTAGTCAGCGATACGGGCCTCATACAGCTGGCTGTTGGTCAGTGCTGCCATACACAGCCATGGAGACCCCCATCCCATGAGCCAGCAGACACTGAGCACATTCATCTTCCCACATCCTCCCTCTAAACCCCCCTCTCGTTCTCGTATCTCTGCCTTTCTTTTCCTGTTTCTTTCTCTTTTCTTGTCATGCAGGGGATTGCCCTACTTTATTCTTGCCTCATATATCACTGTCTCCCCTCACAGCCCGATTCGGGAAGGGTGGCTGGGAAATAGAACGAGAGCTCTCTCCCCGCTTCCCTCTCTCTCTACCTGAAGGACTGGTCTTCTTTTTTCCCTTTCAATTGATTCCTGCTTTTGCCCTTGTTTTGTCTCTTAGGGGCTTGTTAACATCTTCGCAGTGGGATGTTCATTGCTCTTATATGTTTTCACTTCTGAATGTTATGTAGTGCTTGTTACTTCAGTTTTGTTGTAGGCATTATTCCATTCATACCACTCCAAGGTATAAATTATTCGTTTTAATTTAACAAATTCTGGGTGGATGTCTTTTCTTATGTCCAACACTTCCAGAATGGAATATCTGTTTTGGCTAAAACAGTGAATTAATGCCTGCTAGATTTTGAAACTGATCTAGATTTTCCTGGTCTACAGAATTCATTCCCAGTTCTACATACAACAGTGTCAACTTTGTTCAAAAGATAACAGGCAGTTCATTTTGCTGACCCTTTCCTTTAGCAGATCAGCCTTTGTTGCAGTAACCAGTGTGTTCAATCCTTTCTTTTGAGTATTTAGACTGTAAATTATATACATTTTCTATGCAGATAACACATTCTTGTATGAATTGGGCTTTTCTGCATTAGAGAGAGTTAGTTAGTCTGAGTCAGAATGAGAGCTTTTGGTTGAATGTCTAAAACATTTTGAACATTCACTGTGTTTCTGTGGATGTTCAGTATATTGCAAAGCAATCAGTACAATCAGCTGAAGTTTTAACCAACCATTTACTTAAAGTTTTGCGTTCAATTCCTCCCTATATCAAGTGCTATCAAGCTTATTCTACTGTTGCTCTCACTGGACATGCCTCTCCATCAGAGAGTCAGTTAAATTAGTGATCGTAATAAAGGGGACTGCTCTCAGGGAGGTGGGAGGCTTCTGTCAGCACCAATCAGGAGCAGCTGCCATTTATTTCAGTGCCAGTGGTCAGCGAGGAAGGAAGAGGGTGCATTCTGTCACAGCCAATCAGAGGTTCATTCATGTCCTCACTGGCTAAAACCAATCTGTCCTCTCCCATCTTCATCATCATCATCAGTGACCAGTAATTTATGAACCATAAACATCAAGAAACAACAGCTTCATGTCCACACTTGGTTTGCGTGTGAGTTTGGAGGAGGATGATTAAAAAAACCAAAGGACAGTAGTGTACCCGGGGAGTGACCCAACATAAGGTCATGGACCCGTCATATTTCCTTCAAGTAATGTTGCTCTTCACAGATTTCACAAAATAATCAGTTCAGACTTTGAATGTTTCTAATTAGAAACCATGGTCAGCATGTGATACCAACATTGTGGCACACTGTCCACTCTTTTCGGCTTACAAAGCACCAGTTTGACCTATTAAAACATTGGGCAAAGATGGTGGTTAGAGTTAAATTGAAAGAGTAAATGTTGATTTTTTTCAATAAAAGCATGACTATGATCTTAACTTACTGCTTTGAGTTGCCTAAACATAAACATGGAAAGCTTGATCATGCATTTAGGCACCAGGAGCAGATATTATTACAATATATTGTGCATGTATTCTCTATAAACATTTTGGCTTGACAGTTTGCAGATTCTTTCACTATAAACCAGCTGTGGGACATGAGTTTGGTCTTGGTCTCAAGCTGTCAACATGTCCTTTTTGTTATCTCAAACGGGTCTCAGGCTTAAAGGCCTTTCCTGTTGCTTGTTGCTCTCATAAAAGATTGGAAGTGGCACACTGTCAGTTCCCCATGACGATGCACAGTTCTGCACTGCATCGGTGTGGTACGTTACTATTGGTTGGCAATAAAGACATGTGCATAGTTGATGCTAGCTAGACTGAAAGGTTACAGCTGGTTTCAGCAGAACGGTGTATCTTTCAGGTCTAACAAACACGAGTGAATGTCTTTCCTCAGAACATTGGCAATTTTTCTGAATATTTTCCATCCTGCATTGTTTACACCACATTCACCAGCTAGCAGAGTCCACTGCCTGTGTTTACCTGTGCTGCATAACTGTGCATTACCACCACCTGTCGATCATCAGAATAATGTGAAGCCATTGTGTGTGTGTGTGTGTGTGTGTGTGTGTGTGTGTGTGCGTGTGTGTGTGCATGTGTGTGCGTCCTTCATGAACAAAACTGGGACCCACTCATAAAAAAGCAGCTCCATAGTGCTACTGGAGGTCCACAGCTCCACAGGGAATGCTTCTTTGAATGCGTCTGTATGTGTATCTCAGCTCACTGCTGAGATCCATTACACCAATCTTTTATGTTAATAGAATGTATAATCCACAATGTAATTAAAAATAAACATATGTTTCACAAGTCTGATTTGTTGTATATGAATGGAGATAACAGGTACCAGAACTGTTATAATTAGCTAATCATACAAAATTGAAACGGCAAGATAACACTGCATCGCTGTTCTCATTTAAAACGAAATAACAGAAATCTAAATGTTATCAAACATCATAATCAAAGCTTGTAAATGAGGACGAGTATTTTTCTTGGGGACTAGAATATTCTCCTAAGTGATTGTGTCTTCCCTGTGGTGTCTGAGCCGGACCACCGGAATGCAGTGGTTGTAATTACAGCCTAGCAGCCAGGAATTACTGACATCCCAATCTGAAACACAAGCAATTTTTGCTCGTCACTGTTTCTTAATTCATTTGCATGTGTTGGCAGCGAGAGGTTGATATCACGGCTAAAATGTGAACATTTAAGAGGACACAATAACTACTGCCAAAGCATGGTGACCTTTAAGAGTCCAGGTGTAAAATCGTGAAATGTCTCCCTGCTAAACCTGGCTGTTAAAAACCACAATGTGAGGGGTGAATGAGAGGTCAGTCAAGGTTAGTGAGGCAGGATGTGTGCGTGTGCATACGTGGGGGTGTGTGTGTGTGTGTGTGTGTGTGTGTGTGTGTGTGTGTGTGTGTCAGCAGTGGAGCATTAGTACTGCTTCCATGCAATCAAGCTAATTTGAAAGTTCTTGTCCTGTGTATAATTTTTTAAACATCAGTAAAACACAGTCAAATTAATGATGATGAAGTTCAGATAAACAAATGAGACCAGAGTGGAGATGTCTAAATTAACCATTCTCATAAACCACGTTACTTCTGCCTGCTTGAAGAGGAAAAACCTGTTGAATATCATTTTGTCTTATTCTGCCTTTTATTCCTAGCATCTGCCTTAAAAGACTATGAAAGCTCAACTGGTGATGGAAAGGTGTGTTCAGACTGAATCAGGGAAGTTTAGGACAAATCCAATGCAAAAACTGGAGAGGATGTAAATTTAGACAAGGCAATGCAAAGTGAGGTCAGAGCTGAAGACGCTTTAAGTGGAAAATCTATACTCAACTTGAGGCTCGTCTCCATGAATGTATGGAGACAAGAAAATGATGAGGAATAAGCTGAGAGTAGAGGCTGAGGCTAAACTCTAAACTGCCATCAAACATACTCCACACACACACACACACACACACACACACACACACACACACACACACTGTTTGTACACACATTACCAACTTGTTACTACTACTAGCTAGCATTTGTACAAGTGGTACACTGGCTGTGAGGCGCAAATGAACACGAACTGCAGGAACAAAAGTTCTACCTATAATTTAAAGTTGACTGATATATGAACAGCTTGTAACAGCTTTAGAGCCAGATATTTCTCTGGTGTAGACCAAACCAGAGCTGAAAGGAGAAAGAATATTGGATTTGCAGAACAAAAATGAATGCTAATGTTGCTCTGTTTCTGCTGAATGTAAATGAACAAATGTTAAAAAAAATCAAAGAAAGCAGCTTTAATGTAAGTCAGTATGGGCCATAATAAATACCTCCATCATAAAAAACAAAGAAATGACACTGTGGTGATCTAACATGCCAACAGTTATTTGTAAACCACAGTGGCGACGTGCGGAGACATCGAGTCTTGCACATGTGATGTTTCTGCAGGTCATATATTTTACAGCCACATCTCAGTCCATAGCTGCTCTTACTTTTTCCCATGAGACTTAACCATGGCGGTGTCATAGTCTGCTTGACAAATGGCCTGCATTAACAGATCTCCTCAGTGATGAATGCATTTTTCCTCTCTAAACATTTATTGCTGATATTGAGGAAACCAGATCCTTTTTTCCCGGTCTGCTTTTCTATTCATCATAACGTACATAAAAATACTCCAAAAGCCAGCTAGAGACAGTTATGGACCACAGACTGACCACAGAGTGTAGACAGAAAGAGACCCACTTTCTCCACAACTTGCTTTGTGTGTGTTTATGTACTGTATGTGTGTGTGTGTGTATGGGGAATGATTGTGGGTCTGGTTCTCATTATAACGTCTGGATATTGAACTGACAAAACCCAGGCAGTGCCACTCTCAGCTCCACAGATATGGCTGGAATGTGTGTTAGTGTGTGTATGTGTGTGTGTGTGTGTGTGTGTATGTATGTGTGTGTGCACGCATGTGTACTCCCACGGGTGCTCTTCCAGTTGTGGTTGTTCATGTTCCACTAAATCCTGTCCTCCCATTTGTCTTTCTCTGCCTCCCTCCCATCTCCCCCTCCATCTCTGTCTCTCAGCCATTTTCTGTTAAATGAATGATGGCTGCATGCCTGACCTCACATCTGACTAATGAATGTGTGTGTGTGAGTGAGCGTATGTGCACAGCGCGTGCACGTATGGGTGGTGGAGCTCAGGGTTGTGTTAGTATGAAGGGAAAATGCTGTTCATCTGCTATTTGATGTTTTATATTTGCACAATAGATTTACTTTTCTACAGCTTAAACTCATGTTGAATGGAATTATATGATTAGAATGTAACTTTGGAACCTGACTGGTGTGTTTTCTGAACTGATATAGTGTGTTATTAAAATGAATATATTAATATTAATATATAATACATTAATTTGTACTGTGTACAACATAAATAAAAAGGAAGTAAGAATTTGCTGATTTGCTCTTTGACATATACTTAACTGAAAACAGTACAAAGGCAATATATTTAATGTTTGACCTCATCAGCTTCATTGATTTTTTTAAATATCTGCTGATATCTGAATTTGATGCAGCAGCATGTTTCAAACAAGTTGGGACAGGAGCAACTAAAGACTGGGAAAGATGTGGAATGCTCCAAAAACACCTGTTTGGAACATTCCACAGGTAAACAGGTTCATTGGTAACAGGTGATAATATCATGATTGATATGAAAATGGGCATTCTGGAAAGACTCAGTCATTCACAAGCGAGGATGGAGCAAGGCTCACCACTTTGTGAACACATGATTGGATAAAGAATACTATTACATGGGCTCAGAAGCATGTTTTAAAACTGTTCTTGGTAAATTTGTTTGTTTGCAAATGCATTTTTATTTATGTTTTACACAGCATCACAACTGTTTTGGAATCAGGGTTGAAGTGTAGAAACACTGTGGGTCTTGGGATGGTGGTGTTGTCCAGTCCATCACTTTGGTGTAGACTGAGAATAGACCATTACTGGACATATTGTCATGAAACAGACATTCATGGTGTCCAGAGTGTGAATCCTAATGAATTTGGTTATCCCATGACTTCTAATGTAGCACCACCACCACTTTACCACATTGATCATGTAAAAATCCAATATCACAGTGAACAGTTATGCTCATGGTTATGCAACATTGCGACAATGGTCAAATACACCGGACATGTTAGAGAGAGAGAGAACAACCATTGTTGACATTTACATTTATATTGCCTCAGGATTTGTATCATTGTGCAGCCCAAACTTCCTTTTTCTTCTTTTTCGTTCTTCGTTTGTTGAAACACTGCAGAGGACTGCATGTTTCATCTGTTATCTCTCAGCACCAAACATTTCAGGTGACTGAAGCTTCCCTGGATGATAGATGAGAAACCCAGTTGTGCACATTAAGGGATGATACCCACCATGAGTCCATCCATCAGAGGCCTAACTTTGAGTACTGTGGTTTCCCTCTGAGCCTTTTATTCTTCACCTCCTACAGAGATGGCCAGTCACATACATAAAAGATCTCAAATATATTCCCTGATAAAAACTCTTCCTGTGTAGCAACACCATCTTAAAATGCATTTGCGTTATTGCAGAGTGAAGTTGGTATAAGGGACAGAAGCAAACAGGAGCTCATGCAGTCTGGAGCAGTGCAATGAGAGTAAAATCATGCTCAGAAACCAAGTCTGTCCTGTCTTATTGAGAGAATCAGATCAGTCTGTTTATACAAGCAGAAATACAGGAGGTTGTTGGAATGCGCCCAAATCACAACTAAGTTAATGGTGATAAGATGATGAGTATATGCCCAAAATCATAATTTTATTTTCACAAAGAAACCCTTAGAGTATGCAGTGATTAGGAGCTTTAATTGTGCACTTTGAAAAGTGTTGCTTTCACGGACCTAAATGTTTCTGCAGTCACCCTTCAGCACTGTGACATAGAGCAGAGTGGTGTTTTCCAGGACACCTCAGACTGTACAGTTTAACGTACCTGGTGCACTGATTTACTACGAGAGCTAAACTGGAAACTCTTTGTTGTTCTTGACGGGCACCTGCCAGCCAATGAATTCCCAGTAAGCATGAACACTGAAGTGGCAAAGTACTGATGTGTTTTGCTGCCTTGTTGATGCTTTATTTATTTTCCATTTTTGAGGAACGTCACGGTTGTTCCTTGTAAAACCAACTTGTGTAGAATACGATGGCAGTGAGGAAACACACACTCCTCAATGCTTCACTGCCTCTGCCAACACTCCCCGTCACAAGCCACTGTTGTACAGTTCTGCTACATCGCATCTCGACACCTGAAATTTCAGGTGATGCCCAGCAGCAGTTATCTCGTTAGAAACAGCTTTCGCTGACTTGCTAGAGGAAGATCTTAGGCACATACAGATATGTGTAATCGGCTGTAGCTAACAAAACAAATGGTAGTTACTCAGAATAACTCTCCCTCCAGACAATAGCTGCTCTGACTGTAATCTTCACAGAATTTCATCATATTTAGTGCAGACTCATTTTTCCTCCTGCCAGAAAAGATTTACGGTGAACCGTGTAGGTATATGTCAATTTTTTTATTTTGCCCCCCAATCCCAATGTGTCTGCCATCTTATGTATGTGTTTTAAATTATATTTTTATTTATTTTGAATTTCTTTGACAGCATGTGATATTTTTAGCATTTTAATTGTGCCCAGCTTGTAGAGCTAAACCATTACTCAGTTAATCTTTTGGGGTGATTGACAGCAAATTAATCACAACAGTTTTGATTATATTTACATTTTTTTGCTCAAATCATTTTTCAAACAAAAATGCTGAACATTTTGGTTCCGGCTCCTTAAATATGATAGTTGTCTGCTTTTCTCTATTCTCTATATCTGTAAACTGATTACTTTGAAACACATGAGCAGCAGATGAGTGAGTAATGAAAATAGTTTCTAGTTGCAGCCCTGATATATAAAGCTGTATAAAGTGTGATCCTTTCAGGTAAAAATGGTTTGTGTTTGGTGTTGGTATTGCTTAAGATCAGTCTTCACCTGCCCATGATGAAGGTGGCAACAGTGGTGAACTCACCTCAACATCATGAGTCATGATCAGTTAGTGGTATGACGTTAAGTGGTGGGTGTTAGGGTGTTAGAGGCAGAGAGGGAACAGGAGACAAACTCCATCAGAAAACTCCTCTCTGACGTGTTAATTCAGGTCTAGATGTGTTCAGAGTCAGACAGATCTGTTTCTGTGCTGTGACTGACAGCTGCTCTGTCCGTCAGAGCCCGCTGGCCTCCAGCCTCATAATACAGTTTACCCATGTATGTGTAGGCATTGTGTGCTCTTTTGTAAACCCAAGAGAACTCTGTCTGTGTGTGTGTTACTGACGATGTGCTGCTGTGTGGAAGCGAGTGTGTTTCTGTCTAAAAGTGGGGTAATATAATCAGTAGGGCCTGTCACGGTCTATTAGGGCTCTGCTGCCATCATCCTAGTCATTGTCCTGCCTTCATGTCAGCATCAGTACACACGCGCACATGCACACGCATACACATACACACAGCTACACACACACGCACACACACACACACATATATATACTCTATGCACTGGATATGACTAAGAGACTGTGAGCTGTGTAAGGGTGGGTCGATACATTGGTTGACGTGGACGTTTATTGTTAACGCAGAGGAACTGACACTCCCTGTCATACATGTAAAAGACTACAAAAACAAACAAAAAAAAGAAGTCACAGTGCACTGAGACACTATTCATTCTTGACCATGGAAACAGTAGTTGACAAAACTCAAGGTACACACAGCATATCCACAATTAGATGCAGTGTGAAGGTATGTATGTTGAAACATTGCTAAATGAAATATATCATTACTCTTTTTGCTGCTTTATTGTCTAGCTCTCAAAGTCTCGTTAAACTTTGATCAAAACGATATTCAATTTTTGAGGCATGTTCTGATAATTATAGATCAGCTTATATTCGTTGTTTTAACATATGATAGCAAATATTTGTGATCTAAATAGCCAAATGTACTGAAGAGTATTTTACAAGCTAAGCTCCGCATCGCTCTCTAGTGGTCAAACTATGTCATGGAGACGCTGCTCGCCAAATGACTTCCAACATACAGTATCTTTGGCAATTCTTAATGGGCATCTACTGTTACTTAGTGGCCAACATATATGCAAAAACCATTTATCCGTCATTCGCTTCAACCCTCCGTTTACCTCCTGTTCTTCTGTGGCGGCTTCTGATAAATCCTAAATTCTCTTAACTTTGCATGAACTTAGAACTTCACCATGTTATTGCTTGGACGTGGGCCATGTGTCTGAGGAATTGCCATGTCATACTGGGACTGTTACAAGAAGCTTAATAATATTTTCACATAACACATGCAGTTTTGGTGGGAGTTGGTGGGTTGAGGGGGGTTTGGTGGGTCAGAGTTCAGAACTAAAACTGAGGCTCATCAAGGTTTTTCCTTAATCTGGGACGACAGCTTCCCCCGGCTCTCCACCAAAACACACTCCCAACCAGGGACAGGCTGTTTCTGCTTGTGTGTGTGTAGTGGGTGGGTGGGTAGGTCAGTATGTGGGAAGCTGTGTGTTTGATTCACACCACATAATCATGTGGCTTTTCCCTCCTTATGTTTCTCCTGTTTGTTCTCCTTTAACCCTTCCCTGAACTTTTGTGAGAGGTTACGCTGAAGTTACACTTAAAACAGTGCATAGTTTGGTAGGCCACAGAAATATTTGTGCATGCAAGTCAAAGTTGTTACTAACAATGGAATGAATTTGACTTAAACAAGAAAGTATTGTGCATTTTCAGTGTGGAGGTCACAATTAGAGGAAATGTGTTTTCCCGTTGGACCTGCTGGACACAATGAAAAACATCAGAATTAACTTTAAGGTTTGATTTGTTGACGGTATTTGAAGGTCAATGCGGCTCGTGTCATTAAAGGTAATATCAATCAGTGGTTGATATTTTAAGCCAGTATCTGTTGTCCAGATCGTCCTCAGTTGACAGGAAGCGAATGTGCCAGTTGTTGGAGGCGCAGGCACTTCAGGTCTCAAAAAACAGTTTTTAAAGTATCTGCAGTTTGTTTCATGAACACGAAAGTAGTACGAAACTTTGGTTATGTGATGAAACCTGAGCAAGTTCCACTTGGTTAGACAGCTCATTTCCCTTATTGCTCCAAGGAGTTCTTTAGTTTGCTGTTTTGGTTTAATGTAAAACTGAACCGATGAAAAAAGAATGCATCTCAGTCTTTCTGTGTGATGCTGTGGTTAGACTCTGCAGGTTAAACAGACAGTGTCTTATTTGACATTATAGGCTGAAACAGTCTGAGAGTGTCAATTATGCTTAAGTCATGAAATGTTAGGTTATTGCTGGAAATCTGAAAATATGGCCTGCCTTCAATCTAAGTGAGCTGCAGCCTGTGAGCCTGTGAGGATGATCCTGTTTGGCCCTCATGAGTGTGTTCTGTCTCCCTGCCCAGGGGGTTGACTCACCTGTAGCTGCCGGACTAGACTTTGTATGGACACAGTGCTATCCTGGTGATAGCAGCTGTCTGGCTGGTGGGCCTCTGCTGCTTTGGCCTACTTTCCTCTTGATGTGGGATGGAGGTCACTGAGAGACATGAGGCAAAGATGTGTGTGAGGTGAAAGGGACAGGTGCATGCAGGTGTTCTAAAAATATGAACACAGAGACACAATACACATTTTAGTTTCAGTGTGTTTTCCACTCTCTGAGGATTTCATTATCTTCCTCATGAAAAAAGATTATCCTTATAACTGCACACTTTGCCTGAGAATCATCAGGTCTTCTTTGCATCAAAGTCATCTTGTGCTAATTGTCTCCATGGGTACACTGCAATAGCAGATAATCTAGCATGCTTCTAATGGTGCCAATTCGACAAACTGTAAACAAATATTGGGTAAAAAATGGGGCATAATTGCCCACAGTGTCAGACTTGACGAACCCCTGATGTTGGCAGTTCAGGATTTATTTTATAGGCCAACAGGTGACAAGGCTTCTAGAACTGTGAAACAGAGTCCAAACCAGACCTAACCCAAACACTAACCTCTCTTAACCTAACCCTGCAAGGAGTAAGAGCCATCTCCCCATACACTCCTTCACATGTAATAATGCACCAAGCTAGTATACTGTCTCCAATAACACAAATGAGACAGGCCTCGCTTCTGCGCTTCAGGAGAAAATCCCGTTCTCACCTCCATCATATTGGCCAACATGACATCTGCCCTAGATGTTAAAATCAATATCTGCTCCAACCCGAGATTTGTCAGTGTCATACTGTAGTTAGATGTGTCAGATCCACTGCTTCTCCCAACCCAAAAAGAACAATAGAGATATCTAATCCACCCTAAAAGCTAAAGCTGACGCACTGCTTTGATTTGATGTGATGCATTGCTTTGACATGTGATTCTTGCTGGTGGAGGTTTTAGTGCTGCACAAAGTATCAAATACCCAAATATTGTGTCCCAGCGTGTAGAGTAGAGGGGTGTGGTCGTAGCTCTGGTGGAAGGTCTGGCTCAGAGAGGATTATGGGATTGTGTTTGTGTGTGTGTGTGTGGTGGTGGGGGGGGCGTTGATTTTAAGATGATGCAATTTCAAAGCCAGCATTTATTACATCCATAATCCAGCGCTGTGGTATATGGCTGGAAACAGCCCGTCACCCACATTGTTTGTGTGAAGTCTGTGTATGTATCCGTTTGTGTGTGTGTATCAGATCAATCAGGACAGGGCGACAGCTGTCCTATGAGGATTAGCTGTGTGTGTCTATAGTGTGCATGTCCTGTCGTTCTGAGTTTAGTCTGCTCCTCATATACAGACAAACACAGCAACAGGCTGACTCTCTAATCTTGCCCTCCAGATTTCAGTCATAATTACTTACATGCACTCGCTCAAATGTTTACCCTAAACCTTCAGTCTTACAGTCTCAAGTCTAGCTATGAAGTGTGACTCATAACCTGTCATTAAAGCCAAACTATAGCTCCAAACATAGAAATAGCCTCCAATAAAAACATGAAGACAGGGTGTTTCTATAGCAGTACAGTGAGGTGGAGAGGTCTTAAATGCATGTTTTACTGATGTTAGATGGCTTTAAAGATGAGGTTGAGTCTTTTTATGTCTGAGGCTATGTTCATGGCATACTTTTTTGCAAAACATTGCTCAAGTTTGTGGGCTGGATCTTCCTGCTCGCAGTTGTTGTGAATGCTGTTGGTCTTCTTACATCGAGTAGCCCTTGGGAAATAAAACTCTCTCCAAGCTTCAGTCAGGATAGCGGTTCTTTTGCATGCTTAGGCCTGTGGTTTATTTCTCACACCATCATGCATTCACTCCTTTCACGCATGCTCACTCATAATTTCCTTGCCGTCTTGTTGTGTGGGGCTGTCATTGAAATATCAGCTGTTTCCTCAGCTGGCCACATCTATCCAATAGCACGGCGACACCCCTTCACCGTTAGCCTGTCATCTCGCTGCTGTCTTTTTAAACATGATTCTCTCGCTGCCTTAGTACATTCATGCTGCTGTTATGTGCATCCCTCCAGCTCCTCATCACTGCTCAGTCTTTGCGGATTCATCAGCTTTATAATTTCATCAGTCTCAGCAGAATCATCAGCCGCCATCACCACCAGGGTCTGGACTCCATGGGGGGATTTATCTTGCTGCGGCTCAGAGCAATGCCCCTCAATTACAAAAATCTCCCAGTAGAGTCTAAGTGCCAAAGACATTCTGGCAAGACATTATCATCACACATTATCTCCTATATTAAACAGTTATCTTTGCTCCATTCACTTGTCTCTCCTGATTGAAATGTGGTGTGCTCAGTAATACCTGCCACACAGTATACTTGTATAAATGTATTTTCTTTAGATTCCTAAAATGCTGGACAGAAGGGAAGCACTGACGAATGTGTGAAGACACCTGGGGTGTTTTCTTATGTTGCATGTCTTTCCAGTGGTAGAATGACACACAGTGGTTTCCAACATGTTTGCCTTGTGAGCCGTTAAAAGGAAGCAGCATTCACTCATCCATGCAATGATGGCAGAGGTGCCACCTACTCACCAGGAGCAGTAACCAGTCACACACACACTCATGCACTGATGGCACAGCTTTGGGGGTAATTTGGGTTTCAGTGTTTTGCCCAAGGACACTTGACATGTAGAGTGCAGGGGCCACAGATCAAACCACTGACCTGATTAGTGGATGACCGCTCTACCTCGTGAGCCTCGTGAGCCAGAGCCGCCCCAACCCTGCAGCAATACTGTCTGATTGCTAAATGGATTGTTGGCTTGTTAGCTCATTAACACTGGCTTGCTGAGGATGACTGAGCTCCAAGTCGAGAGTTTTGGAGTAAATATCAGTGAACTGAAGACACTGTGTCACAGTAACCTACATTGAGAAATTAATCTGCTTTACCAGACTATTCACTTTGACTTAAGCCATGTCATCAGAAGCTACACACCATAAATCAGATCAGATGAAAATTCTGTACAAAGATGACCAATGAGTAAATGAATAAGTTAGTAAAAAGCTGGCTATAATATTCTGGAATAAAATTATTACAATTTCTTTTAGATTAGGGCTCAACTAGATTTTTATTTTTCTAGACTAATAGATGAGCAAATGTAAACTGTGGTTTGACACTTGGACATAATTAGATGTAATTTATTATTAGATATTTATTAATTTGTTTAATTTATTATGGATCCAAATTGAAGCATGGATTATGATGGATTATGGATTACGTCCCTGACCAAAATGTAAAAGGAAATGATGTAAAAAGAAAATACACTGGAACACAGGTGGAGTGTTGCAGTGTATTCTATATATAGTATAACAGCAACTACTTGTTTTTATGGTGATTAATGAAGAAAACAAGTGACTGAAAATGGAACCTAGACAAGACAAAACTGGACTGAAATGGGAATTAAGGCTTTAAGTAATATGTAAAAAAGCAAAAATGAAATAAGTAGCATGGAAGAAATCCTCATGACTGGACAAACCACAACCACTGCAGTGTTAAAGAGTTTTCCAGTGACTGAGCGTCAGACTGGTGTTAAATGACAGTAGATGAAGGCAAGGCTGGGCTGGTTCTGATGGGATGACATCATTTTACCACATGTTTTTACATTCACAATATCATGGCTCAAATCTCACATATCTGCAATAGAAGTGGTGAAAAAATGGTTTTGATAAAATCTTCTACATGCACGCCTCTGCAGTCTCTGTCAGCTGTGTCTCTGCCAGCCATTGTTAATTAACAATGAACTCTACAGTCAGTCGGTCATGGCAAATAGAACATTTGCACATGTAAAAGACTCATTTAAAGTAAAAAACAAAGAGTCTAAAGAGAGTATGTCTCTGACCTACTTTGTGTTGGTATGTTTGGTCATTCGTAGCTCACCCCTACAGTACACCTTATTGTACAACTAGGAATCACATCTAACCCAAAGTACCAACCAACCTTGCCAGCCGGCATGTGCTTGTGTTTATTCATAATAAAGCCAGTCGGCAGTCCTCCATCTAGACATTTTAATGGATTTAATTAGCCATGAGCATAGCCTAACTTAGATGAAACGACTGAAATGTTGGGGAAATTCCAGTCGGGACTGTGGGTGCAGATTGTGCAGACACAGTTTGGCATCAGTCAATATGCAATTACACAACATGCAATAAAAATTACAGCTTTGAGAGGAGACTTGAGGAATTTATTCCATCACCGGTAACACAATTATATCATGCAATATGATGAATGCCGACGCAATCAATATGTTATTAAATAGATGTATAATACACCTTGTTTTAATGCTAAGATGTGAAAAAGAGTTTTAAATTCTACTTATTTTTGTGTTGGATCAAATGCCTACCGGGAAAGGTGTCCTTTGGATTAACAAACTCACAATTAGCCCCAACTCTGCCACTTCCCTCAGCTCCACTCAGCTTTTTATGTCTTTGAGATCATTGTTTTGGTTTGCCAGCCTGCAAATTCTGCTCTCATAAACCTTGTTTCCAGCAACAGCAGGCAGCCGCTTTCAGAGGAAAACTTCTGATAAACCGCCTGTACACTACCTGCCCAGCACCAAACAACTCTTTCTGAAAGAGAATGAATATCGGAAAAACATTCACCAGGTGGACAACACTCCAAATCAACGGCCCAGTATCCCTCTGAATTGTTTCTGTGTTAGACACTTTACATCTTAAGATTTATGGCGATTAAAAAAAAAAAAAAGTGGAATTGTCCAACATATTTGTGAATGCTGATGTTGTGCTTCAACATTCTCATTAACGATTTTATGAGCTTGCTGTATGTCAATGTTGTGTTCACAGCTTGTTCCACTACCCCGAAGTGGTGAAAAAAATCAATCACTGCAGCCTGAACTACTGAAAATGTTTAATAAATGTTACTCAGAGCCATAATCCATTACTTTGTTTATCGTTCAGTACAATAACATTGAGAAGTCCACTGTTAGGACATAGAATCTTGTGAATAAGTGTATTTAATAGATTGCCGTATCTATTACTCTTGAGGTAACTGTGACAATTAATCGTGAAATGGATTTCGGGTCACATCTCCCATTTTTAACATCGACTGCTGAAAGACACTCGGGCCCTCAGATACTGCCACACTCTGTTTATCACTGTGATGAATCCTGGGGTATCAGCCCCCTCCAGCATTGCAATTGATTTTCTCCAGAAACTAGACTTATGTCGTTTACTCCTCCAGGGTCATACTCAGTGCATGAACACACAGCCATCATACTTTTTGCATCATATAACCTGATACCAGACTGCCTAAACATCTCAGGTTTCTACCTCAAAGATTTCCCTGAAGCGATTTCCAGAAGGATATCTTTGGTGCATGCTGCGGTGTGGCTCTAGCCCAGAGGAAAATGGAGAGGAGGAGGAGATGTGTGTGCGCTAGTGACAGCTCTAAATGCCTATGAGCTGGATAAAAGGTTTATTTCACATGAAACTCCTTTAGTCCACAGATTGGCGCTCTTTATCCAGGGCCATGTAGAAATTCAAGAGGTGGTTATGGGGGATTTTGAGGGGGAGCAAAGGAGCAGAAGGAGGGAGCAGACCTGTGAATGGCTTCATTAACACGGAGGAGATGGGTTCATTAACACCCAGCAGCCCTTTTGAAAAGGAGAGCCCCACTGGTAGACTGGGGAGGAACAAGGCATGCTACGTGTGTGTGTGTGTGTGTGTGTGTGTGTGTGTGTGTTTCTGTGTGTGTTTCTGTGTGTGTGTGTTTCTGTGTGTGTGTGCGTGTTGGCAGGTGCAGGAGGTGATAATTGGTAGTAGTCTCATGTTTGCTCAGGCACAGATCTAAAAGTGGAGATCTTCACTGTCTCATTGGCTTTGAGATTCAAGATTCCCCCGTGGCTGTCTGTGTGTGTCTTTGTCTGTTCTCTCTTTTTTCTGCCGTTTTTCTCTCCATCTCTCTTGTGCTGTCCTGCGTCCAACCCTCTCTTTCTCTCTGATGGGGACGAAACAGACTTGTGTACCGAATTTTAACTGGTATTTGGCTTGAAGCATGGTCATGCAGAAATGGAAGAACGCTTGCTGGTGTCCTTTATGTGGCAGATTTACAAAACCAGGCTTCTCTGCAAAGAGTGCGCTCCAGAACAGTGTGAAGATGATTACTTTATGATTCAGTTAACAATTTTCATTTTTAATGAATTCTTTAAGTAATGTGAAAGTGTATGTGTGTATGTGAAAAAAGATACTTTTGCTACACACGCATTTCTGGTCAGCACTTCAAATACTATTGCGGTGTGATACCCAGCCCCACTGACATGATGTTTATTGTATCATATTACCTCATTCAAGCAAGTGTGGTAAGTATCTGTGTGTGAGAGTGTTCTCCATGTCTTTGCTGTCTCCAGATACTCCTCAGTGTTTGTTCCTGAGCGCCTCCTCACCCACACCCCAGCTTATCAGTGATGAGAGGTTGGGTGGGTGGATCAGCCTCAACATGGTTGCTGTGTGCTGCTCTAAGCCACTCAGCTAATCTGACAGTCTGTTTGCATGTCTGATGTGTGTGTAGTGTGATTAGTGGCAGATCAATGCAGGGATTGATCAGAGCCTTAACAAACATAACATTAAGAATTGATAATGTGTGGATGTGAATGCTGATTGTTGTAGATTATTTGCTCAGACAGCTCAGTCTTAAGACTTCATACAGTGGAAAGGAGCCAGGCTGTTTAAACCGAAGGCCTTCCATTCTGTCTGATTCACAATAAGGATCGTTGCTAAGGTGTTCAGGACCCATTTACTAAATAGATGTTTTTTTTTGTTGGAGATGAAAAAGCTGTCAAGGCCCAAACATCTGTCTGAAACGAGTCTGAAACTCAATTAGGCCAGTAAAATTATTTGTAAAAATTTACTGTCAGTAGATTATAGATGTTATTCACCTTGAGAGTAATTATCCAGCTTCTGTTGGCTTATTATAAATGGACAGTTTCTGGAATCTCTCTATTAAAAATGAAATTGGAAACATACTTTGTGACCACAGGTCCAGTGGCCAGCCTGATTTCTCCAGGGGCTATTTTGTGGTTCCGTACTGGCACTTCTACAATTAGATAAAGCAGTATAATGAAGTAAATCTCATTTAGCTGTGAGAGTCCACCAAGACAATCAGCAGTTGTCGCAGATCTGCGCTACAGATATCGATTGTCTGTCCAACACTGTAGGAATAACAGATGGGAGCTCTGGTTAAGATGAGGCTTTCCTTAAACCACTTCACTATATACTCTGCCTGCAAGCTCACAAGCACTGCTGTTCTCACTGTGTGTGTGTGTGTGTGTGTGTGTGTGTGTGTGTGTGTGTGTGTGTGTGTGTATTACTCATGTTGTGGGGACATAAATCTGTGTACCCAGTCACATTGTGGAGACTCATCTCCCTTATGGGCATTAAATGCAATTCCCTATGACTTACAGTAACTCATTAAATTTTAGGGTGAAGACTGGGGTTGAAGTCAGGGTATGGTTAGGTTTAGGTTAAGGTTAAGGTTAGGGTTAGACAAGTAGTGGTTATGGTTATGGTTCGAGTAAGTGTCCAGGAAATGAATGTAAGTCTATGTAATGTCCTTTGAAGTGATGGAAACGTGTGTGTGTGTGTGTGTGTGTGTGTGTGTGTGTGTTACATGGAAATCCACCGTAAAGCAGATTTATATCACATTCATAAAGCAGATTTATATCAGCGATTCGGTGTGATTGTGTTAATTTATGCTGATGCACCACAACATGATGCAGCAAGATAAAATACACCATGATACAAATCACTGTACGATGCAAAACAACATGATGTGATACAATGCAAAATGAAATAACGTTTAACAAAGACACTATAGCTATAACATAATGCACATGGCAGAGCTAACCTCTGTGGGGGCCTGGGGGCAACATTTTGCCTTTGGGAAACTAAAACTCTTGGCTAAGGTTGGGGAAAGATCAAAGATTAAAAAGTGAATATTAATTGCAAATCTGTGACACACAGACTGTGATCTAGTGCATGAAAGTCTCACTAGCCTACATTTAGGAACCACCTCTTCCTGCATTTTCATGGGCTTTGGCATTGAATGTACACTGTTAGGTATGGAAGTGTCCAATCTGAACATAATTTGTCAGGACGTGTGCTGCTCTACAAAACAGTGCTGCAGAATTAGGTAAATTATTCTTTTCATTTTAGTAGTGCAAATTACCCAATAATGTTATTTAAAGTTTTAAGTTAGTTCAGATGACCATCAGGGCAGTTACCAGCTTTGGCCAGTTTGTAATCCAACCTTGATACAGTACGAAACCATATGTACAAACCAGTGGGTTAAAATCACCCTTGCATGGTGAATATAGCACTGACACAATATTGGCTTGACACCAAAGACAAGTTGGTCCAGTAACCCAATAGTAAAATGCATAACAAATAACACTAACACTTGGTCAAAACAACCCATTGGTACTGGGTGAAGTTAACCCAGTACTTTGTTGGTGATGTATTGACTTACATGAGGTCGGCCACATTTTTAATCCAGTGCTTTTTAGAGTTTTAGATATATGATAGAAAAAATGACAGTATCTTTGGATTTAGGAATTGATGCACAATATGTATTCAGTATAATGGCACAATATAAGACAGGCATTATAGTGCACTGAAATATGTTGCAGTAAAACCTGATAAGTGATACAAGACTAAACAGCCTGTGGTGAAAGAATAGCTAATCCACTTATTTGAGTTAATGAATTGCATGTGCTGTCACTTTATTGCAATTTGTTGTAGTGCCAGTCGAAAGTAATGATTGCAACAAGAGACAAAATCAAGCAAAGACAGTATGCATGAAATAGCCAGCGTTAATGTTCAAGATGCTCGTTGAACATGAACTTTAAACTATGATACAGACATGTCAGGGTTTGTCAGTAGCAGTAAATATTCATGATCAGTTACGCATTTTTCTGAATTTTGACATAGATAAACTTGTCAATATATATTTTCCACCATTAAAAGCAAAGGGGAAATGTGACAAAGCTGGAAATATGAATATCCTTCATTTTAAGTGCGCAACAAGGAAAAAAAAAATCTATAGGCACTCATATTGCAGTTTCTAAAATGATTAAAAATGTATGAGCAGCAGCATGTGGAAAACAACCCAGTTTCTTTGCAAATCTGTGTGCTGGACAGCAGCCAAGAGTGTTTAAGGAGAGATCTTTCCCTTCAGCACATATCAAAGTGCATTAAGGCTGCCAGCTGTGGAGCAAGAAGGCCTGGTGGGTCAGTAAATGGAAGGAGCTGTGAACAACAGGTGATGATAGTGGTTGAGCCGTGGCCTCTCCAACTCTATTGCCTGTGATCCATCCATCAGCCCTGTGCTGTCTTCACATGGTAATACCCTGACAGAGTGTGTAATGCAGGTATAGGACTGCAGAACTCTGACTCTTTTTGTCTGACTACCAGCTCAGCATCCACTCTGCCTGTGTGTGTGTGTGTGTGTGTGTGTGTGTGTGTGTTTTAGCAGCATATTGGCCTTTCAGGGCCGTAGCTGATTGATTTTGCATGCCTTCCAGTGTTATCTCTCTCAGGAGGGGCGGGGGGTGAGTGGTGCAGCTCTGCCCACTGAGGACAGAGGAAAACACTGGCTTTCTGAGCAGGGGCAGTTGCAAGGACAAAACAGGGCAATTGGCAAGGGAGATCAGGGTGGTGCTAAGAAACCATATGCATTCCGCTAGTGAGGGAATATTGGTTTTTTTTTTTCACAGAGAGGTTTTAAATTCAGGGTGGGGGAACACCACATAGTTCATTTTTTGGTTCATTTCTATTGGAATATCTGAAGAATTGCATCATGACTTGGAGCAAAGGGAGCCATCTTCCATCTCCAGCAAATGTTTCAGCTGTCTGATTGAGGTGTTTTATTAAACATGCAGAAACGGAAATGTTATTCATGCTGCTTGGAACAGTTAGCATTATGTATGTTCTCAAATAATCTGTCCATATTTTTGGAATTACTGGAGTAATTGTTTAATGTATAAACGGGCAGAGAGCTATGAGAACTATCATCTTCTCTCTGACTTACAGTCCAAAACTCAAAGATCTTCAGTTTACTGTGCTACAAGGCAAAGGATAGCAGCAGATTCTCACATTTCTGAAGTTTTAACCAGTTAATGTTGAAAATTGTTGTAGTTGAACTCTTTTCAGTCCCGTTTCTGTGCTGGATGCAGAGGTTATATTCAGTCCTCAGGGTGTTGACCATGAACAATAAGTGTATTTCTTGTAAGTTCTTGTAAGTAAGTTTTTCTTTATATTAAGTTCCAGAATCTTAATGGAGCTTTGTGTCAAATGGGAGTTACCATAATGACCTGATTTTTGAAATCCAAGATATATTGAAGTGTTTGAAAAGGCAAACAAATTTGTTTGTTCGTTCTTCTGTA
The DNA here is from genome assembly GCF_051107435.1 of Chaetodon auriga. NCBI lineage: Eukaryota > Metazoa > Chordata > Actinopteri > Chaetodontiformes > Chaetodontidae > Chaetodon > Chaetodon auriga. Next base: position 3,367,604 of record NC_135076.1, on the reverse strand, counting down.
TATTGTCAATGTACAATATTGTACATATTGATATATATATTATTTTACACGCTTGATTCTGCAAACATACAGCCATCTTGAGTTGTCTGGTTCCATGAATGCTTTCGATGTGTCCTATCACTAACATCCATTCCATATGATGTAAGCACAGCATTAGATGTCCTGAGGGAAAACATTGCTAGTTAATATAAATTAATGAACTAAAGCAGAAATTCTGAAGTATACTGACCAAGATGAACACATTTGTTAAAACGACATTTTTGTAATACTGTGTGATCAGATATAAAAGCACTACCCATCTCTACTGCTGAGGAAACTAGCACATGACGTACAAAATGTCAGTTTCTAATGTCTTAGATAAGCTGTCGTTCTAAATGACATGGCAGGGCCTGACAGGAGCCTCTTAATTTCATTTAAATTCATGAAATATTATTCTCTCTGTATTCTCTGGCTGCATGGGTTGGGTTGACAGAGAGAAGAAGGAAGTTGGCCTCTGGCTTCGCTCCTAGACAGAGTTTATCTAGCAACACCCAGCTGTCACTAAGAGACACACACACACACACACACACACACACACACACACACACACACATGCACATGCACGCATTAAGAATGCCGGGAGCCTCAAAGTTCAGCAGTGTTTGTGAGTATTTAGCAGACAGAAAATTGTTTATGAAGATTCACTAGTGAAGCTTTAATCCTTTTTAGTTCTCTTTGTTGTCTTTTAATCTTTCTCAAGTGTGTGTGTGTGTGTGGGTGTGTGCAGGTTCAGATGTGCCTTCATTTGTGTGTGTGTTCATTTATGTAAATGTGTGTGTCCTTTAATCTGCAAGTGTGTTAAGCATATCACAGCTCTGCTCCAGCTGGGGCTCCCCACCATGTCACAGGATTGTGGCTTTGCCTGTTAGCCTCCTGCCTGTTTAACATTTTACATTTCGTACCTTAACGTTGAGTTTAAAATATGTACAAATATTGATTCTGATGTGAAATGTACATGCTGATAATCACACACTGACCCACAGCAGGTTTAATGATTGCTGTGTTTTCTTGATCAATAGCCCGGGTGCTCATCAGATTAGACCCGATAAATCCCCTCAGGTCAAAGTCTACGTCTGTCCCACTTCAATCACATCAAGTTGGCCCTCACAGTGTCCTGCAGACACAACATCAACATACTGTTTGCTTTACTGTCATGACCTCAGTTGATGTTTCCACTCTTTGTGGACAGTTCAACAATGTCATGGTTACTGATGTTAATATTTAACATTTGTTAATGTAAGAAATCCCCTACATTATTGATGCAATGTGACTTTTGTCTTGGTAAGAAACTTCTGGAAACATTAAGCTGTGAATGGTGGATCACTGTATTAGTCCACACTGAGATACACGTTCATGGTCCCCTCAGGATGAATTGTGGTTTGCCAGTCCTCTGACTTTTCATCTAGTGCCATCATCAGGTCAACATTTGAATCTGTCCAGCCCTTTAGTTTATGAGCAGATACCTGCAAAACAAATCACATTTCCAGCGGCCTCAGCTGTACTTTGTGTTTACTGCCAGTTAGCACATATAAGTTGGTCAACATGTTAAACATTATACCAGCTAAACATCAGCATGTTAGCATTGATATTAGCACTGAGCACAGAGCACCGCTGTGCCTAACTACAGCCTTGAACAGCTGCTAGTAAACTGACTGTAAAATGGGCTAATAGTAAAGTTTCATGGGCTTCATGCAGCTTATTTGACTTCAAATTTTGAGTTCAAAATTCAACTTGATTGTAAAAATCTGTTGTGCAAAGATTGTGCACAACCGCCGATTGGTAGATGCAAGGTTAACAGCTGATTAGCAGCTTTATTCAGGATCACTTGGATGTTATGTTTGAGATCAATGTTTGACTAATTTGAACTTTTGAGACAGGGCCCCTGGGAAACTGTCAGACAACAAATAACTTCAGTTGACTTTTTAGCATTTAGCATCCTCTTGGTGTCTTGCTGTTGGTGCATGTAGTGAGCAGGAAACTCATGCAAGTCTTTTGAGACTTTATAGGAAACCACAAACTGCCAAAATATGACATCCAGAAATTATTGTTCCCAGGTTTGTTTACAGTACTAGAGATCAAGCACAAATCATATTCAGCTGTAAATACTAAATCAAGTGTCTTTGGTGAATATGCCAGAAGCTTTGTTTTGCTTATCAACTCTGAGTTTGTCAGAATTGTCAGGATTTTGTGGTCAGCCAGTTTTTTCTATCTAATGTCTTGACTAGTGAAATCGCTGTGCTGTGGGAGGATTTTCAATGAGTTGGACATGTAATGAATCAGTCTTCACCTGCCCTGAGGCCCTGCGAACAACTCAAACTGTTTCATTAGTCTGTGTCAGTGGAGAGTTTTGGCCCACTGTGGCCTAAATGCGATTTTCAAGGTCTTTATTCTGATATGATTAACACTCTGAGGAAGACGCTGTGCTCTTATCAGTTCTGAGTTATGAAAAGGTTATTACTTAAGAATATTGGTAGCTTCAGTCCGAACAAATCTTCAACACTTGTATCAGTTGTTTTATCTGTTGCTCTGTCCTGCTCTCTGTCCCAGTATCTTTTCTGCAAACACTTGTTTCTCCATCTTCTTTATCATGATGTAAGGCTTGTAGCATGGAGGTGTGTGTGTGTGTGTGTGTGTGTGTGTGTGTGTGTGTGTGTGTGTGTGTGTGTGTGTGTGTGTGTCCACTGTTATGAGCCTTTTTTCCAGCAAGGATATTGATCAGCTCAGAGGGGTTCTTTGAAAAGACCCCTCCCCTCTGTCATTACTGAGCAGCTTTTGCAGGCTGTACCTCATTTACTTGATTGCATTCATTTATCTTCCTGCTCTTCTTCTGCCAGTATTGTGTCTCAAAATGCAACTTGCATACTTTTGAACAATTTAAAATGTGATAATAGCTCTATAAATTGTAACTATTAACCACTAACTATTCTGAATATATAATGAAGCACTAAAGCCTCATCAGTGTATTTGCATGCAAAGTTATCGACCGTAATCGGGCTATCACAGACGTATTGTTATCAGTGACAGTTGTACATTTTCCTTTACTTGACTCAGTTGCTGAGGGCAGCAGGTTGGCCACAGACAGTATATTTGGCACACAGTGTTTAGATGGTGTTATGTAAAGTTTATCAGAATATTTTAACTTGGCACCAAGATGCAGACAATATATGCATGTAAACATGTACACAAGACTAGCTTCACGTGACGTGCATACGTCAGTACGTACTGGCAGCTTTTGAGTGTATGTGTTCACACTAGAAAAGGGGCAAAATGTACTCAAAGCTGACATTTTTGTGTGTGCTGTTGACTATACTCCCACAATACAGCGCACAAAGGAAATAGCGGAGCTGCTCACAGCTGGAAATGAAAATGAAAATGAACTGAGTGTTGATGAGACGGCTCAAAAAATGCTTGGAAAACAAAAAATATGTATTAAGTCCTACGGAAATCATTTTATGTCTGTGAGGTTTAATTGGTAAGTAGCTTTTCAAAGTTTGATTGACATCTAACGTGTTGATAATTTGTTATACTAAAAGTCAGAGGATCACCACCAAGCTGTCATCCTGTGGTATCCCTGAATTTATGTACAAAGGTCTGTGCTAATCCATCCAGTAGATGTTGAGATAAGTGAAAAGTTTACGCCATTAACATTCATCCTCTGGTGACCATGGACCCTGTACCAAATTTCAAGCCATCCAAGAGTTGGTGCGATTTCTCAATATTGACCAAAGTGATGGACAGAACATACAGACAGACAGAACATACAGACAAACAGACAGACAGACAGACAGACAGACAGACAGACAGACAGACATGACCATCCCCAGAGCCATGGCTCTAACATGGCTAAAAACTGTAAATCATTAATTATTTCTGTGCAGTGGAGGCTGAGTCAATGACTACCTGGGGCTTTTGACTCCAATGTTGAGTAAAACAAACATAGCATTTTGTCAAGGGCAATGAACGAGATATTAGAAAGATCCAATATTATTTTGTTTTTATTTTTTACTGCTTGTCCTGTAATAATTTCTACCTTCATAATCTCACTACAGCAGAGCTATTCAAATAGCCCAGCCCATGTGCTGAAAAAATAAATAAATAAATAAAAATTTGACTCTGAAAAGAGCAGTTTGCAAAACAGTCTCACCATGAGGTCCATTTAGCAGCCGTTGTTAGCTTAATATTTATGTATAATTAGAGGTTTTTCAAAATCTTAGCAAGATATGAAGAATGTGTCGCTTCAACAGCGCAGGCTGAGAGGATCGGACAGTCAAACTTTATCAGACCGTTCTGACACTGCAGCTGCTTCAGGTTGCTCCGTGATCTGTTGATGTTGTTGCATTTCATCTGACCCTGGATGTTTATCTTATTCCATGATGTTGTGTTTTGCTGTCTGAATATAAGAGGGTGAATTTGTAACCAACCGCTACTGCCCAGCAACATCTGAAAGCCCTGCGCTTAGTTCTGCCCCAGTTCCCTCTATATTGCCAGTGGGGGGTGTTAAACCAGACAGTTCTAACATCATGTAGCAGCATGAGTGTTTTTGAACATGACCATGGATAATATATGAGCATTTACACCGAGCTGGTAGAGACCATCAGAGAGAGTGGAAGATGTTGCAGCTGAGGGCAGGGTCGGTACTTGAGGAAGGTTTTTCTTTATGGCAATCCATCAGTGTGTTGAGTGGTGAGACCAGTGATTCAAACGTGGGCTCTTCTTCTTCTTCTTCCTCTTCTTCTTCTTCTTCTTCTTCTTCTTCTTCTTCTTCTTTTGTGGCCCTGGAGCACACTTTCCAAGTCTGAGACAGTAGCATTGATGATGTCATAGTGATGTCATCTATCTCAGCTTGGCCTCGAGCTGTCTTTTAGAACAGAAAGCCTTTGTTTCACACTGGGGGCAAAGAGATTAAAAGATGGGGGTGTTTACTGGGCAGGAGTGGCCTGATGAAAATGCTCCAGTCAGAGGCATTAACCAAAATGCAGGATTCAGTGTTTTTGGACAATCAGGCATAGTAGGAACAAGAAAATCAGGATAAAAACAATCTTGGATATCCGCTTTTATTTAGACTAATCTCTTTCAAGTCCCTCAACTTGTCTTGTATCTCGATAAAGAATGTTTCCAACTGACTTTTGATCATTGAATTTACTGAGCACGTTCATGTACCCTTTCCATTTTAGAATCTCTCTTGCTAACACCACCTTCAAGCCAAATCTACTTTATACATAAAATGTAATCAGAATCGGGATAAGAGTGCCATGTAATGTGCTGATCACATTTATACAAGTAATAAACTCTTTTGATTTTAATAACCCTGTTCCTTTCCTGCATCACCCTCAGGACAAATGTAATACTTTACTCGTTGCTGATCATTGACTTTATAAAAAAAACAATAGGCAAAGGCACACACATACCCCGTGTTTACATCAGTGGCGCTGAGGTGGAGTGGGTGAACAGTTTCATGTTCCTGTCATCACACTTCTCCACCCTGGTAAAGAGGGCTCAGAAACGACTGTTTTTCTGAAAAAAACTTAAGAAGGCAAAATTCCTATGGCAAGGTCTTGGCAACAGAGGAACGATAACAAGCATCCTGACTGGAAACATTACAAACTGACATGGTTTGTGCACAGCCTAGGACAGGAGGGCTCTGCAGCAGGTGATTAAAACCACACAGAACATCACTAGTACCCACCAACCAAGCATCAGTGAAGGCGAGAAAGATAGTAAAAGACAATCCCCAGCCCAGCCGCAACCTGTTCGCCCTGATGTCGTCTGGCAAGCAATACACAAGTATCTGCTGCTGCGCCACCAGACTACAGAGCAGCTCCTTTCCTCAGGCTGTTAGACTCTTCAACTCATCCTCTGCACTTCACCTCAATAATAGTTTTTCTCGTGTAGCGTCAAGGGACTGCAACTTGCATTTGGTTGTTCAACTCTGTGTTGTAGAATGACAAAGAAGATAACCTAGAAAAGCACCTTGAACCTCGATAGGAATTCTAGAATAGTATAATTGTTAGACTGTGGACAGTTTGTAAGGCTTTTGACTTTTGGTCTTCGTCAAATTAAGCAGCTTTCTATTCTGTTCTATCTCTGTGTCTATCAATTTGAAAATAGAACACAAAAGTCAACTAAAATAACCAACCAAATTGCAATTTTTTATGAAATATCAAATATGGGATTAAAAAATAGCCCCACTAATCCTCACTAGGAAATGATAATAGTGCAGTGACCTCATGACTCGTCTGCCATGTAGTCACAGAGCAGTACTGTCATGAGTCCATCAAGACAAAATTGTCCTTTTATTAAATTCAATCTGATGGACTTTGTTCTCATGGATACGATACAGTTTGTAGATTTTTACTGCAGAACGCTGCAATGTCAGTGGTTCTGAAACTTTTTGGTTTGCGATGCCGTAAAACAAAGTGACGTCCACCCTGTCAAGGCGTGCATATGGTGAACAGCTCAACCAGAAAATGATTTTGCCTTTTCAGCTTGTTTGATTTGATTCATCATCACCGGAGGCTGGGAGGCTGAAAACTCTTTAATATTTCACAAGAAAGAAAGAAAAAAAGAGACATGATGTGAATTTATAAAGTAGACAGTAAGTTTTTCTATCTCATTACATTATTTCACAGAGGGCCCAGGGCTCAGACTGAAGAGAGCTGCTTTCAATGAAGACTTTCAGTTTCCTAGTATCTAAATTGTTTTGTGTCTTGTGTGGAGGAAAATCCAACAACTAATTTTTTTTTGTCTCAGTGGTAGTCAAGGTAAAGGTATTGAACGTTTCCTGTGAAACTGAATAAAACACACGACAGTATTAACCATGTTTTTGTCTGAATGAAAATCTTAATGCAGAAACAAGACAGGGAGGTAAGGTTTCCTTTTGAAACTTCACATAATCGTCAGTCAAAAATCTAGAGTTTTTCTTACAGGATCAAAATGTTCATGAGACAAAAAATCTGAGTTTCCTCACTGTAATTTTGTCTGTGCTGGTTAAACAGTCAATTTGAAAGAATTGGAAAGAAGGGGCTCGCTGCACACTATGATACTGAGCTCATATGAACAAACTTTAAAGCTGTTGGTATTTATTCAGCCATTTTCTGAAAATGGAAGAGAGACTAAAGCCTTTTGCGTATGTCTCATCAGGTTACATAGACATGAGATCACAAGCTCCACATTCACTATCGTGATGAAACTGAACTTTATTCACACTGAGCACATTGTAGTCTGATGCATTTCAAATATCAGATATGCAATTATACAAGAAACACCGAAAATCAAGAGTGCAGTCATTTGACTTCCAACTTTGCATTTTTTGGTTTTCTTTTCTCTCTCAGTCTCTCCTCCTATCTCTCTTTTCTCTGTCTCATAAGTGCTATTTCCATCCAGCCATCAAGCACATTTCAAATCAACTTTTATAACACCGCTAAAAATAAACTGAGAATTAGGTGTGTTTCTATCAGATGAAGATAGTGAATAAATTGTGAATGTGGAAAAATAACCATTGAAGACATAAATAAGTGCTGCTGAGGATTGTCATTAAGTACCATACAATACATGAATATTTTCATGTTTTTTCTTATGTCATACAACTCAAGCTGAATAGTGCTGGTTTATGAGAGCCAGTTTTATTTTGGATCTGGTTGCTGGTTCGCAAAATGTCTGGATTTTCTAAGCGCTGATAGAAGCATCATAGCTGCTGTCAGATGGCAGTGTCTGTGTCTGTCTGTTGATTGGTCAGGGCACCACTTAGTGTTGAGACTGAAACATCCCAACAACTATTGGATGGATCGCCATAAAGTTTTGTAGAGGAGTGAGTGGTTTACAGCCAATGCATAGATACAGACCTAAAGAGTCACGAGAGTAGCTGTTCACTATTAGTCTTGTTTATTAGCTAAAAATGTAGCCCACAGGTGATGTCAGCAGGCTTCAGCTTTAGCTGGCACTGTCTCTGTCACCAGTGGAGATGGGAAACATATTGAGTGGCAGATTATATCAGCTGTATTTAATCAACCTTAATGTTGTAACTTAACTTGATAACAAGTCAACAAGAAAATCTTCCCCGTTGCCAATGTGCTCTCTCCAAGCTGGTGTCAGAACTCCAAGATCATTGGTGAGGAAAAGAAACAGCGCTCTGTATCACTGCAGTAAGACTGTGAGTGGACCGCGTTCCTACACTTCAAATAGACTACAGTAAATTAGTGCAGTATCTCTGCCTTCTCAGCCAAAAGCACATATTACAGATCTAAACTGCATCTTTGAGCTTTAATGATTTAGAGATGTAGGTACTTTTAAATGTTGAAAGCTGAACCTAATTAGATTTAATAATAAGATGCAATTTGAAAGGATTCTGATTTGTTAAGCTATTGAATCCTAACTATAGCGGTGAGACGACCAGTCAGTTAAGTTGTCAATTGACAAAAACTGATAATTGATTTGTTATTTATCAGTCAAATGGACCAAATATTATTCTGGTTCCACCTTCTCAAATGTGAATATTTGCCGATTTTCTCTATTCTGTAGTACTGTAAATTGAATATATTGGGGAAATCACGTAATTTAACAGTGTCACCTTGGACTCTGGAAACTTTTGATGAGCATTTCTCATAATTTTCTTGAATTTTATAGATTACTTAATTCATTGTATTCCACACATTTTTCTATACTAAAATGAGTCCTCAAAATCACACTGGAGACTCATCTGAGGCCGTGTTAGACAGCATCAAAACAAACATCGAAACATTTTGTATGTCTGTGAAAATGTCATCAAGTTCCTCATTTCCAGCCTCCTTTTCTAGTTTGATACTCCATCACTTGTCGCAAGGAGTAGCTGGACAGAAACCAAAGCTGCATCCTTCATCCCTCTCTCTCCTCTAGCTGAGGTGGAAGAAGCCATTCTGGATGCACTGACTTGTTGGTAATGTGCCGACTGTGATGAGCTGACATTTGCCTTTGACAGCTTTGTTCTGCATGAGTGTGCTGTGTCTCTTCAAATCACATTGCGGACAAACTTACGATGATTTCTGGAGAAATGCTGTCACAGTGCTGCGTACTCCCCCCCCCAGCCATCACAAAAGCTATTTCCTCTCTGAAGGTAGGCTATACTTGGCAAACAGATAAAGAAAGCAGAATTGCAGGGAGAGGAAAGCCTGCTGTTCCTGCTGAAAACTGGTCCCATTTCTGCCCATTTAAGGTTTTACTTCTGCAAATCCCACTTCAGCTTTGGGATTTACAAGCAGACTAAACTCTCTCTGGCCAGATCCATCGATCTCTGCGCTAATGCTCATCTGAAAGCGAGTCAGGTTTTACATGACTTTTTCTTCACTCTGTTACTTGGGCATTTTTTTTTCTTTAACCTTTTAAAAGCCTTCTTATCCCTTAAATTTTCCCTTAAGCAGCACTGAAGGATAAAAAATACCTTTTTTCTGCACTGTTTGACAGCTTCACATATATATTTTGTATCTGCTTGTTTCTTCAAGAGTAAATAATTCAAAGTCAGTGTTTTGAACTACTTTTTTTTTTTTTTTTCTCCAAAAATGCAGTCTGACATATTTGATATCGTGGGAAATTTGGGGCACTTGATTGGTTGACTCATAGCTGTTGAGGTGTGCCAGGCACAGGTAGATGAAGACCATGGAGCAGACCCAGAGCATGCTGGGAGATTACACATCCCATCTGGCCTTGGAACACATTGAGATCCTGAGGCTGCTTTTCACAGCTTGGGTGTGGCCCCTTAGCTTAAGTGAAGGTATCTAGAAGTGCATTAAGTGCACTTGCTTTAGAATGTTTGAGACGTTTTGAGTCTCATTCAAATTGACTGGTGGGTAATCTCAGGCATTTAAAGGTTCCCTTTTTTTAGTGGCTCCCTGTAGGGATGCACATGGTTAACCGTTTAACCGTTAACAGATAACAGTAACTCTAACCGATTAATACTAACGGTCAATTTTGTTTTTAAGCTACGTAATTCAATCAACTCATGGGGGCGTGTCGACAGGTGCAACACATGCCATCATGTGCTTTCCATCACAGCCCACTTTACAGTAGTGTTGTCTCGTTCGCGAACGATTCGTTCAAAAGAACGAATCTTTTAAGTGAACGTACTGAACTGAATCACTTCCTCAAGTGATTCGTTCGTTTCTCAGTTCAGTTGAACTGTCAGCAGGCGGCACTGACAGTTCAACTGAACTGAGAAACGAACGAATCACCTGACAGTTCAACTGAACTGAGAAAGTGAACTGAGAATCAACTGAACTGAGAAACGAACGAATCACTTGACAGTTCAACTGAATTGAGAAAGTGAACTGTCAGCAGGCAGGCGGCACTGCTGACAGTTCAACTGAACTGAGAAACGAACGAATTACTTGAGGGAGGGACCACGTGCGCCGACTGCACCGCGTCACCGACGCATGAATCTATGGCAAGCCGCTCCTGCCAGAAATACGCCACATTCAGTCGCGTTTCAACTTCATTACGGCGTAAGAAACGCCGTTTTTTTTCAGATTTTACGCCGTTTTTTACGCCGTAACGCGCAAAAAGAACGCCGTTTTTTACGCCGTAATGAAGTTGAAACGCGACTGAATGTGGCGTATTTCTGGCAGGAACGGCTTGCCATATGAATCACTCAGTGAACTACACTCTCCTGAATCATTTTCCTCTGAGGGATACACTTTCATGGCGACCGTTGTTCCCCGTTGTTTTAACAGATTTAGTTTCCAGATAAACAAACTTAAAACGTTATGCTGGCAGTAATGAGGAGCGACGGAGGGAGACAGGGGTGTGTTGTGTTCAAGTGTACCTCGGAGAAAACGAACTTTTTTTAAAACTGCTAAATTTGCCACCGCAACAACAGTACAGTAGGACACAGCATGTAACAGATAGTGTATAAAACCCGCAGTTTGAGAAAACGCGTGACTGTCTGATCATCTCATTGCGACAATTTGCGAGGGAACGGTGCATATTCAGTGTGAATCCTTCACTGAATGTACTGTGGGGTATACGTTCAGTGAACGGATCACTCACTGAGCCCAATTTGCCGAGTAGACCAGTTAAATAGCATACCATAGGATAGGACACTTAAAACATCATGATTTATAATATAGTTATATATAGTTTTATATTTACAAATGTGTTTGTCAAAGCAACACAGTCACAACACTCTCGTCTCCCGGTCCTGGAAGCTGTGAACTGAACTGAAACTTGAACCGTTCAGCCGTATATCAGTTCAGGAGTCGCAGGCTCCTCCTGCCAAGCACTGAATGATTCGGTGATTCAGTGAATGAATCTTTTGAACGAATCTTTCTAGTGAACTGATTCTAGTGATTCAGTACATCTAAAAGAACTGGCGTGCCCATCACTACTTTACAGCGAAGATGAAGAGAGCAAAAAGGAGTTCTGTGTGGGACAATTTCGACCAGAAAGGGGAGGAGGTCATTTGCAAATTATGCGGTACAGCACTGAAATACTCCAGCAGTACGAGTACAATGCAGTACCACTTAAGAAACAAGCATCCAGCATCAGACGATGGAGGACCATCGCAGCGAACTTTACCCTCCATGATGGCCGGGAGAAAGTGTGACGCGTGGCGGTCTGAGAAGATTTTTTTATCTCCAGACACGTCGCGGGTCGTCCAGGTTTACAGTAAAAATGTTCGGAATGAAGACGCATCATCCAGATAAACATTGAGCTCCATCAGAACTGTTTAAAAATCAGATTTCAGAAGCTCAAACTTTATTTTGGAAATGAAGCAGAACACACAATTAACGAAATCACCAGCGCGCTCGCTCTCGACATAATTTAAAAAGCAATAGCAGACGATTGAAGCCTACAGTACTGTTAATTATATCTAAAGCTTGTAGCTTTTTTTTTTTTTTTTTTTACATTTTAGATGAGTAATCTAACTATTTGCCGTCATTGTAAATCTGCAGTTCAGCACCGGACAGCGCCGAGTCAGTGACTCTCTGATTCCAACCTTTCCTTACATGGAAAGCCTTGTCGGAATGGTGGAACGTTTGTGTGTCGGAATAGCGGTATTTCAGGATGGTGATATGTCTGAATGGTGGTATGTCGGAATGACGGAATGGCAGCATGGAAGGGCATTTAAATCTTATCGGTTAACGGTTATTAATCGTTAAAGGGCGTCGGTTAACGGTCATAAAAAAAATCCAAAATGTGCATCCCTAGCTCCCTGATTTGTGCATAGTCCAGCCAGTGGTTTCACACTACTCGATTGATCTACACATGGCAGTAAATACACAGCAATGTGCCAACAAAGACAGGGAAGAACAAGACTATAAGATAGCAAACACAGATGTAAATAATTCAGGATTCACACTGTCTGCACATCTGCTTTGCAAATGTTTTATGAGGAAGGAAATGTGTTCAATACACTCAGTAAGTATTGCTGAGCAACACTGAAGGCAAACATAACTTTTGTTTATTTACAAGAAAACTCCCCAGGGCACCTCTGACCTCGTCAGGGTCTTTTGGTGAGGTCACGTGAGTGTTGATAGTCCACCTGGCTGTCATGTAAAGGTGTTGGACTTTTCCATCCTTTGATATTCACTTTCCTGAAATTTTACCTGACGTGTGGCGTCTGTGTTAAATGCTGATAACATCTTTAAATAGAGTAAATGGAAATATCTGAACATGAATCCTCTGGGTGCATGCAGCAGCGTGATGACCCATCATCACGGAGGTGGTTCCTCTCAGCCTGATGTCTGTCTCTGTCTTTCTCTCTTAGTGAGCTTCATGGACTGCGGTGGAGGGAAGGTGTGGTTCGAGGTTGGAGATCCTTCTGATTTCAGAGTGAGTGAGGATGGTGTGGTCCACACCCTGCGGCACCTCAGCCTAGTTGGAAAGGGAAAAGCCATGGTGGTGGTCTACGCTCGAGACTTGCAGTCCAAGCAAGTCTGGAAGACCAGAGTCCACCTCCACACAGGACCTCAACAGGTAACACAGCCGCAGAAGTAGAGAGCTGCTTCCCTGTAGACCCACATTTTCAGCAGGGCACATGGTGTGCACAAACTGCTTTACTGTGAATAACCAGAAAAATGTTCTTCCATTTTCTATTCATTGGACTCTGCTGAGCTGACAGATGTTTGGTTGTAAAGGTTCCATAACTTCCCACCATGATGAATGTGCATTATTTATGTGCGATTACCACTTTGTAGTAAAGAAAGGGCTCGTTGTGTTGTTGTTGTGTGTTGTTGGGATACTAATAGTAAACTGAAATTGTATCATTATTGTCCCCAACTTTACCGTGGGGCTAAATCTTTTGGTTATTGAATCAGTTACTGTGAAATAAATGTGAGAAGTTATTATGTTCATTATTAATAGTGTTACTTTTAATGAATGCCTTAAACTGTTGGTCAGTCTAAACATAATTTAAAGATGTAACCTTGGGCTCAGGAAACTTGAGATTTTCACTTTTTTTGACATTTGCAGATTAAATGATTAACAGAATGTCAAAAAACATCGTTCATATAATATAATGAATTAACAATGAACAATCAAAGCCCTAATTTGCTTATTAATGCATGTGTTAGCTTGGTTAATAAGCATGACTGGTTAACAATACACAGTAACATCTTCAAGGAAGAACACTGGGCAGTACAAGTACTTATTCTATTTATCATGTTTTGGAAATGTCAGTGTTATTCATCCACTGTAAGGACACCACCCTCACTGTCTTAAAGTAATATACAGTGCATACACATCTGCCTTGGCTGAGTCATTGGGCATTTGAATAACTGAGCTCATTAACACATACAGAACCTGACAGACTGAACACATACCTACATCTGAGTCTGAGGATGCCAGTATGTGTGAAGCCTTTCTGAGAGAGCTGTAATTTTTGACAAGCAGAATCATTAAACAGTCTGAGCATAATGGGCTGTTATTTCCCCCCAAGGCTTCAGTAATGTTGGATGAACTATGTACAGATATAAAATCAGCTTTTCCAGCCCAGCAGGCGTCTGAGGTTGGCCAAGTGCTGATTGCAGAGACAAAGCGAGTCAAACAGCCATCTGTGAGTTTGTTTGATGTACAACAGCGATAATAAGGCCCTCTGCATGTATTTAGAAAAGACACTGGCCTTGATTGGCTGTTCTTCTAAACACAGCCTAGAAATAACTGGCTGCCATATGCTTTAGTTGCTCTCAGCGTCAATTGCTGCAGTCAGTGAGGAGGAGAATCACAGAGAGTGAAAGAAGCTGTCAACAATCCTTCATAAGGAAATCTCATGAGGAGCAGCCATGGCAGTTACAGCCACTCATTTGGCAGGGGAGCCGTGTCAGCACTGTGCCCTTCAACTGAGAGGCAGGACCAGGGATGTTATCAAATGAAACTGAAGAGTGAGACAAATGGGCATCACATTTACAGCTCACCAAGCTCCAAATGTCGGTAAAATCAGTCTTTGGTTGACAGATCAGACAGGGTCACCTTATAACAACACCTTAGTTATATGAAGTCAGTGAAGTATGTGAGTCTTTGTCCTCGGTGCTGGCCGTCCAATTCTTTGAAATGTAAAATGCACCTTAATTATCAAATTGTTCTAAAACATGATTGTCCAGTGTATGAATCTCAACTTCAGAGAAAAGCAGGCCTTTATTTAAGAGGAGTATATTGCAGACTAGCCTTTACTTCTAATTTACTGCACAAGCTTGGACACCTTTAGTCTTGGACTTCGGAGCAGCCAGCAGAGCTCTGCTTGAAGATCTGAGGCTGAGCTCTGGCTCGTAGGGGACCAGCAATTCAGCAATGTAACTGGGAGTTACACCAAGAAGTACTTTAAAGGTAATTAGTAAAATCCTAAAATCAATTCTGAAACTTGTTACTGATATGATTTTGTCCTCTAGTATTTTTTGAAAGCAGAACAGCTGTGTTTTGTACCAGCTGAAGGAATAAAATGATTTTTCAGCTTAACTCTGAGTACAATGAGTTACAGTAATCTACGCAAGAAGAAATAAAAACATGAATGGCCTTCTCAAGTTCAGGATGAGAGAGAAAAGACCACATTTTTTAGATACTCCTCAATTGAATAACTTTTTTATTTGTTTTTCAAATAGAAGATC